>NC_062284.1:112159946-112462976 GCF_902655055.1 Lutra lutra
TCATCTAATATTAGTTCCCAGTCAAGTGATGCATTAAATTAAAGTTGGTGTAACGCTAATGATTTATAATAGCTGATTCTTTCTGGTACTTTATGCCTCACTGAGGATCACTGGCTCTTTTATGATTCTTTCTTTCTTTCTTTCTTTTTAAACAGGAATCAGTATAACTTTAAAAAATCTTAATATAATTCTTACTTAGTATAATAACTTCTTAAAAAAGGTTTTATTTATTTATGAGAGAGAGCGAGCACATGAGTGGGAGGGAGGGGAATAGAGAGAGGGAGAAGCCAAGGCAGATGCTTCACCAACTGAGCCACCTAGGCACCCCAGTATAGTAACTTTTTACTAACAAAAATATGTTTTATGTTTCATCCCTTGAGGATCCAATGAAATATAGTGTAAATTTAGTACTGTTCAATTCTTTAAAATTCCTCTAATTAGTTTAAAAGCATTGGTAATTGGAAGTAGAGTATAAACGTGAACTGGTATGAACTTAACTGAGAATGTCTCATTTAGTCTGGAATTAGGAAAAAAGGATGTGTTTGATGAAGAACAATATACTGAGCCTGATTTTTTTTTTTTAATAGGGTATGAGGTGTTCATGAAAGTGAATGACTCTTATAATTGATTCGATTGGTGACATGAGCTTCATTCATCACTAATGCTTACAGTGTTTCAATTACTGTCCTAGGTACAAGATACTCCTTCTAATAGTCACTATATGTCTGTGCTGTTGTTGGAAGAGAGACTTAAAATTCTTAGGGGAGTGTTTGAAAATGAGCCAGTAGTAGCATTGTGATTGGTATGTTGTGTGTTCAGGCTTAACATAGGCTTATTTATTTATTTATTTATTTGAGAGTGGGAGAAGTGAGGGGGGGGATTTTCATTTTTTTTTTTTTTTTTTTTTCAGAGAGGGAGAACACAGGTATTTTTGACTCTGGTATTGGAATTGTACATTTTGGGGTGCCTTGGTGGCTCAGTCGGTTAAGCTGCAGCCTTTGGCTCAGGTCATGATCCCAGGGTCCTGGGATTGAGCCCCACATCGGCCTCCCTGCTCAGTGGAGAGCCTGCTTCTCCTTTTCCCTCTGCCTGCTGCTCTGCCTACTTATACTCTCTATCTCTGTGTCGAATAAATAAAAACCTTAAAAAAAAAAAATTGTACCTTGTTAATCTTAGGAAAAAATACTAAGGAAATTCATAGCATAATTTACGTATCTCTCAAAGGATGAGAGTTAGGGTTGTGATTATAGGTAAAAGAACTATAAATTTTTTAGTTCTGACAGATGGCAACAAAGGATCTGATTCTGTTACTTTTTATTATTTCTTAAAATATTTTTCCTGATGTCTTTAAAATTACTACTTCTAGATATATCCATTGAGTGTGGTGTAGCAAAAAACTGTTTACTCTGTAATTTTTTGACAGCAGTTGTAAAATGCAGACATCTATTTATTCAAGATCTTTTAGATACTAATGATTTCTAGACTAATGTATGACAGTCACTAGATACATTTGCCAAAGCTGCTTTGGGTTTATCTGTTACTAGAAGAGGTGGGTCTACCTGCCGCAGTGTCTAGGCAGCATGGATGCACTGCATTTCATCCTCCTCAATTGCTTATCACTGAAATTTATGGGTTATGTTTGTTATTTTGATAGTGTTATTCTCTTGTAATTCTGCCCTTGAAGAGTAATAATCCCTTGGTCAGTCAAACCATATTGCTTTGATTCATTTGGAGTCAAGACAGTAGATCTAGCTCTTAGGTGAGTTATTTAACCCTCTGCTGGCTTATTTTATGATTATAGTATAGGAGTTAATTGAGTTGACTCTCGAGTGTTTGTGAGGATTTGCATCCTGGCTCTGCTACTATTTTTTTTTTTTTTAAGGAGAGAGACAGCAAGCATGTACATTCATATGTGCACAGGTGCGGGGGTACAGAGAGAGAATCTTAAGCAGACTCCACTTTGGGGGTGGGAAGGGGCCAATCGCAGGACCTGGGGGTCATGACCTGAGCTGAAATCAAGAGTTGGATGCTTAACTGACTGGACCACCCAGGTATCCAATGGCTCTGCTACTTATAAGCTATATGACTTTGGGCAAGTTACTAACTTTTCTGCCTTTTCATCTGTAAATTAGGGATAATAATAGTACTTATCTATAAAATACTTTGAGTAAGCCTGGCACATACTAAACACTCAATAAACATTTGCTATTTTTATTTTCTATAAAATGAGGACAAAAAAAACATAATAGGGTTATTATGAGGTCTGAATGAATAAATAGATCACTTTGCACAGGGACCTACTACATGTTCAGTAAATGAGGTACTATAATGGGATCGATGATAATTGTGATCATGCAGCAGATGTGTCTATGGAATAAGATCCCAGATTTGTAACAAAAGAGACCACACTGGAGCTCCATTGATTTGCTAATTGGTCAAGACACACAGAGTGAGTTGCAGCATTCTATTAGGCCACTTTACAAAACAAATCAACTTTTCTTTCCCAGCTGGTGCACAAGATGTGATAGGTGAAAAATCCTATCCAAGAAGACTTCCGAATTATAATCTTATTGTACCTGTTGTGGTATGAGTACAGTTTAGGATTGGCCATACTCCACAGATAGCCAAGGAAGTAAGAGTATATATTGGGGAAAGCTTTTAGCTGTATTGATTAAAGATATGACACAAAATTTCTCCCACTATCAAGGGTTACCTAGAAGCTGTGAAAAATGGATAGGAACTTGTGATGCAGGCTGTTAGTATTCTACCCAACCTTAAATCTGTTTTTCTCTTCTACATTAATAGAATCCTCATCTTTTTTTTTTTTTTTTTTTTTTTTTTTTTTTTTTTTTTTTTTAAGGTAGGTACATTGAGGGGTGCCTGGGTGGCTAAGGTGTTAAGCATCTGCCTTCAGCTCAGGTCATGATCCCAGGGTCCTGGGATCAGACCCCATGTCGGGCTCCCTGCTTATTGGGGAAGCCTGCTTCTCCCTCTCCCACTCTCCATGCTTGCGTTCCCTCTCTCATTGTCTCTCTCTCTCTGTCAAATAAATAAATAAAATCTTTAAAAAAAAGAAAAAGGTAGGTACATTGACACCTTGAAGAAAAGACTGTATTTTGTAGATAAGTGACAGGCAATAAAGATAAAAGCAGAAATATGTGTGTGTGTGTGTGCTTGTAAAGATCAGTGACTCTGCTGGAAGAGATCCCATTTTGCCATTCAGTTTCTCCTTTTTTACCTTAATTGAAGACATGGTAACCAGAGCTTTACCAAACAATTTGAACTATGAGGTGATCTTGATGATGGAAGCCACTTATGGAGAATGGTGAAAGAGAAAGTTAGAAACTTGGGGCCCTGAGAGTCCCTGAGGATACTATGCAACCACCATCTCTACATGGCCTTTCCCTAGATGACTTCTACAAAAGAAGGAAAAAAAACCTCAGTCTTTTTTAAGCCAAGCTGCTCTTGTGATGGGATATTCTGTAATGTGCAGAACCATGTTCTTATACGGAGGGGAAGCAGTATAAATAACAAAGCACCATTGAGATTTAATGGTTTGTGTGAGAGGAGTGAAGATGTAAGGAGAATTAGAGGCTAATGCTCAATGACTAAGGGATTGTGGGTCTACTTTGATCATACTGGTGAAATTTTATTAGATTAGTAGGAAACAGGAAACTTATTTTATGGGAAAATATTTAATAATTCAGTGGCATTGATAGTTTATCAAATCACATTTTGATGGATATGGGGGATGGTAAGAAAAACTGGTGAAATTGATAGGTGGGCCATAAGTCATTATTGTCTTTAGAGTATTAACAGTTTTTTATAGGTTATTGTTGTTAACTTATTATACCATTGCTAAATGATGTATTTGTAGTTTTGTAGATTTTTATGGTAATTGCTTATTAATGACACTTCAAATGTCTTCTCTCAAAATTTTGGATTGATAAATATAAGAAAAATGTTAGAAAACATTGGATTAGCCATTTTCTGTGGAAGACATTGAAAAAGTTTATTTTGGAGGCTACGCACTAAATGGTTGATATTCTTTACTCTTTTACAAATGGATGATTCTAAACATTTATGTACTAAATTCAGGCTCTCATTTTTTAATGGTTTCTGTGACACCAAAATAATTGATTTGACCCATTTAATTCAGTAGCTTTGGATCAAAAAATGTTTAGATTCCCTAAGAATTTTACAATATCTCTTTTCTTTTAAGATTTTTATTTATATGAGAGAGAGAGAGAGAGCTAGAGAGAGAGAGAGAGAGAGAATATGCACACACACAGAGGAAGAGGAAGAGAGAGAAGCAGACTTCCACTGAGCAGGGAGGCCGATGTGGGGCTCAGTCCTAGGACCCTGGGATCATGACCTGAGCCAAAGGCAGATGCTTAACTGACTGAGCTACCCAGGCACCCCTTCAGTCTCTTTAATCATGTTTCCCAATCTGTGTTTTAGTTTTGTGTGGAATAACAGGCCTAGAAAGACTACAGAAGGTGTCATGTTTCATTGTAATTTAATGTGTTATATAGTTTTTTACCTTTGTTTTTTCCTTGTGGATCTATTCATTTCTTTCCATATATCTCTGTCCATTTAATTTTTTTAAAGTTTACTAAGTATTAATTACAGTACATACTTTACTCATGTCACTTTTTGTCAGCTTATTTCCTTTTATCTTTATTTTTAGATTTTCCTAGGCAGTACATAGAACTCAGGTGGTGTGGAAAATACTACATACTTTCAAATCTCTAGCTGTCCATTCAATGGGATAGAATATCTTCTTCAATAATAATTCCCTGGGTGGTGGCAATATAATATTCCATTGTATTATCATTAGGCTTTTTAAAAAATTTTTATTTCTTTGACAGAGAGATACAGCAAGAGAGGGAACACAAGCAGGGGGAGTGGGAGAGGGAGAAGCAGGCTTTCCCCTAAGCAGGGAGCACTGACATGGGACTTGATCCTAGGACCCTGGGATCATTACTTGCTGAAGACAGAGACCCAGTGACTGGGCCACCCAGGTGTCCTATGTTATCATTAGTTTTTTAAGTCATTAGTACATGTTCGCTAATTTGATATATGTAATATTTCTAATTTGATGTGCTTTAATGTATATTTAATGCTAATGAGCTTGAACATCCATCGATTTATATTTTAATCATTTGTATCAATAGTGTAATGTAATCTTAAGCATATAGGGCTTAATGACTTGGTTTTGAATACTGTATCTTCTAGTTACTAACTTTGTGATTTTAAATATGTTTCCATATCTGATTGACAGCATAGTGTTGCGAAAAGGGCATTAAATTTAGAGACAGAAGACCTATATTCTGACTTTATCATATACTAACTAGCTTTGTAAATGTTTTGAGCAAATTACTTAATACCTGTGGGCTGCAGTTCCTCATCTGTAAAAGGGTAGTAAATCATAGTTAATATTTTTGGGGGGATAAATTGAAAGCACAAGTTATATAGCATTATAGGAATATATAACAATAAAATAGTTTGCCTTTAATTTTAAAAAATTACGGTTTTTGAGGTTTTTTGTCTTTTTTTCTTATACTTAGTTATCTTATAACTGGAAGTTTGTATTTTTTTACTACCTACACTCAATGTGCCCACCTCACACGCCCTTGCCTCTCTGGTAACCACCAATTTGTTCTGTGTATCATCTATGAGTTTGAGTGTTTTTAAGATCCACATTTAAGTGAGATCATACAGCATTTGTCTTTCTCTGTGTGACTTAAATTTCACTTAGCATAATGCCCCCAAAGGTCCATCTATGTTTCACAAATATGATAATTAATATATATTTTAAGTATATTAAATATATATATATATTTTTTTTAAAGATTTTATTTATTTATTTGACAGAGAGATCACAAGCAGGCAGAGAGGCAGGCAGAGAGAGAGGAGGAAGCAGGCTCCCTGCTGAGCAGAGAGCCCGATGCGGGGCTCGATCCCAGGACTCTGAGATCATGACCTGAGCCGAAGGCAGCGGCTTAACCCACTGAGCCACCCAGGCGCCCCTTAAATATATTTTTTAATCTCTGAATAAGTGGACTTGTACAGTTCAAACTAATGTTTCAAGAGTCAACTGTATACCACATTTTCTTTATCCCTTCATCTGTCGATGGTACTTAGGTTGTTTATCTGTCTTGGCTATTGTAAATAATATTGCAATGAAAGTGGTGGTGCGGATATATTTTCAAGATGGCGATTTTGTTTCCTCTGGATAAATACCCAAAAGTTGAGTTGCTGATCATATGGTACTTCTATTTTGAATTTTTTGAAAAAAACTTCATATTGTTTTCCATAGTAGTTTCATCCAATTATGGTCCCACCAGCAGTACACAAGGTTCTCTTTTCTGTATGATCTCACCAGCACTTGTTGTCTTGTCTTTTTGATAAGAGCCATTCTACCAGGTGTGAGGTGATACCTCATTGTGGTTTTATTGCATTTTGCTAATGATTTGTAATGTGGAGCACCTTTTCAGGTTCCTGTTGGCCATTTGTATATCATCTTTGGCAAAATTTATTCAGATCCTCTGTCCGTTTTTTAAAATACATTGTTTGGCTTGTTTCTATTGACTTGCATGCATTCTTTATATTTTGGATATTAATCCCTTATCTGATATATATCTTGTAAATATTTTATCCCATTCCATATTTTATCCCATTGATGGTTTCCTTTGCTATACAGAAGCTTTAGTTTGATGTAGTCCCATTTGTTTATTTTTACTCTTGTTGCCTTTGCTTTGGTGTCAAATCCTAAAAATAATTTCTAAGACTGATGTAAAGGAAGTTATACGATCTTTTGGTTCAGAGTCTATGGGAATAAAAAAAGGCTAACCCATGGACATTTATTTACTAATAAATGATCACAGTTTTCATTTATCAAGCCCATACTATATACTAGTCACCATGACTAGCACTTTACCAAATATCTCAGTTCAAGACTACGATAAATATTCATTTAAACTAGCAAAGTAAATAAGGGTTAATAGTCTCAATCAAAATATTAAAATAATAGCTATAATAGTTATAGCCAATATGTTCTAACTCTAATTGGTTTGAAATGAATGTTACTGACCAATTTACAAAGAGGTTAAATACTATGGTTGCAGTCACAGCTAGAAAGTAGATGAAATGGGCAAACGCAGTTGATTGTAAACCTTCCTCTCTATTAAATTTCTAATGATTATATTGCTAAATGTTACTGAGTGTACATCTTTGTATAGATTTTTTTTTAGTAGTTGCTTTAAGTATTACCTGAAAGATACATAGCTTATCAAAGTGTACTCAACGTTGATGTTTTACCAGTTTGAATGAAATATAGAAACTTTGCCTCTCTGAAGTCCCATTACTCTCTCTCACTTACAATATAATTGTCTTAAATTTCCTCTACATGTGCTTAAAACCATAACAGAAATTATCAAAACATAATGTAGAAAGTCAAGAAAAGAAAGGAAATTCTTTTATATTTACCTATTCTTTTGGTCTTTCTGTTCTTTTTACCTTCTGGGATATATAAGGCAAAAAGAAAACTCAAAACTCACTGCTATGTTATTGCTTTAGTCCCTAGATTATTAGCAGCTCTGCCTTTTCTGTCTTTCACAGTCTTCTTGTACTTGTTTTATATAGAGTGTCCAGGGTTTTTAGCTGTTCTTAGTGGGAGGGATAGAGAGAAGTCTGTCTTTAATCTTGGAATTGAACCAAAAGTCACTTCACTATACTTTAAATGTAAAAAAAAATTAAGTCAAGTGGAATTGTTTTATCTAGTTTTCCTAATAGTGTGCTATTTGGGAGGAAAAGTTTGAGGTCTTTCAATCTCTGAATTGAATTATACTTGAAATAATCTAGTGATATAGTTGCTTTAGGTGGAAGGAGACTTTCTAGACTCCCTTGTAATTCTTAAAGTCAGCAAGCTATTCTTAACAGTAACCAAAAATAGCTATCATTGGTTTTGGTTCTGCCACTTACTGACTTTACAACCTTGGAAAAGTTATTTAATCTCAATGTGCCTTAATTTCCTCCATTGTGAAATAGGGATAATAGTACTTACATCAGGAGGTTGTTGAGAAGATTAAATAGTATTATAATTGTGAAGTATTGAGAAAAGTACCTTGCACTCAGAAGCACTATATAAATATAGCTGTTATCATCATTACACTTTAGAATGATGGGCCCCCTATGCTAGCAATTACTACATTCATTTCAAAGATAAAAAATTCAGGCTCAATCTGCCTTCAGCTCAGATCATGATCAGGGAGTCCTGAGATTGAGCCCCACATCAGGCTCCCTACTCGTGGAGAGTCTGCTCATCTGCCCATCACCCTACTTGTGCTCTCTCTCAAATAAATAAATAAAATCTTAAAATCTTAAAAAAAATTCAGGCTCAGAGAAAATAAGATGCCATGCTTAATTCCTTGCTGGCCCAATTCTGTATTGGTATGGACAGGATTTAGACCCAGTTCTGTCTGACCTTAGAGCTTAGGGTTTTCCAAGGCATCATACTACATACCTGTCAACATTAAATCCTCTGCATCCTGCATTGTTGTGTGTATTTGTCTTCATTAAACTGAGCAATAGTATCTCACCAGTGGCTGTCCCATAACTTATTTGAACTTCTCTTTTTAGGACATATAAATTTTCTCTCTGCCACCTATCTGGCTCACATATTAGTGAACTATTAGCCAATAATATCATCATCATATTCTCCATACATGCAGTAGCAAAGATTAGCCTCTAAAGGGCTTTTATTCCTCTGATATGAAGATTAAAATGTGTGTTTATTTTTTAAATATGTCCCACTAGAATTTTCTGTAACATAAAATGTTCATTACACTTTTGAATCTCTCGTTCTATTTGAATCTGACTTTTAATCTGTTTTTTATAAAGAGTTCTCTAGAAAGATTGTGAATCTCTCTTCATGACCTGTATGACTTAGAATTTTTCAGTACATCTGTCTGCCCTTTTTAGCTATTAAAGTAATTTTTTTTAAGTTTTTAACTTTAATTCTAGTACAGTTAAGATACAGTGTTATGATTAGTTTCAGGTATACAGTATAGTGAGTCAACAGTTCTATAGCACTGTATATATGCATCATTACTCAGTCCTCCATCATTAGAAATGTACACTTAATCCCCTTTACCTGTTTTACCCATTCCCCCCCAACCAACTCCCCCTCTGATATGCTTTATTTTCAATGAGCACCTTTAGTTAAAGTTACTACTTTTTTTTCAACAAGAACATTTTCTACCTGTGGTGTATTTCAGAGTACATGGTTCTAAAAGACACACACACACACATATATATACATATAAGACATTCCATCTAAGGAAATAAAATACATATTTTCCTCAAATACACACAGAAGACTCCCCTGGTTAAATCACATAAAAAGATACATAACAGGGGTACCTGGGTGGCTCAGTGGGTTAAGCCTCTGCCTTCAGCTCAGGTCATGATCTCAGGGTCCTGGGATCGAGTCCCATATCGAGCTCTCTGCTCCGCAGGGAGCCTGCTTCCTCCTCTCTCTCTCTCTGCTTGCCTCTCTGCCCACTAAAAAAAAAAGAGACATTTAAAAAAAAAAAGATACATAACAAATACTACAAATTTAAGAAAACTGGAATCATACCAAATAGATTTTCCTGCCACAATGATACAAAACTAAAGATCAACAATAAAATAAAGCTGGAAAATCTATAATAGAAATATTAAATATTTAACATGTGAATATTAACATACTACTGCACAAGCAGTAGGCCAAATAAGAAATCAAACAGCAAATCAAAATATGTTTCAAACAAAAGAAGAAGAAAACACTATTCCAAAACCTACGGGCTGCAGCAAAAGCAGATGTTAGAGTGAAATTTATGCTATAAATGCTCATATTAAGAAAGTTCAAATAAATATTATACCACAAGGAACCAGGAAAAGAAGAAACTTAGCTGAAATTTAGAGGAAGGAAATAACAAAGAAAAATCAGAAATAAATAAAATAGAGACCAGAATAAAAAGATAACGTAACAGTGAAAGTAATAATCATTTAAGAAAAAGAAAAAGAAAAAACACAGAATTGACAGTGTTTTAAGTACATTAAGAAAAAACAAAGAGGAGATTGATATATGTGCTGCCGAAGCGAGCACCAAAGAGGAGATTGAAAAACCAACATGAGAAATGGAAAAAACAATACAACAGGTAACCACAGAAATACATAGTGTGGTAACAGATTATTATCAACAATAATATACTAACAAATCAGATAACTTAGGGGGAAAAAAACCAAATAATTTCTAAAAATGCATGATACCACAATCTAATCATCAGTTTTGAATCCAAGAAATGGGAAATCTTAGACTGTAATAAGAATGAAAGTTGAATTAGGAATCACAAAATCCCAGCACATGGTTTCACATTGGTGAATTTTACCAAACATTTAAAGATACAATGATGATCTTTATCAAAATTTTATAAATAAGGGAATATAGGGAACACATTCAGAATCATTCCATGAGACCGTTACTACCCTGATATCAAAGCAGGATAAAAATAATATAAGAACAAAAAAGTCTAGTTTTGCTACTCTACTACTCTAGTATTGCTACTCCAACTTTTTTTTGACATCCATTTGTGTGATAAATGTTTCTCCACCATCTTGCTTTCAATCCGCAGGTGTCTTAAGGTCTAGAATGGGTCTCTTGTAGGCAGCATATAGATGAGTCTTGTTTGTTTGTTTGTTTTTATCCATTCTGACACTCTTAAGTCTTTTGACTGGAGCATTTAGTCCATTTACATTCAAAGTAATTATAATTTTTTTTTAAGATATTTATTCAGAGAGTGTGAGTGGGGGAAGGGGTAAGGTGTAAGAGAGAGAATCTCAAGTAGATTCAGCTGTAAGCATGGAGCCCAACATGGGGCTTGCTCTCACAATCCTGAAATCATGACCTGAGCCAAAATCAAGAGTTGGATGCTTAACTGACTGAACCACCCAGGTGCCCCCAAAGTAATTATTCATAGATGTGTATATATTGCCTTTTGGTTATTTGTTGTTATTTTTGGAGATTTTCTCTGATCCTTTCTTGTCTTTGATACTTTTAGTCTCTCCTATACACTCAAAGAGTCCCCTTTATTTCTTGTAGAGGTGGTTTAGTGGTCATAAACTCCTTTCGTTATTGTTTGTGTGGCAAACTCTTGTCCTCTCCTATTCTGAATGATAACCTTGCTGGATGGAGTATTCTTGGCTACAGATTTTTCCTATTCAGCACTTTGAATATATCCTGCCAGTTCTTTCTGGCTTGTTAAGTTTCTAATGAAAAGTCTCCAGCTAGCCTTATGGGTTTTCCTTTGTATGTTATGAATTTCTCTCTTGCTGCTTTTAAGATTTTTTTCTTTGTCACTATATTTTGCAAGTTTAATTACAATATGTCTTGGTGTTGGCCTGCTTTTGTTGATTTTGATGGAAATTCTCTGTGCCTTTCAGATCGGTATGTCTGTTTCCTTCCCCAGATCAGGAAAGTTTTCTGCTATTTCTTGAAATATATTTTCAGTCCCCTTCTCTCTCTCTCCTTCTGGGACTCCTATAATACAAATGTTACTGCGTTTGATGTAGTCACTGAGTTCTCTAAGTCTATTTTCATGTTACATAATTCTCTTGTTCAGCTTCATTATTTTCCGTTATTTGGTCTTCTGGATTCTGCAGCTTTATCATGAATTGGCTTGAATGGAAGTTTTTGGTTTTAAATTATATTTGGATATATTGCTTTCTGAATATCTAGTTTTGACATTTCCTGTATATAAAAAGAAATGAATAAACATATGAAAATGATTTTGAATCTTAGTTTTAATTCTTCTAAGGCTTGATTTTAATTTTATTTTGCCTAGGATTTTAACTATATGTATTAAATAAATAAATGTACACGGGTAATATTCATGCATTCAGTTTTTAATTCAATAAATACTAATAAAGGGCGTGCTCTGTTTTTAGGCATTGTGTTCTAAGTCCTTGTTCTACTAGTGCATACCTTTTAGTATTGGAAATAAATAAGCCAGTGAGTTGTGATCGTGAATAATAGAGGATGGTGAATGCTTTTTTAAAAAGATAAGGTGTTGTAGCATTCTTGTAGGGTATTGTAGCCATTCTTCTTTCTTGCTTTTAGGGTCCCAGTTTTGTTCTGGAACCTACCCTTAGGGATAAATCCTGATTAGTCAAAGCTATAATGGTAATCCCATCCCACTTTTCAGTGACTGATTTTGTGAGGCACAGGTGAGTCAGTCTTGGATAATAAAATGTGCAGATCTTCTAGGGGAGACTTCTGTCGGTAGTTTCCTCTTCCTTAAAATGAGATGGACTAAAGGAGATTACCAATTGTTCCTTGGTAATGTATGTACCATAATTACATGTAGCTGGAATTGAGGCAGCCAACTTGTTCATGAAGAATGCTAGCCTTAGCCTTTCAGAAGGATGAAAATAGATTTTTGGAGTAATTAAATAATAACTTTTTGTCTACTGAGAAATTAAAATGTCCTTATTTTTTTTTAAGATTTTATTTATTTATTTGACAGAGAGAGATCACAAGTAGATGGAGAGGCAGGCAGAGAGAGAGAGAGGGAAGCAGGCTTCTTGCTGAGCAGAGAGCCCGATGTGGGACTCGATCCCAGGACCCTGAGATCATGACCTGAGCCGAAGGCAGCGGCTTAATCCACTGAGCCACCCAGGCGCCCCCAAAATGTCCTTATTTTTAAAGTTATTTTGAGTTAGATTTTTCTCTAACTTGTATCCTAACATGTCATAATTGATAGATACAGTTTATCAGGGCCTGTCTCTGAAAAGAGGTGACATTTATTTAAGTAGAGATATGAATTATAATGATGAGCCAAAAGAATTATAGTACAGGTGGAAGGAACAGGAAGAATGAAGGTGCCATGATAGGTAAGAACTTGACAGAAGGCTAGTATACCTACTTTCTAATGACCAAGGGAAAAATAGTAGTAACTAATGCAAATCACCATTACATATATTATTTTATGTAACCTTTACAATTAGGTGCGGAGATACTGTTATTCCAATTTTATAGTTGGGTAAACTGCCCATATATTTATAGCCAGTCATTAATTTGAAATGGTTGCTGTTTCTACTCTATCATACTGCCAATCAAGTATGTATTATGTAATACTGGATAGTCATATAAAATGGTAAGGGTATACATTTTATTTGAATTTTTTAGTATTACTACTTTTTGGCAGTTTTAATCTATTCAGGCCAAAGGTACAGATGCCAAGGCCAGATTTTTTGACCCATTTGAATAGTACAAATTAATTGCATCAGTAAACACAGCCTGGTGTGTTATCTTGAATTAAGGTGAATGAGATACTCCTGATAGAAACCTCATAAATGTGATTATTTGTTTGCAGTTCATAATGAGGAAATTAATTTCTAAGATATTGGCTGGTTTCAGTGAATTTAAATAAAGTATTTTGTGCTTATGTATTCAGGATACCTAGAATTTTAAATTCATATGTGTGTATACTGTGACCTTACCGATAAGCAGTGTGAAAGTATGATAGATGAGTCTATAAGTAATGAATGAAAATTAAATTTATAGATTTGGTAGGGGCTATTTGAAAATTTCCTTTTCTGACTTCTCCTCTCCTCCCTTTTCCCCTCCACTGCCTTCTTGTCTCCCTTTCTACTTTCTTCCTCCCTGCCTTTATTCTACATTTCAGTTTTCATTCAATAAATATTAATAAAGGGCTTACTCTGTTTTAGGCACCATGTTCTAAGTCCTTGTTCTACTAGTGCATACCTTTTAGTATTGGAAATAAATAAGCCAGTGAGTTGTGATAGCGAATGATAGAGGATGGTGAGTGCTTTTTTAAAAAAAAATTACATTTTTTAAAAATTTCAACTAGCATTAAAGGGCCATTTTAATTTGTGATACTCTTTTTACTTGTTTTTATCCACTTTCTTAGATTAATAAACACAAAACTTCCCTTTTTCCATATGGAGGCTGGACAGTAAGTAGTAGTTTAAATAAATGATATATAACAGTACTTAATTTAAAAATGAATTTAGATCAAATGGGAAGATATTTAAAGTCTTGGGTTTGTGTTAATCTAGAATTGGATTCTATATGTTACAGGGCTTTTAAAATATTTGTACTTTTCTTTCTTTTTTTTTTTTTTTCCTCCAAGATTTTATTTATTTATTTGAGAGAGAGTACATAAGAGAGTGAGAGAGAGCGTGATTGGGGTTTGGGGGGTAGAGGCAGAAGGAGAGGGAGAAGCAAAATCCCCATTGAGCAGGGAGCCTGACTTGGGGCTCAATCCCAACTTGAACTGAAGGCAGACACTTAACCAACTGAGCAACTCACTGTCCTCTCACCCAAATTTTTGTACATTATAATTGATAACTAGCTTTCTCTAAGAGTTTTATTTACGTTTTCCTTTATCACGCTGGTATCTTTAAAATGTAATAGTTACACTTAACTTCTACATTATAGTAATCACTAATTAAATTTGTTGAATAAATGATTTTCTTTTCTGTTGAAATTTTCCATTTCATTTCATTACAGTGAATTACTTCAAGAGGTAGTCTGTAATAGTGATTTGGTTTTCCCTCTTTCCAGTTAAGAAAATAAATTCTTCTAAAGACAACTCTCTGAATTATATATTTTATAATAATAATAACTAGTGTATAATTTAGGAACTCATCATTTGAGTATTTGTGATTACTTATTTTGTTTGGAGGAGGTTAGGCTACTAAGAAGACTGAACACAGTTTATGATTTGTTAATTATATTACTAGTTATTTGAGTTGATTCTTAACTATTTTGAAATGATACAAAATACAATTTTTGCATTAACATTTGGATTGAAGTTTATTATATCTAAAGAATAATTACCTTTGGAATTTTTTCATAAAATGACAATGTGCAATGATTTGGTGAAAAAACTCATTGAAACTCAAGATGCAAACACATAATTTAGTCATTTAATAAATTAGCAGCTCTCAATTATTGACATTCTCAATTACATTAAAAAATGGAGATAGTTTTAAACTTTCTTTTAAAATGTTTTTCAGCTGTATTGAAGCATAATTTATATCAATAAAATGTACCCATATTGAGTGTACAGTTAGATGATTTTTATCAAATACATACCTTCATGTAGCTGTCATTCCTCTTTTTAGTCAGTCCCTGGCCCTTTGTAGTAATTTCTTTGGTCTAGAATTTCATATCAATGTGTATGTTTTTTATCCCTGGTGTCATTAGCCTGGCATGTTATTGAGATTGATCCATATTGTATATATTAGTAGTTTGTTCCTTTTTTACTGTTGAATAATACCCTATTATATGAATAAATCACAATTTGTTTATCCATTCATGTGTTGGTAGATACTTGGTTTTTTTCAAAATTTTGGCTCTTATAAATAAAGCAGCTGTGAACATTCTTGTACAAGTCCTTGTATGAACATATGTTTTCATTTCCCTTATAAATACTTAAGAGTGGAATTATTGAGTTATATGGCAAATATATATTTAGCTTTTATGAGACTGTCAAACTTTTTTCCCCCTTTTTTCTTTTCTAGAAAAATTTATGAAACATTGTTATGTCTTCTATAAATATGTTTGGTAGAATTCACACATAAAGCCATATGAGCCTGGAGTTTTCTTTTTGGCAAGATTTATAAATACAGATTCAACATCTTTAATGGTTATGAGCCTGTATAGCTATTTAGATTGTCTATTTCTTTTTGATTGAGCTTTGGTTATTTCTTTTAAGAAATTTGCCAGTTTCAGGTTTGGCTTTGTATTTGTTGACACAAAGTTGTTTACAATATTCCCTTATTATCTTTTTGTAGCATCTGTAGTGATTCTCCCTCTTTCATTCCTAATATTGACAACTTGTGTCTTATTTTCCCCCATTGATTAGATCAGCTGAAATCTCCATTTTATAGGTCTATTCTAGGGGGTTGTTTTTGGTTTTATTGTGTTTATTTCTATTCCTTAACTGTTTTATATTTCAAGGGTAGAGTTTACATTTTGAATTTTTTACCTGTTTCATCAAACTTTCAAATGCTGTCATACCTCTTGAAGGATAATGTAGGAACTTTAATATCTTTCCTTTTTCTGCCTGTCATCCTTTATTATTGTCATACATTTCATGACATTGTTACATGTCCCATAATACCTTGTCATTACTTTAGTTTTAAAGATTAAAATTTATTTTAGAAGAAATTAAAATGAGGTTTCATTTATATTTACCATATATTTAATATGTCTGTTTGAATCCATTGTTTATATTCACATTTCCATCTATAATCAGCCTGATAAGCATCCTTTTACATATGTCTTTGGTGGTGGTATCTGCTGCAACAAGTTCTTTCAGCTTTTGTTTTCTGAAAATGTATTTGTTTTGCCTTTATCTTAAAAAAAAAAAACAACTTTTTATTTTGGAATGATTTTAGAATTACAGAAAATTTGCAAAGAAAGTATGGAGGATTTCCATATACACTATTCCAGGTTTCCCATCTTACACAGCCATGGTAATTTGTCAAAACAAATAAATTAACAGTGGTACAATATTATTAACTAAACTACAGATCATATTGGATTTCACCCGTTTTTCCATAGCGTCCCTTTCTCTTCTGAGATCTAATCCAGGATATCATGTTGCATATAGTCATTATGTCTCCTTGGTCTTCTCAAATCTTTTATAGTTTCTTGTTTGTTTTATGTTTTTTTTTATGATCTTGATAGTTTTGAAGAGTACATTCCAGTCAGTTTGGGTTTGTCTGGTATCTTTCTCATTATTAGAATGGAGTTAGGGGTTTGCAGATGAATATCATAAAGATGACGTGCCCTTCTTCAGTACCATTTAGAATTGTTCCATCATTGTGAAAATTTCCCCTGCAGCCCCTTTCTAATCCACCTTTCCTTGCATCTTTAAGCCTTGGCTACCAATGATCCCTTTTTTTTTTTTTTAAAGATTTTATTTATTTATTTGACAGAGATCACATGTAGGCAAAGAGGCAGTCAGAGAGAGAGAAGGAAACAGGCCCCCCGCTGAACAGAGAGCCCAATGTGGGGCTCCATCCCAGGACCCTGGGATCATGACCTGAGCTGAAGGCAGAGGCTTTAACCCACCAAGCCAAGCCACCCAGGTGCCCCCACTGATCCCTTTTTCATCCTAGTTTTCCATCTTTCATAATGTTAAATAAATGAATCACATGATGTGCAGCTTTTGATTCTGGCTTCTTTCACTTAGCAAAATATATTAAAGATTCATCCATTTTGATGAATCAGTGGGTCAATAGCTCATCCCTTTTTTTTTTTAAGCGATTTTATTTATTTATTTGACAGAGAGGGAGAGAAATCACAAGTAGGCAGAGAGGCAAGCAGAGAGAGAGAGGGGAAACAGGCTGCCTGCTAAGCCTGATGTGGGGCTCAATCCCAGGACCCTGGGATCATGACCTGAGCCAAAGGCAGAGGCTTAACCCAGTGAGCCATCCAGGTGCCCCTAGCTCATTCCTTTTTACTGCTGAGCAATATTCCATTGTTTTTGACATATCAGAGTTAAATTCATTCACATGTTAAAGGCCATCTCAATTTCCCCCCCCATTTTTGCCTATTATATGTAAAGCTGCTATAAACATGTAAGTATAGTTTTATTGAGAACATAAGCTTTCACTTCTCTTGGGTTGATACCTAGGAGTGGCAGTACTGGATAAATGTAGTTTTAACTTTGAATCCTAAAACTAAAACTTCTTTAAGAAAACATAGGAGAAAAATGTGACCTTGGATTTGGGATTTGTATTTTAGCTATAATACCAAAACTGCAATTATGGAAAAAAAGAATAAATCACATTTCATCAAAAAGTTTAAAATCTTCTTATGTGCAAGACACTATTAAGAGAATGAAAAGAAAGGTAAGTCACAGATTGGGAGAAAATATTTGAAAAATAACTTATCTGATAAAATATTTGTATCTAGGATAGGTAAAGGACTCTTAAATCTCAACAATAAACAAATACTCTAATATAAAAATGGCAAAAGATCACAATAGACACTTCACCAAAGAAGATATATGGATGGCAAATAAGTACAAGAAAAGATAATCACTTGCTTAATATCAGTTTGTTATTAGGGAAATTTAATGCATATAGAATCTACATCAAGATACCACCTACAGATATTTTAATTGCTTTAAAAAATTTGCAATATCGAATCCTGGAGAGATTGTGGAGTAACAAGAATTCTCATGCATTGCTGGTGATAACTCAGGATGAGCAGCCACTTTGGAGTATAGTGTCGCCTTTTTTTTTTTTTAAATAAACATACATTTTCCTTAGGACACAACTGTCCCACTTCTAGGTATTTACCCAAGTTAAGTGAAAACTTAAGTTCACAGAAAACTGCTTTTTTTTTTTTTTAAATATTTTCACTGGATAGCAAAGTGTAGTTTGGCTTTTTTTTTTTTTTTTTTTAAATTTCAGCAACTTTAAAAGATGTTGTTCCATTATCCACTAGCTTGTACTTTTTCTAAGAAGCCCCCTGAAATTATTTTTACCATGTATGTATTTTTTCCATGACTATTATTCCCCTTTAAATTATGATTTTATTTGTATTTTAAAATACTTTGGAAATTCTGCATGTGCATAAAACTAAGCATATTTTCAGTGTACATTACTTTAAGTTTAATGTCAGGTTTTGTTCTGAGAAGTCCTTTTTCAAGCTGAATGTCAAAATGGGGAAATGCCCATAGATTTTCCCCTGCCCTGAAGCTAATGATGTAAATCGCTTTCTTGCTAATGATGTTGGATGACTTTTATTTGAGTTTTTCACCTAAACAAATTTTTAGTTCATGATGATGGTTACTGTATGATGATACAGCTGTGGGGAAAGCTATAAAATACCATAATATCTAAAGATAAGTGCTATAAAATGGCTATTTTAAAATTTTCTTTTTTATCAAATCGCCTTCAGATTTTTTTTCCTAGATAATTTTATCTTTGGTTAATTTTTAAAAATTGGTATATACAACTAATGAATCATTGAATGCTGCATCAAAAACTAATGATGTACTATATGTTGGCTAACCAAACGTGCTAAAAATAAATAAATAAATATAATTGATATGTAACTTATTAGTTTTAGGCATATAACATCATGATTTGATATTTGTGCATATTGTGAAATGACTGCCACAATAAGTCTAGTTACCATTTGTCACTTTATGGGTTACAAATTTTCTTTTTCTTGTGATGAGGATTTTTTTTATTGCTCTGTCCTCAAGTCCATTGACCTTTTCCTCTATAGTATCTAATCTTTTCTTTAATCCTTTCCAGAAAATTTTTTAAACTTTCAGCAGTTTTTTTTTTTTACTTATAGAAGTTGCATTTTTGTTGTAGCTTTTATTTGTTTTTTTTTTCAGTATATTGATTTTTTAATCTAAATCTTAGTATATATTTTTAGTAATTGTTTTAGTTTCCTTGTCTGCCTTCATCACCTCTGTCTTAGGGGTTTGTTTTAAATTGATTGATTTTCTTATTGGCTCTCAGTCACATTTTCTTCCTTTTTGACATCATGGTAAAAACAGTTTGGGGGGTAAAAGTAATTCACAGTTTATTAAACCATATTTCTGTTGACGGGCAATTATGTTTTTTTTCTACTTTGGAGCTATTGCATAAAGTATTGTGATGAGTAGCTTTGTAAAATGCATTTTGTTCATATGTTAAAACACATCTTAGTATAAATTTCTGCTAGTGGAATTCTCATCAAAAGGGATGTTTTTACAGAAATACTTGATGTATAATGCCATATTTCCCTTTGCACAGTGTATAAGTATCTACATACTTGTATTAAATGAGAGCTGAATTATTTTTGAGATTAGAAGACCACCCTCTTAGGAATATCGTTCATAGCAGAACAAGTCTTTGTTCTGACTCGTAGTCAGTTAGTTCTGTAGAATATTGTTATATCCTCATCTTTTGCCCTTGGCATTAAAGTGAAGCCACTTGAATGTGATTCTTGGAAGCATCATTTCCACATAGTCAGATGCTAAAGGAAGTAGTTTTGGTCATTTTCTTGTTAGATATAAGAACAGTCAATTTGACAGTGTTAAAAGTGGTACTGCATTTGTTGTTTTTCACAGAATGATTAAACTAGTTGTGTTTTTGACATCAGTTGGTATAGTTTATATTCAGTTTCTCACTGTATCACTCAATATGTTAGTTGCTGCAAGAAGAGGCTTTTTTGAGGTTGTATCTGGGGAATTACTTCCCTTTGCAGTTAGAATCCTCTAGAATATCACCTCTTGAGGGCAGAGATTCTCATTTGTCTTATTCATTGGTACAACTCCAGTGCCTAGGACAGAGTCTTTTATAGGATAGGGACTTACTAAGTATTTTTCGAATGAATGAGTGAGTAAATCATGGTGCTGTATAAAATTAGGTAAAGTACATGGTAAATTTGTTCCACATGTTGTCCATTACAAATGTTGATTAAAACCACGTATATGTTTTAAAATAAATAGAGTGTAATGTATAAATCGCTACACTGAGTGAAGTAACTTATTTAGAAGGTAAAATACTCATGCCATCTCTCAGATGTGCTCCCTTCGTTACTGCAGCTATGAAACTTTCCCCTGTCTTCTCAAGATACTAAATTCTCTCCTCTCAGAAATCCTAGAGTGGTGATCTATATCATAAATCTTATGTATATCCTTTCTGTATTGTATTTTGAATTATGATTTCATTTTTATCATATTTTTGGATTTTTTATACTTATTTTTATTTTGTAAATATTATAAATTTTCTATAATTTTCTATAATTATTTTCTGTAATTGTTTTCTATTATTTTCTAAATTTTATACTTATTTTTATTTTCTAAATTGTTGCTCTGTGGAAATGTTATACTTAATGAGATGATGGAAATGTTCTATATCTGCACCATTCATAATGGTAGCCATAGGCACAAGTGGCTATTGAACATTTGAAATGTGGCTACTGTGACTGAGAATAAATATTTAATGTTAATTCTAATTAAGTAGTTCCATGTGGCAAGTAACTATTGAAGCAGACAGCACAGCTCTAGGGCTTACAATATACATTTTTAACTTATCAATCTAATGTGCAGTGAGAACTTTACTACAGTGTACTTCATTTAACTTTTTAATAGTGCAGTTTTGCTGACACAGAGTATTTTTCAGCATTTTTTTTTCCTGGAAATGACTATTTTTAAAAGATATTTTCACTGGTTATAAGTTGACACTATCCCCACTCCCATCCCCTCTACCCAGTATTTTTAAAGCTGTTGCTTCATTGTCTTCTGGCTAATGTTGTTTCTGATAAGAGATGTGTTCTCATTCTCTGTTTATCTGTATGTAATTTTTCCCCCAGCTGCCTATAAGATTTTCTATCTTTGTTTTCAGCAGCTTTCCCTACATTTTAAATTTATCCTACTAGTAGTTCTCTGCATTTCTTGGATTTGTGGTTTATCATTCATTGATTGTAGAAAATATATTTTCTGCCTCATTTTCTCTCCTCTCTTTCTGAAACTCTTGTTGTATATGTATTGATAATCAGTACTCCCACAGATTTTGAATTTCTTCTTATTTTTTTTTTGCAGTCTTTTTTTTTTGTCCTTTTCGAGTTTTATTTTGGATAATATCTAATGACCTCTTGTCATGTTTGTTGATTAGTTTTAACTTTTGTCCAGTTTTCTGATAAGCCTGTTGGAGGTCCTCTGATATTTTATTTTTGTTAATTTGGCATTTTATCTGCTGAATCCTCCATCTGTTCATGTATGTTGTCCATACTTTAGACTTTTTAATATATTGGTTATAATTATTCCGAATTTTCTGTCTGATAGTTCTAACATCTAGTTCATTATGGGTCTGGTTCTGGTGTGCTTGCTTTATCTCTTAAAAATGGTTTGTTATTTCTTGTTTTTTTAATGTGTCTCATGATTTTTTATTGCATGCCAGACATTATAAGTACAGAGCTGTAAAGACTGAGGTCAATGGTATTTATGCCCAGAAATGGGTATTTTTCTTTTTGAGAAATTGTTTATGATCTGATTATTTATGTATGGATGGGGATGGAGTCATTCTAGTCAGTGATTGAGTTGGGGTTGTTTCGTTATTGTTGTTGTTGTTTTTGCAATTGTTACCTTCACTGAGTCAGAGACTTAAAATTCTTGGAGTAGTGGAATGCTGTTACCTCATTCTTAGTGTTAGGCCCGGACTGCTAAGATTGCTCAGTATTCTAGTCCATCCTTAGCCTTTACCATGTCTTGGATGGCTGCCTCACAAGATAATCTCTTTCAGTGTTCTTTCTAATTTTTGATTAGTAGCTGGAGAGTGTGAAGTTTATTTTGTTGTCTTTCTTGAAAGAATGTTGAGTTTTGTTTTGCTAGGCATTTAATTTACTTTTAGATCATCTTGATCCTTTTGTAGCTTGTTTTTAAGTTTTGTTCTAGCTTTTGTTAGCCTCTTCTTAATTCTATGGCTAGAGTCATTAAACTCTGGCTTATGAGCTAAATACGGTCCATAGCCTGTTTTTGTATGGCTTTTGAGGTAAGAATGGATTTTACATTCTGAAAGGGCTGTAAAGAAACAAAAATAAAAGTGAGAAATATGTGATAAAGACTGTATGTATCTCACGTAGCTTATGATATTTATTATCCTGCTCTTTAGAAAAAAGTTTCTGATCCCTGCTCTAGGGCTTACTTAACTCTAACTTCTTTTTTTAAAAATTTATTTACTTTTTATTTTCTTTTTAAAAATTATTAATATATAATCTATTATTTGTTTCAGGGGTACAGGTCTGTGATTCATCAGTCTTACACAACACACCTCTTCCCCAATGTCTATCACCCAGCCACCCTATCCCCTCAGTGTCCTCCCCTCCAGCAACTCTGTTTGTTTCCTAAGATTAAGAGTCTCTTAAGGTTTGTCTCCCTCTCTGGTTTTGTCTTGTTTCATTTTTTTCCTCTTTTCTCCTGTGATCCTCTGCCTTGTTTCTTAAATTCTGCATATCAGAGAGATCATATGATAATTGTATTTCTCTGATTGACTTATTTGGGTTAGCATAATACCCTCTAGTTCCATCCATGTCATTGCAAATGGCAAAATATCAATATTTGATGGCTACGTAATATTCCATTATATATATATACCAACCCTAACTTCTAAGATGTTTTATTTCTTGGCTTTCTGCTGAACGCACCAGGTTTTCTATATGGCATTTTCATTTGTTTTTGGTTGGAACTCATAGGTTTTCCCCTTTATACAATTCTGAGACATATTCACTTTTCAGTTACCTAGTATTTATTTTTTTCTTGATAATTTTTCTTTGCGAGCCTCATGAAGTCTTATGCATGCAGAGCTTAGTATCCTACACACATTTTTGGATCCTTTTCTCTGGGCATCTCCCTCCTCTTCAATATATTGACTTGTAGATGTTCTTCTTAAACTTCTTAACTTTAGTATCTAACATCACTTCGGGAAGACAGCTTTGCTTTGCCTGGGTTCTCCACTTTTGTGTTGGTGTTCAGTAAATTTTAGGCAGAAAGCTGAAGTGATTATAGGATTTACCTTTGATTGTTAACCTTATCTCAGACATCACAGTCTTGTCTGGCTATTGCCCAATCTTGAAAACAGGTTTTCTAAATATTTAAATTTTCTAGTGAGCTCCAAGTCTAGTACCAGTTTTTCTTTCATATTTAAAAGTAAAATGCTGGTTGGCAAACAATAAAAATGCCTTTAGTCTTCCAATATAGCATTAAACTAATAATTATAATTTTATTTATTGAACTGTTTATTTGTTCTAAATTGAGTTTAGTTTTTATAGTATTTGTAAGATGTGTTAGCAGGATATATAAGAAAATGTGATTGATTAAGTTCTGTCTGGCATCTTGAACGCCCACTCTGTGCCTAGATTTTGTATAGCTTGCTGGGGACAGAAAGAATAACACATGAACTGAAGACCAGGCACTCAGCCCCAGTAGGAAGTAGGCACATATACTATTTATCTATTGTTAGGTAACAAATCACCCTAAGACTAAGTGATTTTAAAACAATTATTATTTGTTGGTTAAGAATCTGGGCATGGCTTAGCTAGATCTTCTGGCTATGGTCTTTCAAAAGCCTGAAATAAAAATGTGGGCCAAGTTTCAGCCACATCAAGACTTGACTGGTGCAGAATCCATTTCCAAGCTTACTCACATGGTCGTTGGCAGATTCTGTTCCATTCCACATGGGCCTTTTCATATGGCAGCTTCAGAGTAACAAGAGAGAATAAGCAAGATAGAAGTATCAGTCTTTTATAACCTTATCTCAGAAGTGAAATCATATCACTTTTGCTGTATTCTATTTAAGAAGGGAGTCATTAGGTTCAGCCCACACTCAGGAGGAGGAGATTACACAAGGCAGGAGTACAGGACACAGGGATTCTTGGCAGCCATTTTAGGAACTGCCTGTAATAATACGTGGTATATAAATTATGTAAACTGTTATAAATGGGTCTATAAAATAATAGCATTAATATATGTAGCATAATAATAATTTGCTACTGGTATGCTAACTGCTTCCTATAGATTGTTTTATCTAAGCTTTTTCTAGTAGTCTATGGGAAAGGTAGTATGTATTATATCCATTTTACAGATAAAGAAATTGAACTTGAGTATGGTTACCTTGCTGTGATGTAGCAGAGCAAAGATTCTAGTCCAGGCTTTGCCTATTCTATACTTATATTTTTAATCTCCATATCTTATTAACATTAAAATACTATTACCTTTTATTGAGCACCTCTTATGTGCCAAGCATTATAAGTACATTATATATTAACACCATTTAAGCCTCACAGTAACTTTATTAAAGCTCTCAGTTTTACTGATTATATACTTTAGCTTTCAGATTCAAGAAATTACTTTGAAAAATTACATATATTTTATATTTCAGAGACATTAAGCAAATATAACCCAAAGATTCTCTGTAAATACAAAAAACAAAAACAAAAACCATTTAAATACCTACTACCCTAAAAAAAAGTGGTATCACTAATTAAATTTGGAAGGAAGCCTGACACATGTCAATCCATTTAATATTCTGCAATATATACATGCATGTATATGTATATATGTATTCTTTTTTTTTTTTTTAATTTTATTTATTTATTTGACAGAGATCACAAGTAGGGAGAGAGGCAGGGAGAGAGAGAAGGGGGAAGCAGGCTCCCCGCTAAGCAGAGAACCCCATGTGGGGCTCGATCCCGGGACCCTGGGATCATGACCTGAGCAGAAGGCAGAGGCTTTAACCCACTGAGCCACCCAGGCGCCCCTATATATATGTATTCTGCTGATGAAAGGTGGTATATGAATCTCAAACAGGAATGAATTTATAAATACTTAAAAAGAAAACAGCCCACTCCTAGAAGAAATCTCAACAAACTCTGCTGTATAAATTTTAGTTAGAAATTAGCTCATGTAGTTAATGTTGAAATATTTTTACTAATAAATTTGAAATATTTTCACTAATAAATTCACAGATAAATTGAGTGGCTTTCATATCAAAATCTGTACATACTTTCTTCAGTCATCCCATTGTCTTTGCAAAATGAATCTTTTAGATGAGGAAAATAAGACAAAGTAAAGAGAAATTATTTTCTTATGATTGAAGGGTACCATAAGTTGATATTATGGTCTTTTAGACCAGTTTATTTTAATTATTTGAGAGTATCTTGTAAGGTATGTGTTGACAATAGTAAATCCTAAAGCTTATGGATGACTTTATTTTTGAACCATTTTCCTTATAGTAATAGTACTCTCTTACTTTCTACATTCAGATTTGCTTTCTTAAGTGGGGCATAAAATGCAGTTGAAGCTGATATGCATGAATTATGTCATATTAGCATATGTCATGTATGACATCCTTCACTCATTCATTCACTTATTTATTTATTTATTCAAAAATGTTACTCGTACTTACTAAGTGCCAAGCACTGCTCTAAATGTTGGGATACATCAGTGAACAAAATGGATAAAAGTCATGGAGTTTACATTTTGACAGGCATGGTTCAAATAATGGGCTGCTGCTGTTAATTAAGAAAATGACAAGGGTTTGCTCCTATAATAATTTTCAGTGTATTTTTACAACTCCTGTAATATGTAGTAATTTAATATTTTGGCTATTTCTGATGGTAGTTTATAAGAATTTAAAGTATTTTGTATAACAACTTTATGTTTCTATTGACTTTTGTTTCTGTTTGAGTTATATTTTTGCTGGCTTTGAGTATTATAATTTTAATAAAATGTCACCATAAATCTTTTTTTTTTTTATTTAAATGATTCTTTTTTAGAAAGCTATCTTTTCTTTTGTTTATCACAGTTATCTTTCTAAGTTAACTGTTGCTATGAAGGCAAAGATTAAAAAATTTAAAATCTTGGGGCACCTGGGATGCCTGGGTGGCTCAGTTGGTTGAGTAGCTGCCTTCGGCTCAGGTCATGATCCCGGTGTCTTGGGATCGAGTCCCGCATCCGGCTCCTTGCTCAGCAGGGAGCCTGCTTCTCCCTCTGCCTCTGCCTGCCATTCTGTCTGTCTGTGCTCACTCTCTCTCTCTCTCTGACAAATGAATAAAATCTTTAAAAAAAAAAAAAATCTTGGGCACCTGGGTGACTTAGTCATTTGAACATCCAGCTTTTGGTTTCAGCTCAGATCATGATCTCAGGGTCCTGAGATCAAGCCCTGCATGAGTCTGTACTCAGCATGGAGTCTGCTTGGGATTTTCTCCCTTTCCCCTCTCCTCCCACCCTCCACTCCCATGTGTGTGCATGCTCTCTTTCAAATAAATAAATAAAATCTTTTTTAAAAATTTAATATCTTGGGGTGCCTGGGTGGCTCAGTGGGTTAAGCCGCTGCCTTCGGCTCAGGTCATGATCTCAGGGTCCTGGGATCGAGTCCCGCATCGGGCTCTCTGCTCAGCAGGGACCCTGCTTCCCTTCCTCTCTCTCTGCCTGCCTCTCTACCTACTTGTGATCTCTGTCTGTCAAATAAATAAATAAAATCTTTAAAAAAAAATTAATATCTTATTGGTATAGCTTAGAATTAACTAGACTTTTTAATAGTTTTTTTGGCATATGTTATAACAGCAATTTACAGTGTTACATATGTTGTCACAGACAGTATTAACTTAAATGTTAATAGTTAAGCTTCTTTTGTTGAGTTACTGAATTAAATCCACCCCTTAGGCCGTTAGAATGTATTCTTTTTTTTTTTTTTTTTAAATTTGCTTTTTTAACTGGGAAGCCCTGAATATCTGCTTTTTTTCCATATATGACATCTTATGACTGGTCTTTGACCCTGAAATGTTAAATAGTCCTTAATTCTTATGTTTTAGTGAATAGAGGAGGTTACCTGAGATTAGAGGAACAGGGTTTTGGGCAAGGATTTTGAGAGGGACAAGAATGAGCAGTGGAGTCACTAGTAAGAATGTTCTCAATAGGCATAAGCATAGTTATTAAAACAACAGACAAAATGCCAAGTTTTCTTTTGGATTATTGCTTTTTTGGTTGGCTTTCAAACAATTCTCAGTGAGTACAATTCTTTTCATTGTGTGTTTTAACTAGTGTAAACCAGTAACAATGAAGAAAATAGCGTAGGAATAGGAAGGAAGTAGAACACTTGTTTGAAGAGATTTGCTTTTCTTTGAATATTTGGGCACTTAAAAACAGCTGAGATTTGAGGTTCAAAAATAGGAAAATAGCAGCTCTGTTTTTGAGGCCTTTTCTCCAACTTTTCTGTCTAATCTTTAATAAATGCTTAATGCTCAAATGCTCATCACATTTAGTCTTTCATATAGAAACTGTTTATCTTTTCTCTTTTTTATAAGGAACTCTGTGCCTGGAGATACAACTTCTCTTACATAGTTCTGGAATTATCAAATGGTGTTAAAATTATATCTTTGCCTACAATTTTTTTCTTTGCAGAAAAAATTGTTTTGTTTCTAAAGGGAATTCTAAGCCTGATGCTGAGGTGACAGATGAAACCCACAGCCAAGCCTGAGAAAACACGTGCATGTGTAACTTAAGATGCACAGTGACTAAGATATAACTGGTATAGACTTATGTTGCAGTTATTGGTATTTTTTAATAAATTCAAGGAAGGGATAATCTAGCCTAATCTGTATGAACCTTTGCTTGTGATATTTGGAGTAGTTACCAGCTGCTTAATGGATGCCATAACCTTTGCTTAGCTAATATACATGTCACTTTTAGAATTTTATCAGTGACAATTTGCCTGTCACCTACAGAGTTAAGTAGTGGCATCATGGCAGCTGAGCAGTGAGATGGAGGGAGATAGAACTGAGATCTTATGAGAATGAGAACATGTTTCTGCTTGAGATAATGGAAACATTGGGTCAAATATGTATATAATTTGTTTGGTTTTGATTGCTTATTCAAAGATACAATCTTTTGATCTCCTTGTATTATCTATTGCACAATGATGTAAGAAGGAAGAGTGATGATGGCACTTAGAGGACTTCTAAGCTTAGAGCTAATTAATTTGTCTGGTAGAGCCCTGGTATACATGGGTGATTTAATATGCAAATGTAAAAGCTTTTGCTTTTTTACTTATTATTAGGCTGTTAGATTATTTGCCAGCCTATTGACCAGTCAAAACCAATGTTTCCTTTAATTCCATGAATCTCAGCATATGCTACTTTGCATATCCTAAATAATTTAAATGCATTTCTTACTCTTTCCACAGCATGTAGAGTCCATGAAGCACAGGACAATAAAGCTTCCTACTCATAGCACCAGGAAGATCTCTTTGAAAGATTCACTACAGGATTGCCAGAGACAACGAGTTTGTCTGAAGCATCATGTGTTGAAACAACAGAAGGCAACCACTTTTGCACTAGCTAGAAACAGAATTATGATGTTTTCAATTCTTTGAGCTCCAGGAAACCAGGGGAGTGAGCTGAAAATCTGAAAATGCGGCCATGGACTGGTTCCTGGCGTTGGATTATGCTCATTCTTTTTGCCTGGGGGACCTTGCTATTTTATATAGGTGGTCACTTGGTACGAGATAATGACCACCCTGATCACTCTAGCCGAGAACTGTCCAAGATTCTGGCAAAGCTTGAACGCTTAAAACAGCAAAATGAAGACTTGAGGCGAATGGCTGAATCTCTCCGGTAGGTTCTAAAAAATTGAAGGAAGAGACGTATAACTTTGTTTTTAGTTGCAGGGGTTCATGCATCTAATAAAAAATACTTAATGATTTCTTTAAACTGCTGTTTTTGCAGAAATTTAAATATTTTAGTGACATATTTCTTATAACAATGATATCTCTGTATATTTAACATAGAGAATTTTTCGAGGGTCAAATCTTATTTTACATATGAATTTTTTTTTTTAACATATGAATTTTAATATAGAAAAACCATGCCATTTAATTTGTTTTTATATTTCATTTATAGTTATCTTCAGCATTTTGATAATTTTGATACATTAAATACAATTTTTTTATGATTTAAATTAGTGGATATTAAAATTTTATTATATGGACAATAACAAAGACGTTTATAATACTTGAGAGTCTGAGTTAGTCTATAACTTACTAAAATGGAGAAACAAAAATTCATTGCTAAAACAGCTGGATCTGGAATTAAGGAATTGTTGGTGTTGCTACTTCTAATCTGTTAAAAAATATGACATATATGTTAGAAGGCATCAACTGTTTCGAAAAATAAAATCTTACATTTTCAGAGAACAAATAATTCTTAAATTCTAATTCCTCTGCTTTATATATGAAGGTAA
This sequence comes from Lutra lutra, assembly GCF_902655055.1. NCBI lineage: Eukaryota > Metazoa > Chordata > Mammalia > Carnivora > Mustelidae > Lutra > Lutra lutra. The sequence goes on from NC_062284.1 coordinate 112,189,775, forward strand.
TTATCGATTTAGCGCTTGCTGTTTCTCAAGCTAGAGTTTTGAAGGTTTGATGTTAAGAGTTGTCATTACTCTAGAGGTGGTAATTGACCCTAAGGGAAGTCGTTTAGAGAAAAAGAGCACAGAGTTTGTTTCTTTTTGAGTAACAAATGAAGGAGTGGAAATGAAAACATCCTGTTGTGCATTGGGCATTTGGAATAGATGGGAAAGGAGAGAGGGACAGTGCTTGATTGTGGAAGCTGAGGAGCATTCTGTGAAGGAAGAATATAGTCGGCAGTGTTACATACTCTCGAGGCTTTAGAGAAGACTTCTCTGCTTCTCTCATTCCCTCACCTCCCTGCCACTGCTGCCCTTGCACTCTTTCTTTAGAACTTACTTCTTTCTCTCAACTTTTTTCTTCACCATAATATTATTTTGGCCCTTTTATGTCCTATGAAAGACAAAGCTAGGTGTTAAGAATTTTATACAATGAATCAAAAATTATTCCTGTCATTTGTAGTAGTATGATGTGACAAAATATAAGGTAACCAGGGATTAGAAAGTGGACAGATAATTTCTTGAATTTATATATCATTTTATTTCCTTTTGGGTGTGGGAGCTTGGGAGTATCATGGAGAAAGTTGGTCTTTAAATAGAGTCTCACTCAATGATTTGTTATGAGATTCAAAGATTGATAATTTAGAGGTAGTAGTAGCTATCACTGATGGAGAGTTTATCATATGCCAGGTACTGTGCCGAGGGCTTTGCATGGATTATCTCATTGAATTTCATAAATTTCCTTATGAGATGCTGGTACTGTTTTCCTAAACGATTTTACAGATGAGGTATCAAAGGAATATTAAGGAATTTAATTTTTCCCAAGGTTATACTTTCACAAGTGGTGGAGCTTACTTTGTATCCTGGCAATATGACTCAAAAGCCCAGACTTTGATGAGGTGTATTGCCTCTGTGAAGAGAAACGAGAGAGAAGTCAATGATTCAGAAATATCAACTATAAGTCTCATGTAGGAGATCATCACGAGTGGCTGCTGTGCTAGTTGTTTTTGGAGTATGCTTTAATTATAGTAAAATCTTGTTCTACAGCCTGGGATTTTTGCTCCTTGGGAAAGATTTTGCTTTTTAACAATTCAGGCTCATAAATAATTTATTATTTTTCTCCTCATTCCAACTTCAATACTGAGACTTCATTCGACTTATTTCTGACTGCCAAGTGTCTTGTTTTTATTGTATCAAAGAAAGCATGCCTTTAATAATAGTTGTTTCTTCTGTAGAATAATCTTTGGGTCTCCTAAGTCACTTTCTTTGTATTCTTTTGTGTTGAAATTAAATTCTGAACTACTGCATTCAAATGTATAGACAACTTGTAAGAGCTGAGACAGTATGTCATGCTGAAATACTGTAAATACAACCTGAAAACAGACTTGAGTCCATTTTTGTACATAGATAGATAATTTTAGGAAAATAAACAAGTAATTCTTTACCCTCATTAGGGAAGAAAACCTCCTCAGGCCCTTCCATCAACTTTACCGGTAGGGCCATTTGTGTTTCAGCCAAAGGGATTGCATTTTAGATCCCCCAGCATAAAAGGAAGAATAGTAGAGGTGCTACAGGCATTGGTGATTTTTCCCTCTCACTGTAACATTTTGTACCCAATTTGCTAAGTCTTTTTCTCAGAAGAAAATGTGTTCGTAAGCTAGACTAAAAAGGAGTAATTCATATGTCTGTAAAACTAGGCCATTTCTTTGGGATGAGGCATATGGATTGAATTTGGAAAGAAGCTGAAATTACAGTGTTTAAGAGTTAGGACAATAGTTTTAAAAGCCACCAGTCCTCCAGTTAGAATTTGCTAATTTTATTGATTATACTACATGTTTAGAAAAATAATCATTATTCTGAGGGATACAAATGTTTAAGTACAATGAATGTTTGTGAGGTTGTTCTATGTATGTGTTTAATTCTGATTATTGATGAATAATTGCTATACAGTAAAATTCACTTTTTTCAGCATATAGGTCTGTGAATTTTGGCAGATGCTTACAGTCGTGTAACTACCACCACAATCAAATTATATAAGAATTTTACCTCCCACCAGAATTCTGTTGTGCCCTTTGTACTGAGATTCTAGCCTTATCTTCTGTCCCTGGTACTGATTTGTTTTCTGTCCTGTATTTTATTCTGTTATAAAATGTCATATAAATAGAATAATGTGGCATATAGCCTTTTGAATCTGGCTTTTTTCATTTATAATGTACTTGAGATTCATTAACGCTGTTGTGTGGGTTGGTAGGTTTTTGTTTTTTTTCTTTTTCCTGTTAATTCTTTTTTAATACTTAGTAGTGTTCCATACTATGGTCATATCACAGTGTTGTTGTCTTTTTTTTTTTTAAACACATTGACCAGTTGAAGGACATTAGGGTTGTTTCTGTTTTTTGGCAATTATGAACAAAGCCATTACAGCATTTGCTTTGTAGGTTTTTGTGTGATTTAAGTTTTTATTTCTCTTGGGTAAATATCTAAGAGGGGGATTGCTAGGTCATTTTAGTGTATGTTTAATTTTTTTAAGAAGTGGCAGTTGCCCCAGTGTTTTCCAATGTTCCTATATCATTTTGCATTTCCACCAGCAAAGCTTGAGAGTTCCAGTTGCTCTCACTCTTGCTAGTATTTGCTATTATAAGTTATTTTTATTTTAGCTGTTTTAACAGATACATAGTCTTATCTCACTGTAGTTTCAGTTTGCATTTCCATAATGATTAATGATGTTGAACACTTTTTTTCATGTCCTTATTTGCCATTCTTTAGTGAGGTGTCTGTACATATTTGTTACCTATTTTATTTTATTATTTTTTTTTTTATTTATTTGAGAGAGAGTGTGAGAGAGAGAACATGAGCATGAGCAAGGGGAGGGGCAGAGGGAGAAAGAGAAAGCAGCTCCCTGCAGAGCAGGAAATCCAATGCAGAGCTCGATTCCAGGACCCCAGGATCATGACCTGAACTGAAGGCAGACACTTAACCAGCTGAGCCACCCAGGCGCCCTGTCACCTATTTTTAAAAATTGAATTTGCTTTTTTTTTTTTTTTTAAAGATTTTATTTCTTTATTTGACAGATCACAAGTAGGCAGAGTGGGGGGGGGGGAGCAGACTCCCCGCTGAGCCGAGAGCCTGATCCCAGGACCCAGGATCATGACCTGAGCGAAGGCAGAGGTTTAATCCACTGAGCCACCCAGATGCCCCAAAATTGAGTTTTCTTATTAAAATTTGTTTTCTTGTTACTGCATTCTCTTTAAAAATTGGGTTTAGCTATAAAATTTTAAATATATATGCATATATGGTAAAGTAAAAACTCTGTGGCTTAAAACAAAAAAAAAAATTTTCTTGATAATTTAATTTGCATTGTCCTCAACTGGATTGTTTTTCTAGTTTGGGGTCACTCTTGTGGCTGCTACAAGATAGTAAGGCAGTCCAGATGACCTCACTCACATGTTTGATGATTAGCTGGGACCATCATTTATTTCCTTTCCATGTGGTTTCTCCAGCAGGACAGCCCAGGTTTCTTACATAGTAGTGTTTCAAGAGGGCAAGAACAGAAACTGCAAGTCCTTTTGAGGCCAAGTATGAAAAGTCACACAGTGCCATTTCTGCCACATTCTGTTAGTGTATGCATGTGAAAGGGGCACTCTGTATTTAGGGAAGAAAGGGAAGAACTGCATAGAATTTTGTAGCCATATTTAACCCACCATTCTCATCTCCAGAAGCAATTGATTAGGTCAAATCATTGTGATCCTGACAGCTAGAGTTTAGTTTAAATTTTTGTTGGTAGGTAATAGGGAGCTATGGTTGGGTTTATAGCAGAGGAATGACACACTGAAAATGGCTGAGTAAGATTTAGATTTTCAGATGGATTTGGGGCATGTGCCTCGCTGGAATGAAATTAACTAGAAAACATACTATTAATCTAGACATGAAGTGATGAGACCTTATTTGGTGTTCCCCAGACATCTCTTCCTTACTTTTTAATTGCCAACACATTAGGTAAACATGTGATAGGCTTTCTTTTAAAAACTTGGAGATAATCACTGCCTGCCACCTTATAGGAATGCCTTTCCATGCTTCATGTTTGTTTTATTCCAACCTTTGATAATGTGAAGTTACTATCAGTTCACAGAATCTTTGCTTCTTGGAATTTGAATCTGCCACTTTGCCTCTCAGTCAGGGCTGACATTTAGCAGAAAATTACTGAAACTAGTTTGGAAATCCCTTGAGCCGTGAACCTTAAGTGGACCAGATGTCAGAACTGGATAAAACTGGATAAAAAATCTAAAGAGTACTTAATTGTCAGTCTTCCTTTTAACTTAAATCCTTTTTGTTCTAGGTCCATTTATTTTTGAGAGTACAGCTTAAAAAAATTCAAACGTGACTTTGTGACCAATTAATAAGGTTGTTTGTTTGGACAACGGAAGAAAACCAGGAAAACCAAACAAATGTCTTCTGGAATTTAGATGCTAGCTATAAACTGTAAATTTACAAACCACAAAGAATGTATAATTAATTTATGGCTTATCTGTTTTTCTGAGTTATGTAGTAATTTTCCTAGATGGATTAGAACCAAAGCGTGACTCTTGGTGGAAAAATTTGACTGAGGCAACAGAAGCATGGAATACTGACATGGGTAGAAAGGAAACAGGTCATATTTTACTTCTGTTTGAGAAGCTCGTGTTAGAAAGCGGGGGATGCCTTTGTTCCTATTGGTTAATTGAAAAATTTGCTCTAGCCTCTCTTCTCTGTAACTCCTCATCACTCATGTAAAGAGTGTACTTATATTCCTAGAGCAAGTGAATGTATTGGAATGTATAGAGTGCCTGCCATCTGGCTGTAACCTTCCCTTATTTTTATTTTTTATTTTACTTTTATTTTTGCAACCCTGCACCCCTTATTTCTTAATGCTATTAAGAGTATCTAATTTTTCCTTAGGGACAATACTGTTTCCCTATGTGAGAATATCTTAGTGAGATTTGTAGTCAAGATTCTTAGCCTTCCCAGTCTGACAAACAGATGCTATCTCCCTGAAATTTTCACTAGCTTTTTTATATATTGCTGGATTAAATTTGTCAGTGTTTTGTTTTGGATTTTTTTTCTATGTTAACAAAGACATGTTTGCCTATAATTTTTCCTCCTTATGTCTTTTGGGTTTTGGAGCAAGGTTATGCGGGCCAATTCTATTGTCTAGGTTTGTATAAAATTGGTGCCCATTCTATCTTAAATCTTTGTTAGAATTCTACCAGTGAAGCCATTTGGGTCTAGAGTCTTTTGGGGAGGGTGCAGGGTTTGAGTTGGGGAATGAAAGGTGGCAAGTGGGAAGGTTTTAAATTCTGGATTTGAGCTTTTTAATAGAAATTGGCCCATTCAGATTTTCTGTTTTTTCTTATATCCGTTTTGGTAAAATGTGTTTTTCAAGGAATGTGTCCATTTTATCAAATTGTCAAATGTATAAAGTTGTTCATAATGTCTTTCTGTTTTTCTTCTCCATACTTGTAATACCTGTAGTAATGTTCCCTTTTTCATTCCTGATACTGATTATTTGTGTTTTCTCCTTTTATCCTGAAGAAAGTTTATCAATTTCATTTATCTTCCCAAAGAACTAGTCTGGTTGCTTTTTTGTTTTATTTGTTTTTCTCTTAATCATGTGTCTGTTTCTATTTTATTGATTTCTATTCTTAGTTTGCTAATTTCTATAGTCTCTTTTTTTGTATATGGGTTTTTGGTTTTGGTTTTGCTGTGGTTTTTAAAGCTTTTCCAAAATGAATTTTATATCACTGATTTTAAACCTTGCTTCTTTTCTAATATACACCTGGTGAACTTTAAATTTCTCTCTAAGTGCAGTTTTAAGTTGTGTCCCACAAGTTTTGACAATGTCCTATTTTAATTGTAATTGAAATAATTAAAATTTTAAAAATATTTTCAAATTTCTAGTTATTTTTTTCTCTAACCCACAGATTATTTAGGAGTGTGTTGCTTAATTTCTAAGTGGGATGCTTTCTTCCTTCTGTCCACCTGGGAGTGATTGAATATGGCAGGAGTAAGGTGATAAAACTTACTTTACATTACTGTACTCAGGGATTATTTTGAGCTTGCCTTTATTTTATGTAGTGTTGTGTTTTTCCCATAATTATATGTATACATATGTAATCTTTCAAACATGGGCATTCACTTTTGTAAGTGTAAATGTAGAAAGTTCCCATTGTAGATGGTTTATCCTTTTGTTCATGTAATGACAAGTTATTCCTGGAATCAGGAATTTTTGGTGAATACTTTTTAATTGAATTTTCAAAATATATATATAAAACTAATCAGAATTAAACAACAGTTAAACACAAACAAGTATAGCTTTCATATGAATAATCACAGACTCTTCAAGTGTTAATTACATTTGGCTACCTTTTTACTGGGAATCCTTATAATATCTCACTTGCTGAAGATGGTTGGATCTCTGGGGTTTTTTGGTGTGTGCTTGGCTTTAAATGGCAAACTATGGCTGATAGAACAAATCCAGCCCTCTTTTGTTTCTTTGGTTTTTGGGTTTTGGATTTTGTTTTTTGTTTTTAATGGCTCCCAAATGAAGAATGGTTTTACATTTTTAAATGGTTGGAGAAAAAATAAATTCCAAGGAGAACATGCAACAGAGGCTATGTGGAGTCACAAAGCCTGAACAGTTTTTTTTCTGGCCCTTAAAACAAAGTTTGTTGACCAAAAGTTTGTATGAATCAGGATGTACTCATTTTTAGTTCTTGTTTCTCTTAATCTCTAAATTGTTATGTATATTGCATGTGAGAATTGACATGCTCTGAAAGTAAGTCAAAGTCCAATTACTGATATTATTCTTATGTTTTTGTTTACTCTAAATCTTTATATACTTTTGGTTTCTTCTTGTTTTATGCTTTTAGTCTATGTTCAACTATTCCATGTTTTCATCCGTCTGCCTCCTTGAAGCAGCTTATATTTGAGCTGAAATGGGACTTATGGGTAAGAGATTGGGTATGTTTAGAAAGGAACAGTCTGGTGAAATGAAAGGAGTGTGAGTTTCTCAAATTTGGATTTGGATCCCAAGTATACTACTTACTAAATGATCCTAAAAAAGATTTATAATCTTTTTGAACTTCAGGTTTTTCACTTGTAAAATGGCAGTAATAGTCTCTATTTTGCAATATTTTTAAGTTTTAACAAAAGATTTGAAAGCTTATTGAGAAGATATCCTTTGTATTAGTAGTTCATAAGTAAATAGTCGTTTTTTACTAATGGTAGTTGATAATCTTATTTTACCTAATGGTAGGTAGTTAGTAATCTAAAAAGCACATGGCCTTATATACTTTTCATAGAATTCAGAATACTTGTTTCCTTTGTTTCTAATAGAAAGAATTCTCTTATGTCAGATGTTTAGCACAATGGATTAAAATTCAAAAACCTATGTATTCTTTAGAGTAACTCTTTACTTTGAGAAAATTACTTAAGCTCTATAGGCCTAGAATCAAAACTATGAGAAAGTCGATTGGGTTAGGTGATCACATTTGATAGATCTGTATGTTTTTGCAGACAAAATAGTTAATACAGTAGTTTCAATTGGAACATAGAATTGGCTTTATTCGTTATAATTTGGTTCTCATGACTAAGTGTTACATATATATATATTTTTTTAGTTGATGGATGCTTTTAGTTATAGGAATTATAATTCCCTATCCTGAACTTTATTTAAAATATAGGAATTTTAATTATTAATTATCACCACGCAGGAAGGTCTCTAGGGAAGAATAGATTGTTCTTTGAGAGAAGTGTCACACAATAATTTTATGAAAATCTTAAATAACTTATTTGAAAAAATGTAAGTTTTGTGTTTTAATTATTTTCCATATATAAATGCCATAGAGACAAAGTGAATTTGTATTAAATATTTTTAAATGTATGAATATTTGAGTTTAGGAGCTGGATTAAACATTTTTTATGTAATAGCCTTTATTTTTATCCTGGTATTATGGAGCTGATAATAGCTCTAAGCACTTCTTGTTAATTGAAGATAATAACAGCAGGAAATATGGCTATAGTCATCATTTTCAGTGTTACCTGATTTATAGATGGTACATAATCTAGTAGTTGTTTAGAAAACAACTTTTCTGGCTATTTCTCATATTTCTTTTAGGAAGACTTTTATTTCACTATGAAGACGTTTGTTTTGTTTTTATAGTTGTCACATTGATAGTTTATAATTTATTCAGTTAAAATGATGAAAGAAAATGGTGGTTTAGTTTCCGAGATCAGTATTCTAGACAAAGCTGTCTGAAGGAGAATAAATATAAAAGGATTTCAAAATATTATAGTTAGCCTGTGAATTACACTGGCTAGAAGGAAATACAGTATAAAATAGCACACTGCTATTCTTGTTGTTGTTGCTGGTTCAAATAAAAAAACTTGATTTTAATCCAGTCTTTGTTCTTTTAAACTGTATGCAAAAGGTGTTGCTTGGCCAAGATGTTTCACATCTGAAATGCATAAGAGATCCTAGTAAGGTTTGGAGAGAAATTGAGGTTCCCCTAATAAATGCAGAATGCTAAATCTGCTAAATGCTAAATGCTCAATGCTTTAAGGGACGTTCAGAAGTATCATATTAATTCTCATTTGTATTCAGTAGCACTTCAAAAATATTATCTCTTACCATGATATGTATAGAAGCTAAGTGACTGTCATTTTTCTGCAAGTCGGTGGCAGAAACAGAAATAGAATCTTTGAAGGAATTAAAAAGTTGTATCTAATTTTCAATACACTGCCAACACTGTCATTTTTTATACCTTTTCAAGTACCTCTTCCTTTAAGTATTTACTCAGGACAGTATGTTTTACTAGCCTACCAATAATGACCAAAGTATCCTGTAATTAGTTCTGTAATTGTTACATGTGATCAGAGGTTCCCGTATACCAATATTAGAAATGGCCATTTGAATCATTACAACTTTAAATTATATAGATACACCTGTATAAGCATATAGGGGCTATTTTAATATAGTTTGTTGAACTTAATTAACTATAGTAACAGTTTATAATCTGTATAAATAAATTCAAGTGGCACATTTGACACAGAAGTTTGCTATGATCAGTACTTGTAGCATTTCATGTGGGTCATGAATCTGTAGGAAAAAACCATAGGCTATAAGATCAGATTAAGTTATTTAGTCAATCATACATAAGCTTATTAGAAGTGGTGTGGCCACGTGGAGAAAAAAGATATGTAATATGTCCAAATGTAGCTTCCACTGGCTCTTTAGAGTCCCATAAACTGCCTGTGTAGTTGTCCACAGAAGGTATTGTCTTGTCAGCTGGAAGGTCATTTGCGATTATACTGTAATCTTTTTAATACCTGGAACTAATTCACCTTTTTGGAAGAATGTACACAAACAGTTTATGCATTTCCATTTAAGGGAATGTATACCAACTTTGGGGTCTATAAGTTCTTGAGCCAGTAACGCCCTATTCTGATCCTTAAGAAGAAAGCAAAATTCATTTCAAGGCATCTCAGTAATAAATATGCCTCTGGCTTCCCAGAATTTTAGAGAGTATATCTTTCCACAATACTATTAGTGTTATATACTAGACACACACACACACACACACACACACAGGCACAGAAGATTGGTTGCAAACTAACCCGGTGTAGGTAATAATCATTATTATTTGATTACTTTTGATAGCTATTGGTAGCTTCCCCTAACTAGAGGTCAGTGAGGAAGACAGGCCTACTCCCTCATTTTTTTTTGCCAACATTTAATATGTTACAGTGAAGGCAAGGCGTAGATTGAATTCTGCCACATATAGACACATAATAAGCAGGTGCAAAAATATTCACATAATCTATTCTGTAATTCTGAAATCCACACACTCTATCCCTTCTTACAGTACCTTCTGTAAAAGGTTCTCTTAAGGCAGTTGTGGCATTATTCTAACTATTGGATTCGGTCAATCTTCTTTTCAAGTATCTGAGAATATTTGAATCAGTCCCTGAACATTATGGTTTTGGAACCTAAGCCTAATACACAATCCCAAAGATTATAGACTACGGGTTTTACTAGATTCTTACATGTTGTTCATAAACTGCTTCTGTAACATTTCTCGATACTTCACATTTCATGTATATTGAATTAACTATAACAATGAAATAATATTTCTAGAGTCTTCTTAGCTAATGAACTGCCTTTTATTGGAAATAAAACTGGCTGAAGAGCTTAATATTACTGTTTCCTTTGGCATATTGTCTTTTCCCCCCAGATTTATTGAGATATAATTGACTCATAACACTATGTAAGTTTAAGTTGTAAAGTGTGATGATTTGGTATATGTGTATATTATGAAATTTTTACCATAGTTAGTTACTTAATTGTGTGTGTGTGTGTGTGTGTGTGTGTGTGTGTGTGTGTGTGGTGAGAACTTTTAAGATCTACTGTATTAGGGGCGCCTGGGTGGCTCAATGGGTTAGGCCCTTGCCTTCGGCTCCGGTCATGGTCTCAGGGTCCTGGAATCGAGCCCCACATCTGGCTCTCTGCTCAGCAGGGAGCCTGCTCCTCTCCCCCCCCCCCGCCCCCCCACCTGCTTCTCTGCCTACTTGGGATCTTGGATCTTTCTCTGTCAAATAAATAAATAAAATCTTAAGGAAAAAAAAAAGATCTACTGTATTAGCAACTTCTAAATATATAATACAGTGTTATTAACCATAGTCACCATGCTGTACATTAGATCCACACAACTTATAACTAGAAGTTTGTGTGCTTTGACCACTCTCACCCATTTCCCCCATCCCTCCATCCCTCCACCCCCTGGCTGCAGCCAATCTACTCTTTGTTACTTGGAGTTTGACTTTTTTATATTCTAAGTATTAGTGAGATTATGTAATATTTGTCATACTCTAATTTATTTTGTTTAGCATAATATCCTCAGGGTTCATTCCTCTTTGAAATACTGATTTTATTTCCTTTGGATATATATCTCCAAAAGTGAGATTGCTAAATCATATGATTTTTCTGGTTTTAATTTATTTGACAACCTCCATACTGTTTTCCATAGTGGCTGTACTAATTCACATTCCCTCCAACTATGCACAAAGGTTCCCTATTCTCCAGAACCTTTCCAACACTTCTGAAATCTTATCTTTCTGTTAATAGCCACTCTAACATAAGTGATATTTTATTGTGATTTAGATATGCATTTCCATAATAGTGATGTCAGGAAACTTTTCATGTGCCTGTTGGCAATTTGTGTGTATTCTTTCAAAAAATGTCTGTTTAGTTCTGCCCATTTTAAAACCAGCTCTCCTTCCTGTGCAGAGTTTTTTTTTTTTTTAAGTTAGATATAGTCCCAATTCTTAATTTTCCTTTTGTTGCTTATGCTTTTGGTATTATATCCAAAAATCATTGCCAATACTGACATAAATGAGCTTTTCCCCTGTAATTTCTCCCAAGAGTTTTATGGTTTCAGTTAAGTCCTTAGTCCATTTTGAGTTAATTTTGTTAGTGATATAAGAGTCCAATTTTATTCTTCTGCATGTGATATCCAGTTTTCCCAGCACCATTAGTTGAAGAGACTATCCTTTTCCCTTTGAGTATTCTTGGCTCCCTTATCAAATATCAGTTGACTAAATATGTGAGGGTTTATTCCTGGCCTCTTGGTTCTTTTCCATTGGTCTATGTGTCTTTTATGCAAGTACTATACTGTTTTGATTACTATAGTTTTGCAGTATAGTTTGAAATCAGGAAGTGTAATGCCTCCAATTTTGCTCTTCCTTCTTGAGGTGGTTTTGGCTATTCAGCATCTTTTGTGGTTCCATACTAACTTTGGGGTTGTTTTTTATATTTTTGTGAAAAATACCATTGAAATTTTGGCGGGGATTGCTTTGAATCTGTAGAGGGCTTTGGGTAGTGTGGACATTTTAATAATATTAATTCTCCTCATCTATGAACATGGGATATCGTTCCATTTGTGTTTTCTTTGGTGTACAGATCTTTCACTTCCTTATTTTATTGTTTTGATGCTATTGTGAATGGAATTTTTAAAAAATTTCTTTTTCAGATGTTTTGTCATTAGTGTACAGAAACAACTGATTATTGTATGTTGATTTTGTATCTTGTTACTTTACTGAATTTGTTGATTAGTTTTGACAGCTTTTTTTGGTGGAGTCTAGAATTTTCTATATGAAAGATCATATCATCACTACTTCTTTTCTGATTTGGATGCCTTTCTTTATTTTTCTTACCTAATTGCTTTGGCTAAGACTTCCCCTACTATGTAGGAGTGATGAGAGTGGGCAACCATTTCTTCTCTCTTATCTTAGAGGAAAAGCTTTCAACCTTTAACCATTGAGTATGATATTTGCTGTCAGTTTTTCATATGTAGCTTTTAATATGTTGAGATATGTTTCTTATGCACCAAATTTGTTGAATTTTTTATATGAAAGGATGTTATATTTTATCAAATGCTTTATCAAATAACCATTTGCTAGGTATTTTAATTACTGAAGTTGTGGTATAGTTAATATAGAGACTGTCTAATCTATTATTTATCATCCTTTAAGGGAAGTTACATTTAGTTTTCATCTTATTTTTGTTTCTGTTGTATTTCCAGTAACATTTGTATATGGAGAACCACTGCCTTAGAGCAGATGTCATGCCTGGTCTACTTCATTTAAAGTGGAAATAATAAATTATGTAAATGGTTCTTTTGATGACCACTTGTCTTAACTGGTATACAGTATTCTATCAGTAGAACAGTTATGGACATTGGGGAGGGTGTATGCTATGATGAGCACTGTGATTCATGTAAGACTGATGAATCACAGACCTGTACCCCTGAAACAAATAATACATTATATGTTAATAAAAAAAGCAAAACAATATATCAGTAGAACAACTATCTTTAAAGTGATACTTTAAAGCGATACTCAGGTAAGAAATCTTAAGTTAAGCAATTAGTACTAGTCTAGTAAGTGAAAATGAGCATACATGTGCTACCTGAATTGTATTAATGTGCAAAGATATAACCAGACTTAATTTAAATATTTGCAACTTCTGTGTTTAGAGAATGAAGCAAATAAAAAATTACTTCGTGCTTTCAAAGCGTAAACCCTGAGAGAATGCTGTTTCTGGTATATGCCTCTCTGCATGTATAAATGTGTGTATATTCATACTCCTCCCTTCCCCTGAGTTCTCTCTGTCTGTTGAGGTTCTGTCCATTTTTCAGGGCCTTTGTCCATAAGCTTCTTCCTAAAGACTTTCCTCAGTTTCCTTCCCGCATAAAATTATTTCTTGTAGTACTTCTTTTTAACCAGACATTGTATTAAAAACATTTATGGACTTGGGATGCCTGGGTGGTTTAGTCATTTGGGCATCTGACTCCTGATTTCAGCTCAGGTCATTATCTCAGGGTCCTGAGATTAAGCCCCACACTGGGCTCTGCACTCAGCCTGGAGTCTGCTTATCTGTCTCCCTCTGTTCCTCCTCCTCCTCCTCTTCTTCTCTTTCTCTCTCTCTCTCTCTCTCAAACAAATGTTAAAAAATTTATAGACTTGTTTTATCTTAACTTCCTTAGTGCTAACTACCTTGAAAGTAGGGGGGCTATTTCATTTGTCTTTGTATCCTCCATAATATTAAATATAGTGCCTTCTACAGAATAAGTTTTGAGTATATTTTTAGGAATGTGTTTATTTAGAGTTTTAATACTAAAATATTCCGGAGAAATTCATTGTAAGGATGTTTCTTTTTTCATCTTAACTGATCAGTCTGATTAGTTTTTATTTACTTGCCTTTTTTTTCTTTCTTTCTTTCTTTTTTTGTTATTGAATCCCGCTGTTTCAAGTGAAGGTTCTTGGAATTAATTTGGGAAGCATCCTGATATATTTGGACTTTAAGGAAAGAAAACTATATCCGTATCTTTACATCAAGGTGTAAAAATTGGCAAGAACCAGTGGTTAGTATAGGAGAATAGATGTTTAAAGAGCATGCCATATGGGTTGGTATTGTGCCTCTCTTCTCTTTGCTGAATTCCATTTCCCCCTCCACAAATATCCAATCACTAGGAAAGAAGCTGGCTAGGAGACGTTTCTTTGACTTTAACTGCTAAGGTTATTAAAATGATTCTTAAAACTTTGTAAGGCCATGATTTGCTCTTGTAGTTGATGAGTTTTTTGTAACTTTATAAATGAGGAACAGGATGGTTTACATGTTATATTTAGTGTAAAGGAAAACTTGAAAATAGTTTTATAGACTTTATTTGTATTCTTTATCTGACCAAATTTTTTTTCTTCTTGATGTAAAAAAATTGGAAGAGTGATGCTGTCATGTTTTGTAACTACACTTCTGTTTTCATGGAACCACCCCAAGCCAGTTTTTTTCAAAATGTGGTCATCTTTTTAATTAATTAATTAATTAATTAATTTTTAAAGAGCGAGATCACAACTAGGCAGAGAGATAGAGAGAGAGGGAAGCAGGCTCCCTTCTGAGCAGAGAGTCCGATGTGGGGCTCGATCCCAGGCCCCCGGGATCATGACCTGAGCCAAAGGCAGAGGCTTTAACCCACTGAGCCACCCAGGCACCCCTTTATTTTTTTAACTCAAGCATAATTAAAATGCAATGTTATATTATTTTAAGTGTATAATATAGTTATTCAGCAATTCTGTACATTACTCAGTCCCCTTAACCTATTTCACCCATTCCTCCCTCCCCCCCAACTCCCTGACCAATTTCTGGCAGAGTGTGGTCATTTGAGTGTAGCATAAATATTATTCTTACAAATCCAGGTGCTCAGGCCCCACTCCTAGGCCTGTTGAATCATAAACTCTGGAGATGTGGCTCAGTAATCTATTTTAACAGACTGTCAAAATGGATCTGATGTGTACTTTTAATACATAGAGTTAATAAGATGGCATTAGTAAGTCCTTGCTTACTAATAATTACTCTCAGTTTAAATGTATTGAATTCTCTAATCAAAAGATGGAGTGACTAGATGGATAAAAAAACAAAACCCAACTATATACAAGAGAGCACTTCAGCCTTACGGATACATGTAGGCTCAAAGTAGAGGCATGGAAAAAGATTAAGAACCTCTGCCGTAATAGATATAAAAATTTGAAAGTCCTGGCAGAGAAAATTCCTAACAGAAAAAGAAATAGTTAACTACCAGCAAATCGTCTTTGAGAGTTTATCATAACCAGTTAGTCTCAGATACCCAGCAGTGTTTACTAATGAAATAAATATTCACATCTTGTTTCCTCTTAAGTGTAGAACTTCATACAATACGACGGAAGTGAAGTTTATATTAATTCAAAAGCACTTATTGGGAGCCTTTCATTTTAGGAAGATTGCTGCTTTTGCAAGATTTACATTGACTCACTTATGCAGCCAAAGATTTTATTAACAGCAAAAGCCTTGAAAGGAGAATGTGAATAAAATATTGCCATACTTGTCTGTGTCAAAGAATATAAACCAGCATGTGCAAATTTCAGTTTATCTGTTCTGGCCTTGTTTTCCAATTAAAACCTACTAGGATTGTTTTTCATAATTCATCTATGTGTGATATATGAGTTGGTATGTTTTATTATTGATAGATATCAAACCTTTTTATCTTTTTTGTTCTACCCATTTTCCTTCCTTGAATGATTTCATTATTGCCAAATCAACAATGAGATATTTATTTATAAGTTCTTTGTTTTCTAACAGGACTTTTGCATATTTACAGAAAAATTTGGTTATAGAAAGGAAGGTATTGACATTTGGACAGACTTTTATTTTCTCAATCTTGGGAGGAAACAGTTTATTTTGTCCATTACATCTGACTGAGACCATTAGAATCTTGTTGTGATAACTAAAAGTCGTGGTATTGAATTTGCCTTTGAGGTGTAGAAAATAGAATGATGTACTTGAGTGCACTTTGCTCCACAGAGCGAGAGTTTGAAAGGAGCATAATATCAGAATGGTGACTTTAACCAGGCTTTTTTTCTTCCATCCAATTAAAGTAATATTTAAAGTCATGAGTATCCATTTTGGTTGTGTATCCATATTTTATTCATGATGAATGCCTATGATTTCTTTCATTTTAAACTTATGTGTTCCCCTCCCCCAGAAATTTTATGCTATTCTGAAATATTTTGATATAAAATGTACTTCATTATTTTTAGATAGATTTATAGTGATGTTGGTATTTCATGGTCTCTGCTTACTTCACTAACCTTTATTCTCAATATTCCTAGTTTGCATTCTAAACGTCTGCTTTATTGAGCATTTTATAGTTCTTAAAAAACGCTATGCTTCCTGCCTTTGTTCCCTTTGCATATTTTACTGTTTTGCTGATTCAGCCCCCATGCCCATCTCTCCTAAGAATTTTTAGTGGGTCCTACTGGTGTTCTCCCAGAATCCTTTCCTGATCCCACTCATCTGGATTCAGCGCCCTTTCTGTGTTTCAATGTGTTCTCCTAGCACCTGTGGCTAACACCAGTCATTTTACTTTACCACAGTGTAATAACTTTTTATACAGTTGTCTCTTCGACTGAGTCTTAAGTATCTTGAAGGAATGAACCATATCTTATTCATCTTTACATTACAATGCCTTGCTCAGAGGCTGGTATCTTTAATAAAATGTCCAACAAATGAATAAATGAATGAACAAATGAATGAACCTGATTGATTTGGGGAGCATTTGTGTCTGACTGAAAATCAAAATCATTCCTGTATTTTCAGCTGATAACTGTCATCTTAGACATGCTGATGCATGCCTATTATATCTTTGATTCCCTATATTACTTAGGATGGTATTTTCTATAAATCATACAATATACCTATTTATTTGCAGATTTAGTAATTTTATGATTGAAGGTTAGATGCCACTTTTTTTTTTTAAGATTTTATTTATTTATTTGACAGAGAGAGATCACAAGCAGGCAGAGAGGCAGGCAGAGAGAGAGGAGGAAGAAGGCTCCCTGCTGAGCAGAGAGCCCGGTGCAGGGCTCGATCCTAGGACCCTGAGATCATGACCCGAGCCAAAGGCAGCGGCTTAACCCACTGAGCCACCCAGGCGCACCCAACCTTTTTTTTTTTAAAGGTTTTGTTGATCTACCTTTTACCCCATTGGTCAAAGTTTTCCTTTTGCATATTTGGACCGCATTTTAGGTTGTGGGTTCCATTGTATTGTGGATTTGTGTGTGTGTGTGTGTGCGCGCACGCGTGTGTGTGATCTAGATTTAGAATTTTTGTCAGCAATTATATAGTCATTGTTCTGAAATTTAGTATTCTTATATCATTGTGGAAGATATTAGCCGTAATATTTTTTGTAGGTCATGTAACTATGATAGTCGTCACTGTGATGAAATATAAAAACCACACTGTTATTCATAACCATCCAAAAGACCTAATAAACCTCAGGTAAGTGAATTATAGGCTCTAGACAACATAAGTGATATTAAATTTATTTGGATTACTGAACATCATAAGCAAAAAAGAGAAAGGAGAACTCTGAGTCAAATCTACATAACTGTGTTTTTAGTAATTAGTCAGCATATAGAGATCATTGGTGCTTTCCAACCCCTTGATTAGAGACCTAGAACCTCATCTTTGTTGTATAGAGTAGGCAGATTTTTAAGAAAACAGTGTTTCACATTTATTTTCTTTAAACTTTTTGAATTAGATCTGAATTAGGCAGCCAAGAATCTTTATTTCTTAATACCAAACCTTAAAACTCCTTGTTCAAAAGATTAAAGAAAGTAAATTGCTATCTATTGTGGTTGCTATTTGCTTATTAAGAACATTAAAAATGGTAACAAAGATGGAAAGATGGTAGGTTGAGGTGGTAACAATTAATGAAGCAGAGAAAGTAAGTCAAGATATTGAAGACCTGTAAATTGGGCCCACATGCTAATATCTTGATGGGTCCTGTGCCTAGAATCTAGGTTCTTTCACGTATATTACCTTTAATTTCAGATGAAAATTATAGTTTATTTTTCTTTAGGATCTTCGTTTACATCTTCTCAACACTTAATTCTTCAGTTTGTGTATGTCTGCATTTGGCATACTGGTTTGTCAAACTTCATTCAGTTTGTCAAACTTCATTCATACATTCAGTCAGGCTTTGTAGTCTGAGAAATCTGAAATCGTGTCCCATCTCTGTTATTTAGTTATTAGCTAGTTACTTATCCTTTCTGACTCTTAGTTTCTTCATTTATAAACGAAGAAATTAAACTTGTTGGTCAAGGGTTTTTTTGTTTTGTTTTGTTTTGTTTTATTTCAGTTCATAGAAATAAACTTAACCATCAGACAGAATTATTTTATAAGAATACATGGGCAGGATGAAAATCAAGACCTTATAAGAATCTAGAAACAGGGGGCGCCTGGGTGGCTCAGTGGGTTAAGCCGCTGCCTTCGGCTCAGGTCATGATCTCAGGGTCCTGGGATCGAGTCCCGCATCGGGCTCTCTGCTCAGCAAGAAGCCTGCTTCCCTCTCTCTCTCTCTCTCTGCCTTCCTCTCTGTCTACTTGTGATCTCTCTCTGTCAAATAAATAAATAAAATCTTTAAAAAAAAAAAAAAAAAGGGCGCCTGGGTGGCTCAGTGGGTTAAGCCGCTGCCTTTGGCTCAGGTCATGATCTCAGGGTCCTGGGATCGAGGCCCGCATCGGGCTCTCTGCTCAGCAGGGAGCCTGCTTTCCTCTCTCTCTCTCTGCCTGCCTCTCCATCTGCTTGTGATCTCTCTCTGTCAAATAAATAAATAAAATCTTTAAAAAAAAAAAAAAAAGAATCTAGAAACAGAATGAAAAAGCTAGTAGAAACCTAGACGGCTAATTTCTGTTTCTCTCTTACTCTTAGCTTTTATTTCTCTGTCTCATCTGTCTGTGTCATCTCTTTGTCTTCTTTTTTTATTCTTTCTCTCTCATCTCATTTCTGATTCTCTTTGTATATCTACCTCATTCTTTTCTCTCCCTCTTTCTGCAGATCACTTTTCACTGCTTTAGTGTGCAAATGGCCAAACACGGGAGCCCCACAGCTCCTCGATTTACATAACTTCAGTTTGAGTGGCAAGCTGAAACTGCGCAGTAGATCTCAGTTTATATTCTAAATTTCCAGAAGAAAGAAACCAATTGGCCCAGTTGTCTCAGCATCCTGCCCATCAACTGTGGGGAGATGAGGGAGGGTCACATAATTCAAACATGGCTACTCTTTAGGTAGTGGCAGGGGTTAGTGCTGAAAGAAGATTGCTGGTGGCTGTCCATTTACTGCCTTTCTCGTTAGGACTGCTGTGATTATTATATTAAATAACACATGGGTATCTATGAGCTGAATTGGTAGAGAAAACTTGGTAGGCATGCGGATGCCTCTCAAATGTTAATTGCTTCATTTAATATTCCTGGGCAAAAGGAGCAGTTATCACTCACATTTTGTAGGTGGTCACAGAAATGGTAAGCAGGCTGCTTACTATCACAGAGTGAAGTAGTTTTAGATTTAAAATCTAGGTATGTAAGTTATCGCTTTCTCTTTATCAAAATGCACTTATTAAATTCCTAATAGCATATGAGGCTATGCCAAGAAAATTAATTTGGCCTTCCCCCGATCATGAGATGCATATAATTAAGACATGCATTAGACATTGTAGATAGCCAATAAGAGAGATTAGTCAGTTATGAAAGGGCTAGTGATGCCTTTAATGCAATTTTAGGGTGCATACATATAGGCTAGAATACAGTAGTCACATTACAGACAATATTGGGATAGATACTGAATTGAAGCATGGCCATGAGAATTACACATTTCACCTGAGTAGGGTAAGGCGTGTCATTGATACAGTATACCCTGGGCCGTAGTGTGAAACCTTCTTTAATACTGTTACTAAATGCATATACGTATATATTTTTGTAGATATGTATCAGATTCAAAGCTTGAATGATCGTTTATAATTGTAAAAACTGATGTTCATTAGTAACAAAGGAATTTAGAGTTTCTGAATTATCTCATTGTCAGGCAGTCTTTGAGAAAAGAAGGATTCAAGAACAAGAGATGGGCCTTCAGGGATATAACTTACATTGGTACATGCTGTCCTTGTCTGCTATATCTGTATGAAAGTGGAATAGTAAATTCATTGAGTTAATTATAGGTCACATGTAGGCACTACCATTGATTCTTTTTTTTTTTTTAAGATTTTATTTATTTATTTGACAGAGAGAGATCACAAGTAGACAGAGAGACAGGCAGAGAGAGAGAGAGAGAGAGAGGGAAGCAGACTCCCTGCTGAGCAGAGAGCCCGATGCGGGACTCGATCCCAGGACCCTGAGATCATGACCTGAGCCGAAGGCAGCGGCTTAACCCACTGAGCCCCCCAGGCGCCCCACCATTGATTCTTATTGGTCATGAAGACAGTTGTTGGTTACGTTGTATACGTTCATTGCATAATTTAATGAATAAACTAGTAGAGGCCTACTTTTGGAGGTCTTTTCTCTTGGCATTTGTGATCATAGAGAATAAATTATCAGTTACAGTCAAACATGCATGCAGCACTAGAATAAAATTCCTTTAAGGACTTTCCAAGCACACTAAAAAAAAGATTGATTAGAGACTATTTTTAAGATGTAAGGAGGAGTATTATCCTTTGTTCAGAAATATTGATAAAATTAGAGTAAATGGTGATTTCTTTAATAAGATGGCAAGTTGAAAAGAGACCTTAATGACTGATGTCCTTAAAATGGTGTGCTATGGTTAAGTATTAAGAAACAGTTTTCAGGGGCACCTGGGTGGCTCAGTGGGTTAAAGCCTCTGCCTTCGGCTCAGGTCGTGATCCCAGGGTCCTGGGATCGAGCCCCACATCGGGCTCTCTGCTCGGCAGGGAGCCTGCTTCCTCCTCTCTCTCTCTCTCTCTCTCTCTCTGCCTGCCTCTCTGCCTACTTGTGATCTCTGTCTGTCAAATAAATAAATAAAATATTTAAAAAAAAAAAAAAAAAACAGTTTTCAGGGGCACCTGGATGGCTCAGTGGGTTAAAGCCTCTGCCTTCAGCTCAGGTCATGATCCCAGGGTCCTGGGATCCAGCCCCGCATTGGGATCTCTGCACAGCGGGGAGCCTGCTTCCTCCTCTCTCTCTCTGCCTGCCTCTCTGCCTACTTATGATCTCTGTCTGTCAAATAAATAAATAAAATCTTAAAAAAAAAAAAAAAGGAACAGTTTTCAGATTTTGCTGTAGTGGGTCTGAAAGTAACGAAATTACAGAACAAGGAGGAAATTATTTCATTAGCTTATACATTGCTATTGATTGTATGTGCATTGAATCTAAGGAAAATTTGCAGAAAGACATGTGGCTCCTGTTCCTGGAAGGAATAAAATCTAGAGTAAGTAAAGTTTTCTAGTGAAGATCGATCATTATATATGACTTTAAAAGAGAGCCTGTAGGTCAGAATAAAAGTAAGCAATGTCTAAGTTTTAGGTCTGCTTAAAATAGAAGATAAGTAGCATGTTAAGGCAGTGGGAAAAGAGATAATGGTTCATTATCCAAAGTTTACATTTAAAGTTTTAGAAATTTTTTTCTTATGTTTTTGAATAGATTATCAATCACAGATATTTTTTCTTTCGGTTAGATGTTATTTGGGGACCCTTGGGATATTACATACCTTTAAAATATTAGTAGCCTAATACATACATATGTGTATGTGACCATACTCAAGTTTATTGAGGAAAGAATTAGCATCAAAATGGCTGATTTATTAATTAGAAATTTGTATAAAGGAAATCAGAATACAGAAAATGGGAATATGGAGGTTGGAATAAAAATGCTGTTATAGCACTTTTTCTTCTCTATTGAAGCTCAAAAATTTAGTTGGTTTGTGAATGACATGCATTTACCTTCTGCATGAAGAGCCAGTGTAATCCCACCAAATTTATAACATAGGCAGCCCTGCCTGAAGTTAAAGGCAGAATTGTGGTTTTAGGGATCATGCAGTTAACTACAAAGCAATCAACTGCAATGGTATGAGCAAAGTGACTATGTTACTATTCATCTGGCCTGGTAAAGACATTAGTGTTTACAAAAGTGTAGCAGCAGCATCAATTAGTTGAAGGTTATGGTACAAATACAGTATATCACTTTATAGGGAATATCCTTTTAAACCTTTTTTTAAAAATTCTTTTAAGATTTTATTTATTTATTTGTCAGAGAGAACAAGCAGGGGGAGCAGCAGAAGGAGAGAGGGAGAAGCAGGCTCTACACTGAGCAGAGAGCCAGACGTGGGACTCAATCCCACAACCCTGGGATCATGACCTGAGCCGAAGGCAGATGCTTAACGGACTGAGCCACCCAGGTGCCCCCTTCCCCAAACCTTTTTTGACAAATCTTCTTAGCTTTGAAAGTCAGCTGATCTTTAGAATTCATTAAATCGCAGATCTCTGTCCCAAATGATTTCCATCATTTGAGGTGTTAAGTGTCTTTCTTGACCGATTTTTTTTTTTTTTTTTTTTTTAAGTAGGGTGTGTGGGGCTTGAACTCACAAACCTGAGATCAAGACCTGAGCTGAAATCAAGAGCTGGACACTTAACCAGCTGAGACACCCAGGTCCCCCTTTCTTGACAGATTCTGTAAACCACATTCAGGTATTTTGTTCAGTCTCATATAAATACATAATAACTTTCAGAATATAAAACAACCTAATACCATTTTCTACATAAAATACTATTCAAGTTTACCCCTCAAGCAACTGTTAGAATGACACCTTAAACTTTTAATTCAGTCTATCTGTAATACTAGAGTTTGAATTGATTGGCTTAGATGATGTCAGAGGGCATGATGTTAAGGAAAAGGTCATAAATTGGTCCACACCCCAAACTGTTATATTTTTATGGAGAAAAATTCTATTTTGTACTTAGAGATATGCATTCTTAGGTATTCTTTATGTTACATACATATAAGTACATGTCTTACTGACTCCTTACTCCCTTTTTGAACCATGCCCATTTGAGAAGTGAGCTAAATTTTGTAGGAAATAAAAGAAGTTAATCAAAACAGATTGTCCCATTGTCTTAGTTTATTAGTTATCTGTTTCTGTGTAGCAGATTATTGCCTTAGAATTATTTTGGGGTGTTTAATGACATGCCACATGGCTGCTGCCAGAGCAAGTGATTCACGAAACTCAGAAGCTGCAACGTCTTACAGGACCTAGCATCCAAAGTCATACTTCGTCATTGGCAACATGGTATTAGTTACTACATCAGTCATCTCTAGTCACTGTGGGAGATGACTATACAAGAGAGTGCATAACAGGAGGTGAGAATTTTTCTGGGCCATTTTGTAGGCTTGCTCCTCTACCTAGTATAATAAATTACTCACATGTTTATACAGTTTGAGAACTGTAAAGGATTTTAAGGGTAATCTGTATCAACTCTCTCATTTTTATGGCTTAAGGAATGGATTATTAGATGGCTTATTGAGTATTTCCCTCAAGGTGATTTGGCTAGCTCATGGCGGAGCCCAAACTAAAACCTTAGCCTCTGAACTTCAGGACAACTTTTAGACCTTCTAATGTCACCATTGGCTCTACTAGCATATTACAGTTTGGGAATACATGTAAACTAAATATTTAATTGTTCTAATAGATACTCTTAATTGTTTCTATATTTCTTGGTTAATTCATTTATAAAACTTTGCCTCCCAACTCATCTCTTAGGTTGTTCTCTCTCTCTCTCACTCCTCCCCCCAACTCCCTCTCTCCCGTCACTCAATTTTAAGGTTCTCAACCTTGAATAATGATTGATTTGAAATGATAGCCAGAGTAAAATTCTGGCCATATGTAATATGAAGTAATAGAAAATAACATTAACTATACTTGTAAAAATATGGATATTTTAAGCTGCTCCTCTTTTGACACATGGATAGATTACATGTATTTTTATTAAAATTTTAGACAAGGAGCAAAAAAGAAAGTATAAAATAGTGAAGATTAAGGAGTGGCATGTCTAGTTACTGTAGTTTCCTTCAGAGATAATGGCCTTAGATTTCCTCAAAGCTGGCAGAACTCAGCATATGGAAGTCGGGTTGCCTTGCCTTAGAAACATACTTTCTGTGTAGTACTTGGAAGTGTAATTACTTGAAAACAAAGTAGAAATAGCAAGGAATAAAAATAATAGGTAAAAATTAAATTACTAACATTAAAGAAAGGCATGACATTAATCACAGAGAATGCAGGTGGAAAAGTGGTAAATAAAAGCACAGAGACTATATTAGATACAGAGAACCAGCAGAGATACAACATGATACAGGCAGTGGAAGATGTGGAAGAGAGAAATTATTCAAAAATATAATGAAGAAATTTTCTCTGAAAAGAATAAACAGCCATCAAGTCAAAATAATATTTTGGGTCCTAGGGATTTTGATTGCTTGACGTATCTAGTTTAAATGATAGAATTAGAATCTTGCTTTTTCTCCAAGTATCCAGAAAGAAGCTTCTATCATTTCAAAGAGAAGAAAATCAAGCTCTTAGTAAGTGTCTTCCTAGGAGCAGTCAGTGCTGAAGACCACCTTAGCAATCTCTGTACACTCCTGAAATAAAGAAAATGTTGTTCAGGAATGTTATTCCTAGCTAAGATACCACTCAAGTGTAAATTCAGTGGTCAGATATTCCCAAATGCCCATGGGTACTCTTTTTCTTTCTTTCTTTTTTAAAGATTTCATTTATTGGTTTGATAGAAAGACAGCAAGAGCAGGAACACAAGCAAGAGGAGTGGGAGAGGGAGAAGCAAGCTTCCCACTGAGCAGGGAGCCGATGCAGGGCTCGATCTCAGGACCCTGAGATCATGATCTGAGCCAAAGGCAGATGCTTAATGACTGAGCCACCCAGGCGCCCTGTCCATGGGTATTATTGAGATAATATCACTTAAATATGAAATCCAGCCAATTAAAAGATGAAACAAATCAGTAACAAAATTGGCAGTGACTCCATTTAAATGCATTACTAGACATCTCAATTTATGATTATGGAATTTAATATATTTGTTATAAAGTTGGACAGTGTGATTAATAGCATGCCCACAAAATTTGGAGTTGGAAATGTGAGTATTCTTATGTTTCAGTTAATAACATCTGAAATTAAAAATATACTCATAAAGACATGACTTTTGCAGTCTGTTAATATATTTTCACAATTTTTTAACCTTAATCTTTCAGAAAATATCAATTTGAAATTGAGAAGTTTGTGTATTTTCATTGAGGCTGTGCTTCCATTAAATTAAAATTAAGTGTATTATATTTAAAAAGCACAAATAAGGGGCACCTGGGTGGCTCAGTTGTTAAGTCTGCCTTCACCTCTGGTCATGATCCCAGGACCCTGCATCAGGCTCCCTGCTCAGCGTGAAGCCTGCTTCTCCCTCTCCCACTCTCCCTGATTGTATTCCCTCTCTCGCTGTCTGTCTCTGTCAAATAAATAAATAAAAGCTTTAAAAAAAAAAGAGGACAAACAATATCAACTGGATGCAATTTATATAAAAACTACTTCTGCATATGCATTGAAGTGGCTAGAATTATGTTAATATAAATGATATTTGTGTGTGGTGATATTTGAGGGTTTTTTTCCTACATTTAAAAATACCTTTTGAGGGAAATTGGAAGGGGAGGTGAACCATGAGAGACTATGGACTCTGAAAAACGATCTGAGAATTTTGAAGGGGTGGGGGGTGGGAGGTTGGGGGCACCAGGTGGTGGGTATTGTAGAGGGCACGGATTGCATGGAGCACTGGGTGTGGTGCAAAAATAATGAATACTGTTATGCTGAAAAAAATAAAAAAATTAAAAAAAAATACCTTTAATCCTTTGAAATAATAAGTCCTAACTTATACAGAAATTAGTAAAATATACATTTTGGGACCAGTTACTTACTATAAAATAATATTTTCATATGTTTAGGAAAAAGTTATGACTCTTACACATGGAAAAAGTGTGAAATGAATTTTCTTTGTCTACTGCTCTTTTAACTCTCTTACATGAATAATAACAAATGAAATTAGGATGCTTCCAGGGTAGTGGTAGAGAGAGCCACAGTGTGTAAACAAAGAAAACAAGTAAGTAGGCTCCATGTGTTTATGCATGCACATATAAAAGAAGATGAAAAATTTTAGTAAACTTACCTACCTAGTATATGTAATATTAATATTTTGTGAATAAAATTATACTGTTTAGGTAACATTTAGAAAACTTTACAGAGTAGGCTTAAAAGATGTCAGCATAATCTTAACACTGAGTCTCATGGATTCCTGGACCTCAAATACTGTTATATATGAATGTTACTGGGGCTTGGATTTGCACAACTAGTTTGTATGTATGCATGCCTGATTTTATAAAAGCAGAAGTGCCCATGTATTAGTTGTGTTATTATATGGTACAAATTTGCTTGTTGAGGGGGAAGATAACAATCTGAATTAATGACAACTGTGAATCATACAGCATTTGATGATAAATACAGCCATTCTGCTTTCAAGTTCATGTAAACCAAAGTAAGTTCAACAAACTCTGCAAGGAGAGAGTCCACACCTGATATAATCAATAGGTAATAGTAATTAGTTAATAGTACTATTTATACACCAGTAATTAGTATATTTGTGTTCTGAAAAAATTGTTTTGTAAGTGAAAATACTGCTACCAAACCTCACCCTGTGTGAGTATTTACACAGTAAATGATTTTTAAAACAAATATTCAGCAGTTTAAGAAACTGTTCATTTGCACTGTTTTAGCTTATTCTTCTCCTACTCCTCCCCTCACCTTAACTTCCCTTTTCACTTTTACTTCCTAGTCTCCTGTGTACCATTTGCTCCAGCCACATAAACTCATACTGGTGTTTCCTGGATGCCGTTGCTCTTTCATACCGCTGATCCTTTGCTCGTGCTCTTCCTTCTTGAGATGCTCTTCCCTTTCTCTGTCACCCAACAAATTCTTCCTTAATTTTTGGTATAGCATAGATGTAACTGCCTTTTTATAGCTCTTCAGCTATACCAGAAATTATTTGTCTCTTCTTGGTCTAATTGAAACCCTCATACCAAATCATGACTCTTAGTGTAATTCATATTTCATAATTTGCGTCTTTTTCCACCAGGTCATGAATTCCTTAGGATAATAACTGTTTCTGATTCATGTTTGTGTCCAACAGGCACCTGGCAAATAATTTTTTTGTTTTTGGTTTTTGGTTTTGGTTTTTGTTTTTTTTTAAGTGAATTGTGATTCTTAGTCCTTACAGAGATCTTTTTATCATTGTTTTTCTTTCTCCTTCTTTTTCCCCCTCATTCTTCCTGTATGTCTCCAACCCCTTTTTCACTCCCTGCCTTCTTCCCCTCCTCCCTCCCTCTCAGTTTTTTTCTTTTCTTCAGATTCCTTCTTAAATATCAAAGTTTGTTAATAGCTTTATTTAACTGTGTGCACATAATAAAAAAGGAATAATGGGCCTATGCAAACTTAAAGGTAAAAATTCAGCAAGGACTTATAATTCTACAGAGAACGCCACGGTACCTCCCGGGATATTTGCTTTGACATTCACCCTCTGCTTGTCAAGGGCCTTACCTTCAAGGTGTTGACTCCAAGTTGTTCACCTTCACTCAGGCACCTGGGTGGCTCAGTCAGTTAAGCCTCTCCCTTCCACTCAGGTCATGATCCCAGGGTCCTGGGATCAAGCCCAGATTCTGACTCCCTGCTCAGCAGAGCATCTGCTTTTCTGCACCTCCCCTGGCTCATGCTCATGCTTGCGCTCTCTCACTTTCTCTCAAATAAATAAATTATATTTTTTAAAAAGTTGTTCTCCTTTGCTCATTCAGTATGAAGACCTCTTTTCTCATTTTCTTTCCCTTCCTCTCACAGTAATAAAGATATATGTAATTTACTTTAATAATTTTTTGAAACAACAGGCAATTCTAATTTTTTAAAAGGTAATCCATAGACTTGGGAAAACATTCAAATGGTACAAAAGGGTATACAGAGGCAAATAACTTTCCCCACTAACCCATTCTTCAACCCTTCATTTCCTCGTCCCATAAACAGTTGCCTATATCACAATCTTATGCATCCTTTCAAAAATATCCTCCCTATCTGTGAAGGAAAGAGACAAATATATGGCATATCAATGGATCACCTCACCTGTTCAAATAGTCTCCTAGCTATGTGTTCAGAGCTCTGCCTCCTTGATTTTGTTCTTATAAATTCAAATTTTTGTGTTTATAACTGTACAAAAATAAGAATTACTTATTGATCATGAGTTTATGGGCAGAAAATTTAATATTTTAATATCCACTTAAAAAGAAAAACACTGGGACACCTGGGTAGCTCACTCGGTTAAGTGTCTGACTTCACTCAGGTCATGATTTCAGGGTCCTGGGATTCAGCTTTGCAGGAGACTCCACTCTGAGTGGGGAGTTTGCTTCTCCCTGTCCCTCTGCCCCTCATGCTCTCTCTTTGTCTCTCTCCATCCTCCTCCCTCTTTGTTTTTCTGTCTTTCTCAAATAAATAAATAAAATCTTTCTAAAAAGACGTGAAAAACATTAATTCTAAGTCTTTGTAATTAGAAATGACTTTGCAGTGAATCTGTTTTCAAACCAGAATAACCAGTTCATTTGTCATATGGGATTTAAAAAAAAAAAAAGGAAAAAAAAAAGACAGGAAAGGAGTAGAGATTATGCTTTTGCTGAAAGCTGAACATCCCCACTTAACCTGCAGAATTATTTTTACATCTTTGCAACATGGGACCAAAGAATAGATACTATGGGGAAAATCCTTTGAGAGGTTTCTTTCTCTTTCTGCCTTTAGCAAACAGTGAGGAATAATAATAACGGAAAAGGGTTGATTGCCTGGATGGCAGCATGATGGAACCTACTGTGTCATTCATGCGTTTCCTGCAAGCGGATTAGTGTCTAAAAGACATTTAGGTATGTGGAAGATCTGCAGTTCTTTTGTGAAGTAAGAACACAGTAAAAACCTGTGATTCTTAACTCCAGACAAAAGGTTTCAAGACACTCCCAGGATTCAGTACCTCAGTAAAATCCTACTTAAAACAATGTTTTACGAGGCTACTGGGATTTGTTAGAAATAGCTTTCATACTTCAGGCTGGAATTACATGCCTGAGGGCAAATGATAGTAATGTTCTTTCACCTCCTTCTGTCACTCCATCTGTCTTGATAAAAATCTCCATGGGGAAAAGTGGTGTTAGTGCTATATTTTGGGTAATTTTACACATTAGTCATTTCATTGTAGGGGAAAAACAAACAGAAGCATTTCAGTATTTACTTGGGTAAATGCTATATCCTTAAGTTTGGGGTTTTTTTATCTACATTTTGTTAAAACACACACATACATATATAACATAGAGTGCTGTACAATGATGGAAGAAAACAGAAAGTACTTTGTTGATACTTTGGGGAAAATGTTTCTTCATAAGAATTATTATATAAATACATTTGTTAGCTAAGTAAGTATGGAGTTAGTAGTTTTATAAGTTCCCATTTCAATATAAAGAAACTCAAATTTACCTATGAACTTGCTATTAATAGTCTATGTGGCTTTCTCTTGGCCCATCATTCGTTAGCTGTTTTCAATGAAAAGCAAAAAAAAAAAAAAAAAAAAAAAAAAAAAAAAAAAAAAAGCATTTAGTTCAGATTTAGATTTAAGTACTTAAGAACATGAAAGGGACATAAAATTCTACTTCTGAGAGCTTATAATACATTCTTTATTTGAACTTGAACTTCCTTGTTCTGACAACTGTATTATGCCTTGGCCAGGCAGCAAGATGATATATAAATAAAATCCAAGTCTTTCTTGGAAAGGATTAACCTTCAGTTGTTTAATGCTTACCTCACTGGGGTTTTGTATAGCTTAATTAGCATTGGCAAAGCAGCTTGATATGATTAGTTAAGTTATTAAAGGTTAGGTAGTGCTATTATGATTGTGGTTTTGTAAACCAATGATCAACTTTTTCATTTGTGACTTGAGGGGAAGCTGAGGAGAATCTTTATCTTGGTCTTAATCTCTGCGATAGCATAGTTTGAGGCTAGAGGCTTTATGAAGTAGGTCCCGTCTTTAATATCTTAGCTGAAAATTGATTGTTGTCTTTCCCTTAAACAATTCTGATACATTAACCAAGGGAAATGTACACTGTGAAAGTGGGCTTCTGTGGTGTGTGTGTGTGTGTGTGTGTGTGTGAGAGAGAGAGAGACAGAGAGACAGAGAGATGTATAATCTAGTAGCAGGTTACTTTACTGATATGGTTAACACTGTAGGCAAGTCACAGATTGATTTTAACAATTCCTTACATGACTTGGTTGTGACTAAAAGGGTGTAAAATTTATTACAAGGTAATATAAATTTTTAAACTGGAAATAAACAAAAGGCCATTGCTTCTAGATCTCACCTCCTAAGTTCTTCAGGAAGTTTCTAGTTGCTTGTTAACACAGGGATTAATTATGAAGGCTTTTCTGCATCTTTGTGCATTTGCAGCCGTATGTGCAGTTGGTTTTTTGCCAGCTCCATTTTTAAAACAGGCACTGAATGCCTATGGTTATATATGAGAATATTTTACTTGGATTTTATATCATAATATTTTCTCTGCTAGAAAGTAGTTCACAAAAAAATGATTGTGAGTGTGACTTGAAATACAAGGATACATTTGTAATTCATGCACAAAAGCATGAGCATGTTTGGTGCAAGGAGAGGGAATGACCTATGACCTATTCTTTTCCTTTATTCAAGCATTGGCTTTTTATAGGAGATGTAATTGTGTTCTCTTAAAGAATGAAAATTCATAAGTGGTGAAGTCTTCCTTCATTATAAAAGATATAAAATATTGTTCAAACCTCAGCCTTTAGTGGAAAGCAAAAGAGGATTTTCTCAGAAGATGGGCTTCCATTTAAGGAATGTCATTCTTTCATGCAAATAGTCTAATTCTATCTAATAATGATACTAGTGGACATTTCAGTTTGTCATGGGCAGTTCATCCTCCAGGATATAACCTTATAAAGTTTTCAGGCTTACTCAGTCACCTTTTCCCCTAAAATAATCTATATGGATCTGCCCTCAGTTGGTTTATTGCAACTTTGTTTGAAACTGAGTGGGATGTCAGCATAGGGAACAATGTATTTCATGTATTTCTATCTTTTATGGAAAATATTACTCTCTTTTTTACTTGTTAGGAAACTATCTCTGGTCATTCTTTAATGCATCAGTCATTTGATAGGTATTTCCTGAGCACTTACTATGTGCAGCACTTGGGCTGGGACATGCCATGTTCATAGCATTGAGTAAGACAAGGTAGCTGCTCTCCAAGTGGAGAATTATTATTCGTGGATATATTGGGTCTTTTGCCCTCCCTCTCTTCCTTCTTCTTCTCCCTTCTTCTCTCCTGGCCTTCCTTCCTTTATTTTCAAGTAACAAATAAAATTTACAGTTATATTACCTTGCACATGATGCTGTAGTGTATCTTCACTGAGTCTTTGAGAATTCCTTAGGGGCGATAAGATGGTTATTGTTTATAAAGTGCTTTTTGTTGTTCAAATGCAAGTCAATCATGTTCCACAAATTGTATTCCTTTTTAACTGAATACGAGTAATGAGAAATCAAAAAACATAAAATTTCCATCGAGTAGTTTTAGGATGCCTTTTATTGCTCTTAAAAATAATATTCGGGGGCACCTGGGTGACTCAGTCATTAAGCCTCTGCCTGCTTGGGATTGAGCCCCGCATCCGGCTTCCTGGCTTCCTGCTCAGCAGGGGAACCTGCTTCTCCCTCTCCCACTCCCACTGCTTGTGTTCCCTCTCTCTGTGTCTCTCTCTGTCAAATACATAAATAAAATCTTTGAAAAAAAAAAAAAGTAATATGGTATGCCTGGGTGGCTCAGTGGGTTAAAGCCTCTGCCTTTGGCTCAGGTCATGATCCCAGGGTCCTCAGATCAAGCCCCATATCAGGCTCTCTGCTCAGCAGGGAGCCTGCTTCCCCCCCCACCCTCTCTGCCTGCCTCTTTGCCTACTAGGGATCTCTGTCTGTCAAATAAATAAATAAAATCTTAAAAAAAAAAAAAAAGTAATATTCACTGTTACAACTAGTGATTGGATCCATTCTACCAGCACCTTTTTTCCCCTTTCTAGTGAATAGGTTGCCCTTTTGTCCATTTTCCCTATCTTGTTGGTAGTTACTGAATAGGTTCCAGTGCTAAGACTTGATATCCACCATACTACTCAGAAGATTGTTTGGCTCACTTCATTACTCTCAGCCAAGTTCAAAATAGGTCAAGCATTATGAACTACCAATAAATGGTATAATTAATGTAGAAGTATGATATTAACCTATACCTTTCTTTTTTAGCATTCTTTTATGTTAGATTCAGAATCGATTTAAAATATAGCCGATCATCAGAATTACCAGAATTGGTATTATTATTATTATTATATTTCTGTACCATTTTAAAGGATTGTTTGTGAAGAGAAAAAAACTGCCCTCTTCTTTCCTTTTTTTTTTTTTTAAGATTTTTGTTTATTTGACAGACGGAGATCACAAATAGGCAGAGAGGCAGGCGGGTGGGGGGGGGGGAAGCAGGCTCCCCGCTGAGCAGAGAGCCCAATGCGGCGCCCCATCCCAGAACCCTGGGATCATGACCTGAGCTGAAGGCAGAGGCTTTAACCCACTGAGTCACCCAGGTGCCCCATCTTCTTTCCTATTTTTTTTTTTTTTTATAAGATTCCATCAACCGTTATTTAAAGGTAGTATCTTTGATTCATTCAGGAGTACAAATCTCTAAATTGATCAGAGAGGGAATCTCCTGATCTCAGCTCTTTCCTTTTATTTCTTGAGCATTATTTCTCTTCACTTCTGTTATTTTTGATAATTTTATTCTGGATTTGTTATGGAAGTTGGCAGAAAGGGACTCTTTTCCCAGATTCTTCCTGTCTAGTAATATACCATCAAACTCCTCAACATCTCTTGCCATAATTACTGTTCCTCAGTTCTAACTCTATAGTGGCTATTTGTCTCCCTCACTGTCTTCTATTCTCTGTAATTCAGCTGACTTGAATGCTCCGGACAATATTATTTTGCCACAACTTGTTTGAAACCGTTCAGTGGCTCTCCATTACATAAAGTCATAAACATTTAACCGTCTTTGAATGGAATAAGAGGTCTTTATGATCTGGCTCTTACCAATCTTTTTGCTTTCATTTTCCACCACTTCTACTATAAAATCAGTAGCACTGAACTTCTCTGCCATTCCATTTTACACCACCAATCCTTTGCACATGTTGTTCTTTCTGACTGTAGGATGGTTTCCATTCCCTTTGGCCTAGGTTTAGTTTATCCTTTAATACAAAACTCATGCATTTTCCTTTCTGTATAGCCACCTTTGCCTCTCTTCAGTCTGTCTCGTTACTCCACAGTCTTAATCACTTTCTCCTCTTTGCTACCTAGACACAAATTTGCTCTTGCGCTTTTCGCCCTGGCCCTTCCCTACTAAACTGGGAGCTTTTTAAACATAGGGTAAGGGTTGGATATGTGTTTTACCTATCATGTATCCCCCAGTAATTGTCCCGGTGTCAGGTACAATTAAAGGCCACAGTATATATTTATTCAGTAAAATTGATTTGGGTTGAAGACCAAATACGTGAAGTGATTAAAGTTGTGTGAAGCATTCTGAGCCCATATTAAGGCTATTAGTCAATGGATACCACCTATAGGTTATATCATAAAGCAGAGGAATTGGCTTAAACAAACGGGGTGTTCAGTCTGGGATTCCAGAATCTTGGCAGTCCCAAATATAATATAAATGACCCCCCTTTTAGGAAAGTATACATCCCTGTAAATGCTAGCATTGATTAAATCAGTACTGCAAAGGGCTGTGAGACCATAGTCTCCAAAGAGTAAGTTCTGTACATGGTATTTTGGTAGTTTCTTAACCATTTTATTCACATATGATGGATCCAGTATAGTTTCTTGCAATTAGTTCAGGCAATTGATCAGTCCTTCCAGGCTTAAGTAGTGTTTGTAATCCCCACCATAATTCCATAGGCTTTCCAACCTAATCCTGCGTTGCTTGTTGATCTTTACCATGTATTTTTCTTGAATCATTTCCTTGAATCACCGTAAAACAGTCACCTGCATTCCACTCTTTTTGTATGTGCCAATGCTATAGACCTTATATTTACCTTTTTTAGGTGAAAAAGTAGAGTAAGGAAAATATCCAATATTTTATTTTATTACTTTTTTTATTAACACATAATGTGTTATTTGCTTCAAGGGTACAGGTCTGTGAATCATTAGTCATACACAACTCACAGCAGTCACCATAGCACATACCCTCCCCAGTGTCCAAAACCCAGCCACCCTATCCCTCTTCCCCCCGCCACACCCCAGCAACCCTCAGTTTGTTTCTCAAGATTAAGTCTCTTATGGTTTGTCTCCCTCCCTGGTCCCATCTTGTTTCATTTTTTCCTTCCCTACCTACCATGACCCCTCACCATGCCAGGGATAGAACTAGAGGGTATTATGCTAAGCAAAATAAGTCAATCAGAGAAAGACAATTATCATAAAATGTCCACTATTTTAAATAAAGAATGATAAAACTTAACTAAAATGAATCTTGAACTTAAGTGGGGAATCTACTGCTACCTTTATTTTGAAAGAGAGATAATTGTTCTTTTAGCAAACAAACCAGACTTTTGTTTTTGTTTTTGAAATGTTCAAATTTTTATAATGAACACTATAGATTATGTATTTCACAGAGTAAAGATACAGACTAAACTTGGCTGCCTAATATCTATATAAAGGAATGTTATATTAAAACAAAATAGTTGTGAGATGATGAACTTTTGTAAAACACACTTTTATAATGAATTTTACAGTGCCATTTTGACTTCTAAGAAATCTTGAGGGGCACCTGGGTGTCTCAGTCAGTTAAGCATCTGTCTTCGGCTCAGGTCATGATCTCAGGGTCCTGGGATTGAGCCCCACTTTGGGCCCCTTGCTCAGCAGAGAGCCTGCTTCTTCCTCTCCCTCTGCCTCTCCATGCTTTTGTTCCCTCTCTGTCAAATAAGTAAATAAAATCTTAAAAAAATAATAAAAGTAATTAGAGGGGTGCCTGGGTGGCTCAGTTGGTTGAGTGTCTGACTTTGTTTCAGGTCATGATCTCAGTGTCCTGGGATTCACCTGTGTTGCCCCCACCCCCAATCAGGCTCTGCATTCAGTGGGGAGTCTACTTCTCCCTCTGCCCCCGCGCCCCCGCTCATGTTTTCTCTCTCTCACTCTCTCTCTCAAATAAATAAAATCTTTTTAAAAAAATAATTAGAAAATAAAATGAAAAATTGCTTTTAAATGTGAATTCTTAAAATATAAATTAGACTAATCTTTGTTAGTGGCATTTATCTAGCATGTTATATTTACTATGTTTATTAATTAATAATAATCCTTAAACCTCTCATTAAGTGTCAGGGTATCATTAACATGAATGGATTTAATAAACTGCAATTTCACTAGCCACATTTCAAAAATATTTAGATAAGGACTTATTTTGAACTCACCTATGTCTATTTTACTATTATAATACGAACTGAAAATATTAGAATTTCTTTTTTGAGGTGGAATGATAAGGGAAATTTGTTTGCAGCATTCAGTTCTTCCTGAAAATAAAGTATCATTTTTTTTCTCACTTCCATGATACTCTTCCACCAGTTACCTGATTTTAAGAGAGGTCACTTTGAATTAAGTTGAATTTGACATATATTCTTTATCAGAGAACTTGGTGAGAGTCATCTGTTTATCCTCCACAGCATTTTCTTCTGTCATTTCTACTCTAAAACATTACTGTGGGTCTGATAGTTATTCTGTTTTTCTTAAAGTAGGAGCATAAATCATATTATCTGGGCTAGAAAATGCAAACTTATAACAATGGAAATGAAGCTTAAAAATGACCTGGCAAACTGGTGATCTGGAATCTAAAACCTTTTCAGTTGAATTGAAATTAATTTTTGGCCCTTATAGATTCTGTTAATTTTTTGGATTTTTTTTAATTTTAGGAATGATTATTTTTCTTAACTGGGTTAAATAAATGTACACAGAGATGATCACATGCACATATATATGCAAATGGGAATTTTGATGTGTTATGATTTTAACTGTAGATCTATAATAAAAACCACATTTTTTTACTTGGATGTGAGTATGCACAGTTTGAAGATTAAATGTACTTATTAATCATTGCTTTGACAGCAGCAGTGTTCAGTTAAAATTCTTGATATTATCATATAATTTATATAGTATTCTTTCCAAAGCTGTTAATTCACTTATGGCAGTTATGACTATTATTCTGGAAAAGGATTATCTTTCTTTCTTACATGATAAGCTATTTTAATGTTACTGAAATTTTTAAAAGCCATAATTCTTTTATGTTCCTTCAAATTTTCCTAGCAGACTATGGTGTGGGTCTTCAGAATAGCTACGTAAGTTACTAAATTATTTATTCTTTTGATAGTTTTCAGTTAACATCTCCAAGATGCCATAGTAAGAAACCAGATAAGAACCTGCTTAATTCTTTGATGACCCAAGAGATTCTCTGGTTAAAAAAAAAATTGTAGGGTGTCTTTGTGGCTCAGTCAGGCTGCCTTCAGCTCAGGTCATGATCTCCGAGGGTCCTGGGGTTGAGCCCCGCATCAGTCTCCCTGCTTGGCGGGGAGCCTGCTTCTCCCTCTCTCTCAAATAAATAAATAAATTAAATAGTTTAAAAATAAATAAATAAATAATTGTAGCTTAGTATTTGTGATTATTTTCTCTCATAGGACTTACTATATTATAGTATATTGAGTTTTCCAAGCATGGTCCTGTGTAAACACTTACTTCAATATGTAGTATTTTATTAAATTTTTTGTAGACCAGTCGTAATTAGCTCAGCAACATACTTCATAAAAAGAAGGTGTAATCATAATATTTATAAAATTTTAGGGTTGTACCATAAAGATGTTCCACAGTGTTCGTGATGTTCTACAGTAGAACACAGTACAAATATTAATAGGTAACATTTATTGAGCCTCTACTATTTTGGAGCATTTAGTCCTCAAAATGAATCTTTGTGGTACTATTGTTTTTGTTTGTTTTTTCTCTTAAAGGCTTTACTTTGAATATGGTAAATTACTTTGAATATGGACAAATCTTACAGGTACACATGGAAAAGTAAGACATGATCACAGTTTGTGGTACTGTTATTTTCATGGTACAGGTAAAGAGTCACATAGCTAGTAGGACCCTGATCAAAGTCTGTCTTACTCTAAAACCACCATAATACACCTAACCATATGTAGAACTTAAGAAACAGGGCAGAGGACCTTAGGGGAAAGGAGGGAAAACAGAATGGGAAGTCATCAGAGAGGTAGAAAAGACTCTTAATAGGAAACAAACTGAGGGTTGTGGAGGGGAAGAGAGTGGGGTGGATGGGATAATTGGGGGATGGCCATTAAGGAAGGCACGTGATGTAATGAGCACTGGATGTTATACCAAACCAATTAAAAAAAAAAAAGATTACTGTGGTATAAAAATAAATAAAACCACCATAGTGCACCTAACCAGCAGTTTGAAAAGGCACTGATTTAAATGATTTTTACAGTGATGGTAATGATTAATTCATCTAATCTATCCATCCTTACTAGAATGATATATATCCCAGAGTAGTTTGGCTTGGGATAAAGGGCATAATAATGTAACAGGTTTTCTTTGGAGGCCTAGAAACTCTTTATACTTATCTTAAAAGAGCTGAGGATATTTGGCTCTAGATCACTGACCAATATGGATAACTAAATCAGGGTAACATTGAGTCAGATATTTACAACTCAGGCCACCTCATAGTAAATTTGTTCCTAACAGGTTTTATTTTATTCTGTTAACCAAGAGAAAGGAAGAATAATAAAAGCCTGGACTCCCAATTCTGGCTGCACTGCTTATTAAGCTTTGGAACTTCGAACAAAGTGCTTAACCTCTCTGAACTTCCATTTCCTTGTCTATAAGAATACCTCCTTTTTCATGATTATTGTGAGTTGTAAATGAAATAGTTCTGTTAAATGGTAAACACAGTGCCTTGAAGATAATGGGAGTAACGTATATGATAATAGCTATTATAACTATATTGTCATTTGCATTATTCATTTTAGAACAAACAAGAGTAGGGAATAAATTTTTTTAAAAACTTGTTTTGCAAATTTGAGTCCTTTAGAAATAAGCAGTTTGGTGATGAGCATTCAGACAGACTAATGTGCCCTACCCTTACATGGGAAACATTATAGTCATAGCAATCTGCCAGTTTGTTTAGTTTTAAAGCGTTCTATTATGAATATAAAAGTACATGTTTCTACTTTTAGATATGTTTGTGTGTGTATATATATATATATACATATCACTATACTTTTTGGGGAGAAGAGAGTATATGTATGCATCTATTAAATCTAGTCTAATTTAGTTTTAGTGTTTTTGTTTGGTAGAAGTCTTATCCTCATTTCTTAGTTTATTGTCATCATTGAATTGTGAAAGAAAATAATTTTATGTTTCCATAATAATACATTTATTTATTTCAAAGACTAAACTGTTGTTTGCAATTTTTTACAAGCCCCTGAACATAAAACTAAATTTTTGCTTGAGCTGTTTTTCACCTTGTAAATGAGAAATAACCAAAAACACAATCAGTCATCAGCACTAGTAAACAGAAAACATGATTTCAGAATATGCTGCCCACTCTAATATCAGGCATATAAATAAGAAAATCATCTTTATAAAATGAAATTGGAGGAGGAGAGGAAAAAAGAAAACCTAAACTCATTGAGAAAACGCTGTTTCCTCCTTTCCATGTGTGCTCTCAACAGCATTTCTTTTTTTTTTTAATTTTTTAAATTTATTTTCAGCGTAACAGTATTCATTGTTTTTGCACCACACCCAGTGCTGCATGCAATCCGTGCCCTCTCCAATACCCACCATTTCTTTTAAGCATTTTTTAAAAATTGAGGGTATGCCTAAAAGGAGACAAAAAGTGCCCTTTTAGAAATTTATTTTCCAAATGTAATTTTATTTACTTTCTTATTTTTATTTTAAGATTTTATTTATTTATTTGACAGCACAAGCAGGGGAAGTGGCAGGCAGAGGGAGAATGGAGCATTAGGCTCTCCATTGAGCAGACGGCCAGACAAAATGAGTCTCCATCCAGGACCCTGGGATCATGACCTGAGCTGAAGGCAGATGCTTAGCTGATTGAGCCACCCAGGCTCCCCTAATTTTATTTACTTTAGTATATTCTTAGTTTGGTATGAGTATTTTCTGAAATGTTCTAAATTCTTACTTATACTAGGGAATGGCTGGTGCGAGGTTGTAAGCAAGCTACTCAAGTTTGAGCCCATGTCATATGAAGGCCTGACCTACTACCTTGTAGGAAGTCTATGTTTAGAAGAATTTGAGGATATATTTCTGGGCCGGACATCCAGAGATACTCTGTGGTTTGCAAGGTTTCCAAGTCTCTTTTCAACATTTGTTCTAGGGGTTCTGCTTCACTTAGTAAACTAGTAATTGGTGTGGTGCTACCATTTTATTCTACCTTCAAACTTTGCATCTAAAAGATCTGTAATAGCATGATTTGGCAGGCAACCAAGGTCTTGCCATTTCTTAATAAAGCCATTCACTACTTTCTTAATTTGTATCTAGAAGAGATTTCTAATAATAGTTTTACAGGTCTACTTAGTATATAAGCTTTGACAAAAATTCAGTAGTCTGTAAATCCTCTGCCCAGAAGATATTCTCACCATAGATTCTTGCCCTTTGAGTATATGAGGAAAATTAGCTGTTGTTTTTGAGAATGTTGGAATGTAGGAATTTCTCAGAAAACAATAGATGTTAACAGTAGAGTAACTTGATAATAAGCCTAGGATTTGGACACTTATTTTAACCAAAAAAACCTAAAATATGCAAATTTTTTTACAACAACCTATACTTTGAGCATTTTCTTACATTAAAAGTATTCATTCTTAATGAAAAACATGAATTTGGAAAAACAAAGAAACAGCAAATGCAGCAATTGCATTTTTGAAAAAGGAGTCGGATTTTCCATTTACTCATATTTCAGTTTCACAAGTGCTCTATTTTCACTTCTCACTGATCTTTCACTTCTCAATATAGCTTGGTACAAACAGAGCTTTGTTGTTTTCCCCTCCTTTACCACCTTCTTATTTTCTCCTTGGCTCTGATAAATAGTGATTTGTTTGTTTGTTAGCTCATTTATTCAAAAAATATTTATGAAGTAATTATGGTGTGTCAGAGAATGTGTCAGATGCTAGATATAAAATAGTGCCCTCACAGATTTGAATGTAGCAGAAAGGAGAAACAGGCTTTTACCTTAAATATGTGGTTATAGAAACAACTAAAATCACCATCAGTAGAGGATGGGTTAAATAGATTATGTTTCTGTAAAATGAATGTTTTGTAGGTGTGTGTGTGTGTGTGTGTGTGTGTGTGTGTGTGTGTGTGTGACATTTTTAGAAAATGCCTAAGACACTGCCAACAGTTATTGTCTCTACTGAGGGTCCATGGGGACTGGACTTGTTATTCGTTGTGTATAATCTTGTACCTTAAAAAAGAAATAAACCTCTATTCATGTAGGTATATTCAAAGAAACTTTAAGTAAATAAAATTTAAGAAAAATTTGCAGTACAGTGAGTAAACAAATAAGCAATCACTCATTACCTTAATTTGTGTGTTTTGTCCAAAATGCCTTCTTTTAACAGGAGTGCTGTTGTCACATTTGAAGTGAGCAGGGACAACTATCAGTCTAGATTGTTCTGTTTTAGGCTGTTGGATGATGAAAGAATGGTCTAATTTACACTTTCTATTTCACTTGTCAAAATAAACTTGGTCACATTTCCTTGGAGAATTGAGCCTGAGACCTCTATTTAATGTTGATATTACAGTATCACAGAGCTGAATTTAGATACAGATTATCCCATGTGATTATTCCGTTAAAACTGATGTGGTTGCTTGACCTTCTACTTCTTCTTGGGTCCCATTTCTAATTTCTGCACATTAGGTAAATGGATAGGTATAATGATAAGCAGTTCATTTGAATAAAATGGTGTTTTCTTTCCATAGAGACAAGGCCTGTCTTCCATTTAATTTGAACAGACTCTTGGCAAAGCTTGACATTTGAATAAATGTAATTTTTTTTGTGCTTTTGCTGGAGATATTTTAGTAGAAAAATATTGAGCATCTATGCGTTATTGAGTATAGTGCCAATTTTCAGCCAATTTAGCTCATATTTATAAATGGTCCAAATTTATGTTAGTCTTAGTGGTTTTACTGATAGGGTACCACTATTATAGATTCTCTTTATAGACTGTGTTCTTTCTTTTTTTGTTTTTAATTCTTTTTATCTTAGGAGCTCTTGTCCCATATAGCAATGA
Source organism: Lutra lutra (assembly GCF_902655055.1). Taxonomy (NCBI): domain Eukaryota; kingdom Metazoa; phylum Chordata; class Mammalia; order Carnivora; family Mustelidae; genus Lutra; species Lutra lutra. The sequence continues at coordinate 112,231,224 of NC_062284.1, forward strand.
CCGAAGTTTTGGTAGATGATGAATAACTAAGTTGGTTAATCTCTTTTAATAAAGGACATTCCACTTGATATTTTTATAGCAGTATTCTAATATGCAATACTGCCTGATGTCAGAAGTTGAGAGTTAAATAGCATTAATGATGAGCATCACCCAATTTTTATTTAGTTTTTTTCATTAAGGGATATCTCTGCATTTAATTAAAGAGTATTTGTAATACATACATGAAGCTCAGAAAATAATGTAATTCCGTGTCCCTGTCACTCCTTTTGAACAAGTATTGACATTTTGCTTCAGATTGTTAGAAAAAATACAGGTATTACTCCCTTCCTCAATCCCATTTTCATTCCTCCCTTCCCAAAGGTAATCACTATTCTGACTGTCATATATACCTTCTGTCCATACTTTTATTCTTATCTTGTGTAAGTATATATGTATGAAAGCATGTTGTTTAATGTTTTAAAGATTTATATGAATGTTTCACACTACATATGTATGTATTCTGTGACTTCTTTCATTCAACATTGTGATACTTGTGCAGGATTTTGCATAAGTCATACTTGGAGATATACCCATTACTCTATTGATGAATAGAAAGTATCTCGTTGTGTTCATGTGCCAAAGTCTCTCTAGGGTGATTACCTGGAAGGACATATGCTGAGTCTTAATATATGGGCATCCTTGACTTTGAAGTAATTTCATGGTTATTTTATGAATGGATTATTCTACTTTTATCTCTCTACCTTTATTATATGTGTCTCCCCTGCCCCTCAGATTTGTATGTTGAAGCCCTATTCCCCCAGTAGCTCAGAATGTGATTATATTTGGAGTAGGGCTTTTAAAGAGCTTATTAGTTAAAATGAAGCCATTAGGAATGTCCCTAGAACAATCTAACTGATGTCCTTATAAAAAGAGGATATTTGGATACACAAAAGAGAAATCGGGAAGTCAATCACACAGAAGAACATGTAAACACACATGAGTAGGTAGCTTTCTACAAGCCAAAGAGAAAGGCCTTACAAGAAACCAAACCTTGATTTTGCACTTTTAACCTTCATAACTGTGGGAAAACAAGTTTCTATTGTTTAAGCCACCAGTATATGGTATTTTGTTATGGTAGCTCTAGCAAACTAATAGAGTAGTTCCAAACTAATAGAGTAGTTCCAAATACTGCCCTATATCCTCACCAGCATTCAGTATCACACTTTTTGGTTATCAATCTAATAGGTGAGAAATGGTATCTCTGTTTTAATTTGAATATCCTAGTTAGTAAAATTTTAGAGTTGGTCATTTCTCAGGAGTATTATTCAGTAAAGTCCTTTTCTATGAATTGCTAGTTCATATACTTTGCTCATTTTTCTATTAGATTTTTTCTTTATATAATCTAGGTAATGATTAGGTATTTTCCATTCTCCTCTGTACATCTATAACTTGCATTTAAACTGTATTGCATAGAAATTCCTATTCAGGAAAGTCAGATTTATCAATCTGATTTACCAAATCATGGTTTGGACTTTTAAAATCTTGGGTTTTTAAAAAGATTTTATTTATTAGAGAGAGAGAGAGTGAGTGAGTTCTTATGTGTGCATGAGGGGGCAGTAGTGACAGAGGCAAAGGGAGAGGGAGAAGCTGACTCCCCTCTGAGCAGGGGTTTTCCCAGGTGGGGCTCATCTCAGGACTATGGGATCATGACCTGAACCTGAACCAAAGGCAAATGCTTAACCAATGAGCCATCCAGGTGCTCCTGGACTTTTAAAATCTTATTTAAAATAAATCTTCTTTCCCAGGATCTTGAATAATGTAAAATTTCTTCTAAAGTTTTTAAGTTTTTTTTTTAAAGATTTTTTTTATTTATTATTTATTTGACAGAGAGAGATCACAAGTAGACAGAGAGGCAGGCAGGCAGAGAGAGAGAGAGAGAGAAGCAGGCTCCCTGTTGAGCAGAGAGCCCGATGCGGGACTCGATCCCAGGACCCTGAGATCATGACCTGAGCCGAAGGCAGCGGCTTAACCCACTGAGCCACCCAGGCGCCCCTAAAGTTTTTAAGTTTTACTTATCAGATTATTTTTTACATTTTCCAAGTAGGAAGCCAGATATCTCAGTGATCATTTATTGAATAATTTATCTTTTCCCCAGTAATTTAGAATGATACCTCTGTCATACATACTGGAATCTATTTCTAGGTACTTTATTCTGTTTCATTAGTCTGTTTATCTGATCTTATGCCATGCTGTTTTAATGTTTTAATTATTATTTTGCAGAATTATCTAGTCCATTTGAGGCATTTGGTTTTTCGTATGAATTTTAGCATCACTTTGTCAAATTCAATTAAAATTTTTTGGTAATTTTTTTAAAAGATTTTATTTATTTATTTGACAGACAGAGATCACAAGCAGGCAGAGAGGCAGGCAGAGAGAGGGGAAGCAGGCTCCACCCTGAGCAGAGAGCCCATGGGGGGCTCGATCCCAGGACCCGGAGATCTTGACCTGAGCCAAAGGCAGAGGCTTAACCCACTGAGCCACCCAGGTGCCCCTGGTAATTTTTTATTAGAATTGCATCTAATATTAGATCAATTGGGGGAGCAATTAGCTCTTCAGAAAATACGTGGGGTTTTCCCCCATACAAATCATGTTATCTTTTGTTAGATTTGCTCCTTAGTACTTGATTGTTTTGTATAGTTACTATTTTTTTTTTAAGATTTTATTTATTCATTTGACAGAGATCACAAGTAGGCAGAGAGGCAGGCAGAGAGAGAGAGAGAAGATGAAGCAGGCTCCCTGCGGAGCAGACAGCCCGATGCGGGGCTCGATCCCATGACCCTGGGATCATGACCTGGGCCGAAGGCAGAGGCTTTAACCCACTGAGCCACCGAGGCGCCCCTGTATAGTTACTATTTTAAAGGTGATATTTTTAAAAGATACATTTTGTAATTTGTGCTTATTGTCTAGGAGCATTAGACTAATTTTTCTTTTAAGATTTTTGTATTTATTTGACAGAGAAGAGATAGTGAGAGAGGAAATACAAGCAGGGGGAGTGGGAGAGGGAATCAGGCTTCCTGCTGAGAAGGGAGCTCAATGCAGGGCTTGATCCCAGGACCCTGAGATCATGACCTGAGCAGAAGGCAGATGCTTAACGACTGAGCAACCCAGGCACCCTAAAAAATTTTTATACCTTAATATTGTATCTAGCAATTCCCCTAAACTCTTTTAGTATTTATTAATTTATAGATTATTTTGGATTTTCTGCATTAAAGGTCATATCATCTGTGAATAACACCAGTTTCTTCCTTTTCTCTACTTGTCTTACTTCCTTCTTACTACCTTGGCTAAGACTTCAGTACAGTGGTGAACAGAAGTAGTGAAGGGCAGACATTCCTTCTTTTATTCTTAACTTTAAAAGGTATGCTTTTGATTATTTGATCCATGGAATGTGATATTTACTTTGAATTTATGATAGTTACACCTTATCAATTTTCCTTATTAAGAATTTTATAATGATGGGTATTAAAGACGGCATGTGTTGTAATGAGCACTCGGTGTTATACACAAATAAAGAATCATGGGACACTACATCAAAAACTAATGTACTTTATGGTGACTAACATAACAAAAAAAAAGAATTTTATATTGAGAAAATTTTAAAATTTGTCAAATGATTTTTTTCCTGTTTCTATTGCACTTGTGATTTTATTTATTTCCTTTAATTTGTTAATGCAATGAATTTACATGAATAGCTTTTCTAATCATAAATCAGTCTGTTAGTCTTAAAGTATGGGTAGTCATGATGTAATTTTAAATACATTGCTGTATTTGTTAATATATCACTTCAGATTTTGAAAATAAATTTTAAATTGAATTGGCTTTTTAATTTTCATTTTCTTGATCTTTATACTCTTTTATATCAACCTTCTACTAATCTCAGGAATGGAATTTTAGAGATCCTCTCTTAATATAATCCATAGAAAACTTCAATTCAGATAATTGTTTTATGAAGATTTTTTTATAACTCATATGTAAAAATGCCTAGGGGTACCTGGGTGGCTCAGTAGGTTAAGCAGCTGCCTTTGGCTCATGTTGTGATTCCAGCATCCTGGGATCAAGTCCTACATCAGGCTCCATGCTTTGTGGGGAACCTGCTTCTCCCCCTGCTTCTGCTCTCTGTCTCTCATAAATAAATAAATAAATAAATAAATAAAATCTTTAAAAAAAAATAAATGAGGGGCCCCTGGGTGGTTTAGTTGGTTTAGCGGCTGCCTTTGGCTCAGGTCATGATCCCAGGGTCCTGGTTTCGAGCCTGCATCAAGCTCCCTGCTTCTCCCTCTCCCTCTACCTACCGCTCTGCCTACGTGTCCTATCTCTCTCTGTCAAATAAATAAATTAATTTTAAAAAAATGAATAAAATGCCTGGACCTAGAGGTTTTTTTTTTTAAATACAATAGATTTTTGGCAAATGATTCAGTTTCTGTTTCTTTTTTAATCTATTTGGTAATTTAATTTCTTCTGAATATGATTATAGTATTTTGTGATGAATTTTGACATTCCTAATCTGTGTTTATAATTCTCTTTTCATTCCTAATAGTGCTTATTTATGCCTACGTCCTTTTTCTTAAGATCTCTATTGTTCCAACATTCAAGGCATAATTGTTTTAAGTGTTTAAGAAAGGCAACCTGTTTAAATCAATTATTAAGTATATTTCTGACGATACAAGTTTCATTTTTCTGAGAATGCTCTATAATCATTCCACTTAGGCTACAGATTCACTGTTTTTTTCATATTCTGACTAGAAAGTAAGAATTTACTGGCTTTCGTATTTTTGGATAGATCCACTGAATTCCTTGAAGAGTGAGGCTTATGTTTGGGTATTAGCAGGGCAACTTCATGCTTTTTTTTTTTTTTTTTTTTAAGATTTTTTATTTATTTATTGGACAGACAGAGATCACAAGTAGGCAGAGAAGCAGGCAGAGAGAGAGGAGGAAGCAGGCTCCCTTCTGATCATCGAGCCCGATGCGGGGCTCGATCCCAGAACCCTGGGATCATGACCTGGGCTGAAGGCAGAGGCTTTAACCCTCTGAGCCACCCAGGCGCCCCAACTTCATGCTTTAATAAATATTTTTGTCAAATGTTTTATTCAGGAGAATTTTGCAACTTTTGAAGTATACAACAAATCTCAGAAAAACCTAACCTGTAGGCATTTTTACTTTTTCTCCCCAAGTTTTTATTTTTAATTCCAGTTAGTTAACATACAGTGTAATATTAGTTTCAGGAGAATTTAATGATTCCACACTTAAATACAACACCCATTGCTCCTCATGATTAAGTGCACTTCTTTTTTTTAAAAAAAAATTATTTATTTTTTTAATTTCTTTTCAGTGTTCCAGAATAAGTGCACTTCTTAATCCCCATCACCTACTTCACCCATCCTCCACCCCCGCCCCTCTGGTTACCATCAGTTTGTTCTCTATGTAGTTAAGAGTCTGTTTCTAGGCATTTATAAAAGCACTTTAAATAAGGAATGAGGATCATCTGCAGGAAAATCAGTTTCATATTTAGGATGTCAGCTCTAAGCAGTGAACCAGGACAGCCACACATTCTACCCTTCTTGCATTTCCTAATGACTAAGGATGTTTAACATCTTTTAATATGCTTATTTGCTATTTTTGCATCTTTTTTAGTGAAGTGTCTATTAGAATCTTTTTGTCCATTTTTGTGGGGGGTTGTTTTCTGATGATTAGATCCTGGGTATATTCTAGATACAAGTTCTTTAACAGATATGGGATTTGCAAATATTTGCAAATACTATCTTCTAAGTCTCTGTTTTGTTTTTTCATTATTTTACCAATGTTTTTCTAAAAGAGTTTTTAATTTCAACGAAGTCCACTTTATCCATTTTTTTCTTTTACAAATCTTGCTTTTGTGTCATATCTAAGAAAATTTTGCCTGAGGATCACAAAGGTAATTTCTTATTTTCTTGCAGAAGTTTGATTGTTGTAAAAGCTATCCTTTTTCAGGTAGATTGCCTTTGTGACTTTGAAAAATCAGCTTTACATGTACGTGGAAACCTCTTCCTGGACTCGTCTTCTGTTTCAATAAATCTCGTTGTCTGTCTTTATTTCTAGCAAATCACTGTCTTGATTATTGTAGCTTTATGGTAGATTTTAATATCAGATGGTGTTAGTCTTTCAGTTTTCTTAGTCTTGTTCAGATTTGTTTAGGCTATTTAAGTTTTTGCATTTTCAATATTTTCTAAAGAATCAGCTTTTAGTTTCATTGATTTTTCTCTTATTCTTATTTCCATTTCATTGATTTCATCTCTGATCTTTATTATTTCCCCTTTTCTGCTTAATTCAGGTTTCATTTGCTCTTTTTTCCTAGGTTCGTAAGGTAGAAGCTACAACATATAATTTGCAATAAATCCCATTGGTTGTATTTTTCAGTTTAGGTATTGTAATTTTTGTTTCCCAAAGTTCAACTTGGATCTTTTTTTATGTTTAGTATTTTTTTTTATTATTAACATATAATGTATGCCCCAGGGGTACAGGTCTGTGAATTGCCAGGTTTACACTTCACAGCACTCACCATAGCACATACCTTCCCCAATGTCCATATAGTATGCTTTTTATATCCTCTTTCTCTCTGTTTAACTTTTGAAGAGATGAAATGTCATAACAACTGTTCCTTATCTGCTAGTTTTAACATCTGTGTCAGTTTTGCTTGATTGATTTCCCCCCTCATTATGGATTATATTTTCCTCTTTCTTTGCATGTCTGGTAACTTTTTGTTGGATTTCAGAGATTATTACCTTTGCCCTATTGCTTACTAGATACATTTGTGTTTTTCCAAATATTCTTAAACTTTGTTCTGGGTTGCAGTTGAGTTACTTGGTAATAGTTTGATCCTTTGGGATATTCCTTCTAAAAAAATGTTGGGCAGGATCCAAGTAATGTTTAGTCTGTGGCTAATTCCCCCACCAACTGATACCAGATTCTCTGAACATTATACCCAATGCCCCATGAACTATGAGGTTTTCCAGTTTAACAGGTAAGATCAGGAACTGTTCCCAACCTTGAATGAATGCCAGGGACTGATTTCATTAATTCTTTGAGAAAATTATTTTCTCAGCCTTCAGCAGATTCTTTACGTACATGCACTGATTGTCAAGTAGTACTATGCATATCTCTGGAGTTTTCTCCTTGTTCAGCTCTCTCTTCTCTGGTACTTTGGTCATCCATACTCTAGCTATCTCAGTTTTTTAGACACAGCTTTATCACTTCAGAACATGTACCAGGTTCCACCTGAATTCTTCTCTGTAGTCAGGAATCTCTCAAGGCAGTAAACTGGGGCAGTAGAAGGGCTATCATCATTTATATTCCTTCTCTGGGAGTCACTGCCCTTTGTTGTCTGATTCCAGTGTTTTTTCAACTTTCTTGGGATATGACTGATACATGACATAAGGTCAGGTTGTACAACATGGTTTATATATATCTATATTATGCGATGATTACTACTAAAAGATTAGTTAACACAACCATCTCAACACATAATTACCATTTTTTTGTAGTGAGAACAATTGAACATCTACTCTCTTTGAAATTTTCAAGTATATAATACAGTATTGTTAACCATAGTCACTACGCGGTACATTAAATTCCCCAGAATTTATTCATCTTAGAAAATTAAGTTTATACCTTTTGATCAGTATCTCCCCATTTTCTCCACCCCTCAGCCCTTGGCAATAATAGTCTACTCCCCATTTCTGCGAGTTTGTGATTTTTCTATTTCACATAAAAATAAGACTGTACAGCATTTGTCTTTTTCTGTCTTACAGTTCGTTTAACATAATGCCCTCAAGGTTTGTGTGTATTATTGCAGATGGTAGGATTTCCACCTTTGTTAGGGCTGAATAATATAGCAGTGTGTGTGTGTGTGTGTCTTGGCATTGAGTGTACACACACACACACACACACACAAAATTTATACCATATATTCTTTATCTATTCATCCTTCAGCAGACAGCTAGGTTTTTCCCATGCCTTGGGTATTATAAATAATGGTGCATTAAACATGGAAATGCAGATATTTCTTGGAGATACTGATTTTATTTCCTTTGGATATAGACCCAGTCGGATTACTGGATCATATAGTAGTCCTATTTTTAAATTTGTAAGGAATGTCCATACTGTTTTCCATGTAGACTGAATCAATTTACATTCCTACCAGCAATGTAAAGTTTCCTTTTCTCCACATCCTTACTGGCACTTGTTATTTCTTGTCTATTTGATGACAACCATTCCAACAGGTGTGAGGTGGTATCTCATTGTGGTTTCATTTCCGTTTTCCTGATGATTAGTGATGTTGATTATTTTGCATGTAGCTTTGCAAATGTTAGCCATTTATATATTGACTTTGGAAAAATGTGTATTTGGGCCCTTTACTATTTTTTAATTATTACTTTTATTATTATTATTATTATTACTATTTTTTATTATTTTTATTATCAGTTTTTGCTACTGAGTTACATGAGTATTTTATAGATGCTTAGTATTAGCCCTTTATCAGATACATGGTCTCCAAATATTTCCTCCCATTCAATAGATTGTCTTTTCATTCTGTTGATCATTTTGATTGCTGTGCAAAAGCCTTTTAATCTGATGTAGTCCCAGTTGTTGGTTTTGTTTTTGTTGCTTATGCTTTTGCTGTTGGAAAAAAAAAAATTCATTGCTAAGACCAGTGTAAGGTTTTTCCCTATGTTTTCTTCTAGAGTTTTATGGTTTCATGTCTTTCATTTAAGTTTTTAATCCATTTTGAGTTAAAGTGTATGAGTGGTGGTAAGATAGGGGTCCAGTTTTATCCTTTTGCATACGGTTATCCAGTTTTCCTAGCATCATTTCTTGAAGAGAACGATCCTTTCCTCCTTGAGTATTCCTGGCTCCCTTGTTAAATATTAGTTGACTCCATGTGCAAGACTTTATTTCTGAACTCTTGATTCTGTTCCGTTGGTCTGTAATTGTTTTTTTTTTTTTTAATATCATGCCATACTGCTTTATATTCTACAGCTTTGTAATAGAGTTTGAAATGAGAAAGTGTGATGCCTCCAACTTTGTTCTTTCTTAGTATTGCTTTGTCTATTCAGTGTCTTTTCTGTTGCCATACAAATTTTAGGATTTTTTTTTATTTCTATGAAAAATGTCATTAGAATTATGGCAAGGATTGTGTTGCATCTATAGATAGCTTAAGTAGTATGGATATCTTACAATGTTACTGCCTTAAGAACATGAATATTTTTCTATTTATATCTTCTTTCATCAAAGTCATAGTTTTCAGTGTACAAATCTTTCACCTCCCTTTTTATTCCTAAGTATTTTATTTATTTATTTTTTTTGGTGCTATTGTGAATGGACTTTTAAAAATTTCTTTTTCAGATGTTTCATTATTAGTGTATAGAAATGTAATTGATTTTTCTATGTTTCTTTTGTATCCTGCTGCTTTACTGAATTTATTGATTAGTTCTAACAATTTTTTTGGTGAAGTCTTTAGCATTTTTTATATACAAGGTTATATCATCTGCAAACAAAGACAGTTTTACTTTTCCTTTCTGATTTGGGTGCTTTTTATTTCTTTTTCTTGCCTGATTGTTCTGGCTGTGAGTTCCAGTACTACGTTTAATAGGAGTCGGGAGAGTGGGCTGTCTTGTGTTTTTCCTGATCTTAAGAGGAAAAGCTTTCAACACTTTACCATTGGGTATGTTAGCTGTAGGCTTGTCATATTTGGCCTCTTATGTAGAGGTACATTCCTTTTAATACCCATTTGGTTGAGACATCTTAACGTAAGATCTTAAAGATCTTAACATCTTTCTTAATGAAAGAATGTTGAATTTTATCAAATACTTCTTCAGTATCTATTGAGATAATCATATGATTATTATATCTTGTTCTATTAATGTGATGTATCAGATTTAATCACATATATTGAACCATCCTTGCATCCTAGAAATGAATCCCATTTGATCATGGTATATGATTCTCTTAATTTGCTGTTTAATTTGGTTTGCTAGTATTTTGTTGAGAATTTTTTCATCTATATACATCAGGGATATTGGCTTGTAGTTTTCTTTTCTTGTAGTATCCTTATCTGGCTCTGGTAGCAGGGTAATGCTGGCCTTGCAAAATGAATTTGGAAGTGTTCCCTTCAGTTTTCTGGAACAGTTTGAAAAGGATTGGCATTAACTTTTTTTTTTTTTTTAATGTTTTTTAGAATTTGGCCTTGAAGCCATTTGGTATTGAACTTTTCTTTGTTGGGAGATTTTTGGTTGCTTGCTCAATCTTCTTACTCATTATTTATATATTCAGATTTTTTTATTTCTTTTTTTTTTTTTAATTTCTTTTCAGCATAACAGAATTCATTGTTTATGCACCACACCCAGTGCTCCATGCAATACGTGCCTCCATAATACCCACCACCTGGCTCCCCCAACCTCCCACTCCCTGCCCCTTCAAAACCCTCAGATTGTTTTTCAGATTTTTTTTATTTCTTGATAGATTGTATGTTTTTAGGAATTTACTCATTTCTCCTAGGTGGTCCAATTTGTTGGCATATAATTATTCCTAATAGTCTCTTACAATTCTTTGAATTTCTGTGGTACCAGTTGTACTGTCTTCTCTTTCATCTCTGATTGTTTTTAAGGTTTCAAATGTAGTTTATTTCTTCAGTCATGCCGTATTTTAATTGGTCCACAGTACTTTTACTTGTCATCAATTATGAGTTGATTTTAAAGCAATTCCGTATTATACCAGCTGGGGTGATTACTGATCTCTCCATTCCTTTGGGTTGAATGTGCCAACAGGAGACAGGTTCCATTCTATTCCAATTTGTGTTGCTGTATATGCCTGTTTGGCAACACAGAAAGTGCCACATTTGGTGTGGAAATCAGGTGTCCCTTTCTGGTAGCTCTGTCTTGCCATTGTTTGCTGAGTGCTTAGAGACATTTTAGAGCATGTGGGAAACATCATGAAGCAGAAGACAAAATGGAAACTGTAGCTCTTGGTTTGCTACAACTTCGTGCCAAGTCCCCTTGCAAAGAGCCCTGAAAAACCTCTTTTTTTTTTGTCTTTTTTTTTCTTGATAAATCTAGGTAAAGGTTTACCAGTTTTGTTTATCTTTTCAAAAAACCAACTTTTAGTTTCATTAAGCTGTCTTATTATTTTCCTCTAATCCATTTCATTTTCTTTTTGCTCATATTTTTATTTCCTTCCTTCTGCTTATTTGGAGTTTGTGTATTCTTTTTCCATTTCCTTAAAATATAAATTTAGATTGTTTATTTGAATGTCTCATTTGTTAATATAAGTATTTATCACTATCAACTTCTGTCTTAGATCTGCTTTTCTGTATCCCCTATGTTTTGGTATGTTGGTTTTCCATTTTCATTTGCTTCAAGATTTTTTTTTTTTATTTCCTTTTTGATTTTTTTTCTTTGGCCCATTTTTTGCTCAGGAGTGTGGTTTTTTAATTTCTACATATTTGTGGATTTTCCATTTTTTTCTCCTGTTACCTAGTTCTAGTTCCATACCATTTGGTCAAAAAAGAGACTTGGTCTGATTACAGTCTTCTAAATTTGCTAAGACATTTCTTGTGACCTAAAATATGATCTGTCCTGGAGAATCTTCCATATCTACTTGAATGTATATTCTGCTGCTGTTGGTTGGAATGTTGTATATGTCTGCGAGGTCAATTTTGTCTAAAGTATAGTTCAAATCCAGTATTTCCTTATTAATTTTATGTTTGGATGATCAGTCCATTGTTGGAGGTGGGATCCCCACAATAGTAGTGGAACCTGCTATTATTGTCTGTTTCTTCCTTCAGATCTGATAATAGTTGGTTAATATATTTAGGTGCTCTAATGTGAGGTACATACATGTTTAAAATTGATATATATTGTTTGAAGACTGATGTCTTTATCATTCTATAATGAACTTCTTTTGTGTTTTGTTACAGTTTTTGACTTAAAGTCTATTTTGTCAGATATAAGAATAGTTACCCCTGCTCTCTTTTGGTTACCATTTTCTTGGAATATCATTTTTCATTCTTTCACTGGAAGCCTATATGTGTTCTTAAAGCTGATGTAACTATTACAAGCATTATATACCTAGATCTTGTTTTTTCAGCTGTTCAGCCTCTCTGTTCCTTTTGATTGGAGAATTTAATCCATTTACAATTTTTTAAATTTTATTTATTTATTTGATGGAGAGAGACAATGAGAGAGAGAGGGAACACAAGCAGGGGGAGTGTGAGAGGGAGAAGCAGGGAACTGAGCAGAGAGCCTGATGGGAGCCTGATGTGGGACTCAGTCCCAGGATCGTGGGATCATGACCTGAGCAGAAGGCAGATGCTTAACAACTGAGCCACTCAGGCACTCCCTCCATTTACATTTAAAGTACTTATTGGTAGCAGCAATGTCCACAATAGCCAAACTATGGAAAGAACCTAGATGTCCATCAACAGACGAATGGATAAAGAAGATGTGGTATATATACACAATGGAATACTATGCAGCCATCAAAAGAAATGAAATCTTGCCATTTGCGACGACGTGGATGGAACTAGAGGGGATCATGCTTAGCGAAATAAGTCAATCGGAGAAAGACAACTATCATATGATCTCCCTGATATGAGGGAGAGGAGATGCAACATGGGGGGTTGAGGGGGTAGGAGAAGAATAAATGTAACAAGATGGGATTGGGAGGGAGACAAACCATAAGTGGCTCTTAATCTCACAAAACAAACTGAGGGTTGATGGGGGGAGGGGGGTTGGGAGAGGTGGGGTGGGGTTATGGATATTGGGGAGGGTATGTGCTATGGTGAGTGCTGTGAAGTGTGTAAACCTGGCGATTCACAGACCTGTACCCCTGTGGATAAAAATATATGTTTATAAAAAATAAAATTTAAAAAAAAAAGTACTTATTGGTAGGTAAGCACTAATGCCATCATATTATTTTGTGAATGTTTTGTAGTTTTTCCCCCTCTTTCTTCCTCTCTTGCTATCTTCCTTTGTAATTGATGATTTTACTTGGTAGTATTCTTTGATTTCTGTTCTCTTTATCTTTTGTGCATCTACTGTTGGTTCTTGTTTTGTGGTTACCATGAGAGTTACATGAAATAACTTATAACAGTCTATTTTAAGCTGATTACAACCTAACTTGGATCATTCAAATAAACCTCTACCCTTTTACTCTCTCTGCACATTTTATGTTTTGATGTCACAATTATATCTTTTTATGTTGTATAGGGGTTAACAAATAATTGTAATTATAGTTTGTCTTTTAACTTTAATACCAGAATGAAATGATTAAAACACTACCATATTACAGTACTATAGTATTCTGAATTTGGTTATATACTTTACTACTGTGTTTTAAATTTTTTTATATGTTTTTATGTTACTAATTAGTATCTTTTCATTTCAACTTAAAGAAACTTCTTTAAGCATTTCTTATAAGGCTGTTCTGGTGGTGATGTCCTCCCTCAACTTCTGGTACTCTTGGAAATTCTTTATCTCTACTTCATTTTTGAAGGACAGCTTTGTCAGATAAAGTGTTCTTGGTTGGTAGTATTTTCCTTACAGCACTTTGAATATATTATCCCACTCTCTTCGTACTTGTAAGATTTCTGCTGAGAAAGTGATTGATAGCCTCATGGAGGTTCCATCGTATGTGAGAATTTTTTTTTCTCTTGCTGCTTTTAAAATTTTCTGTCTTTGATTTTAGATAGTTTTATTATAGTGTGCCTGAGAGAAGATTTGGTGGGGGATTGAAACTTTTCAGGGACTTTCAGGCTGCATGAACTTAGATGTCCACATCTCTCACCAGATTTGGGAAGTCATGTCTTTAAATAAGTTTTCTTCCCCTTTCTCCTCTTATCTTTCTGGTACTCCAATAATTATAGATTGTTCCTCTTATGGAATCCCATAATTCATAGTCTTTTTCACTTTCTAAAATTTTTCTTCTTCCTCCTTTGACTGGATAATTTCAAATGACCTGCTTCAGATTCACTAATTTTTTCTGCTACTTGGTCAGATCTATTGTTGAAGCTCTCTGTTGAATTCTTCAGCTTAGTTATTGTATTTTCCAGCTCTAGAATTGCTTTTTTGTTTTTTGGGGTTTTTTTATGGTTTCTTTTTCATTGTTGAACCTCCTGTTTTTGTTCATGTACTGTTTTCCTAATTTTGTTTAGTTACCTATCTGTATTATTTAGTAGTTTCCAAATTCCTTTAAAAGGATTGTTCTGAATTCCTTCTTAAATAGTTAATGATCCTGTTTAAAATTTATTTTTTTTTTAGATCTTTATTTCTAAAGGTTCGTTTTTTGGAGCTTTATTAGTTTGTTTTGATGGTGTCATGTTTACTTGATTCTTCATAATCCTTATATTCTTATGTTGGTATTTGCTCATTTGAGGAAGCAGTTTCTTTTCCAGCCTCTGTAGGTTTGCTTTGGCAGGGAAAGAAAGACCTTCACCATTGAGCTCAGGGGAGGGTTCTGTAGACAGCTGCTAGCAGCTTCTGGCAAACAGTGCTTGCTCTCAGGGTCTCTAGTTGGGTGGGGCCGATGTCTGTGCTCTGACATTGGTTGGGGTAACGGCCACTGTTTTGTAGTCAGGTGGGTCTGATCGCCGGACTCTGCATTCAAGCATAACCGCTGGTTTGTATCTGTATGCAGGCAGAGCTACTTGCTGGGCTTTGCAATCACACATGGTTGGAGGTTGCAGGTTATGTTTCCTGGCAAGGTGGTATTGCTGGTGCACTCTGCGATTGGGCAAGGCCACATGCTGAACTCCGAATTTGCCTCTAGTCGATTGGAGTCTCCAAGCTGCACCCCGTGGCTTGATGGTGCCACTGGCTGGGAGTCTACATCCAAATAAGGCCATACACAAGGTTTTGCAAACAGATGGGAACTCAGGCTGTGCTTCTTGATCAGATGGGGCTGTAGGCTGTACCCCAAGTTGGATGAGGCTGCCGGCTAGGCTCTACGATGGAGGAGGCTACTGGCTGTGCTCTGCTATTAGACAGTGCCTCTTGTTGGGCTTCCTAGTTGGAAAGGACTGCCAGCTATACCCCACAGTTGGATGGGACTGGAGGCTGTGCTCCCTGGTCAGGCAGGGTTACCTTCTGGGCTCACTGATCTGGTAGAGCCACAGGCTGTGTTGTGATTAGGTGGGGTGACTGGCTCTGCATTCTGTCTGGGTGAGTCTGCAAGCTATTCCCAGCAGCTGGATGGGACTATAGGCTGTTTGTGCTGCTGGAGAGAGCTGTCAGTTTGAGCTCCAGAACTGACTAGGGGCTCTGGCTGGGCAAGCTTATGAGGCAGGGCTGGAAGCTATGCTCACAGCAGGGGGGTGCTGCTGGGGTTGGCACCCTACCAGAACGGAACTGTAGAATGGGCTCTGTGGTGCCTGGAATCACTGGCCAGGATTCCCAGTCAGGAGCTGCTGGAGGCTATGGAGGCTCTACTTAGCAGTTTGATGGGACTACTGACTTGCTTCACTGCATAGGCAGGCCATAGGATGTGTTATATGCTACCCATGGCTACCTGGTATCTTTGGTCAGGCTTCCCTGTTGGGTGGGGCTGGAGACTATGCCCAGCAGTTCGGTGTGGCCAGTGACTTGTTTCTCTGCTTTAGTGGGTGATAGGATGTGCTGCATAGGCCTAGCAGCTTAGGGCAGGCTTCCTGCAGTGGGGCTGGAGCCTATGCTCAGCATTTGATCAGGGCTGCTGACTTGCTTCTTGTGTAGGTGGGGCTCCTCACTGAGGTATCCCTTTGACTGGGGACCCAAACAAAGCAGAACCCCCATTGAAGCTCCCTGGCCAGTTGGAGGCACTGACTCAGCTCTGCACATAATTGGATCCAGGGTCAGGAATCTGTTCAGGCCCCACAACTAACAGGAATACAGTTGGCCAAGATCTGCATACTTGTTGCTATGAGTGGCTTCTATCTGTGACTGATTCTCCCAGTAGTCTCCATGAGGCATTTCTTTCTTTTTTTTTTTTTTTTAAGATTTTATTTATTTGACAGAGAGAGATCACAAGTAGGCAGAGAGACAAGCAGAGAGAGAGAGAGAGAGAGAGAGGGAGGAGGAAGCAGGCTCCCCGCCTAGCAAAGAGCCCGATGCAGGACTCAATCCCAGGACCCTGAGATCATGACCTGAGCTGAAGGCATAGGCTCAACCCTCTGAGCCACCCAGGCAGCCCTCTGTGAGACATTTCTTAAGTGGAGCTCCCAGGAGACATCAGGGATGCTAGGGAAGCTTGATGTCCACCTCGAATTCTTCCTTTTCTCACTGGAGAAACTAGGACCGGGGGAGCCCCTTGTGTAGCATTGCACTGTCTTGGAGGAGGAGCAATGCAGTCAAAGTGAAACTGCTCCTCTTACCTTATTCTAATGAGGTTTTTCTCAGTTTTTGTGGGCCAAGTGGGATCTTCACAAATATCTTGTCTATAGATAGTTATTAGTTGCCCTTTCCCTGAAGGGGACTAAAGTTGGGAACCACCTATTTTGCCATCTCTCTAGTGTCTGTCTCCTGATTCCAGTCTTATTAAACCATTGTTTCATATATTTTGTCTGGGTTTTCAGTTTATGGCCTTATGGTAAATTTAATCTCTGTTAATTCATCTTGGCCAGAATATGTTCTCTATCTTTTGCATGGTAAGTATGATTTGAAACAAACATACAAACAAAAGAAAACCCTCAAATCCCAAATATTCAGATAATATCCTTGTAGACTGACTCTTTTCTGGATGGGTTTTGGAAAGAATAGTCCTTATTGTGTAATTTTTTTTTACATTGGCTTCTCCGTTGCTTTTATCTACAGTTTATCCACAGTTGGATTACAATATTGCATATTATAATGTTATATAAATTACTAGTTCATGTATGTTTTATTAAAATTAGATTGGATTTAGTACTTAATGGAAATCTGCTGAAATGATTTTATGCTCCTTTTTCCTGCCTATTTTACACTAATGCTTTTCCATCAATATATGAAGAAATGAGATGAAAAGGAAAACCTAGACTTATCTTTGTATTGTCTGAAATTTTCTATCATTAAGGTATGTTCTGGAAAAGGACATTCTTGTCCTATGGCATATTGCTGTCAGAATAAATCCCAAGAGGTAGTAGTTTTATTCTGTTTTCAAATTATTTCCTAGAATTCAGCCGTCTTAATTCAGAAAGAGATTAAGAGGCAAATTTTAAAAACTAAATACCAGGAAATGCCTCATTTATGGATGTATGCACATTTGAGCTTATAAATGGGGTAATTGTGCACCTAACAACTCTATTTATTTTATCATTATTCACTTTGTATGTATACAAATGAAGGCTTTGTAATTCAAATTTTGTAGCCTGGGATACTCATGATTAGAGAATGGTTATTTTTCACACTGTTGTTCAATGTTAATGCATACAATTACAGAATACCTCATTTCCTCTGGTAGAGCTATACCAAGAGTTTCTTTACTAAACAGGTATTCTGAAGTGGTATAGGTAAGTAATAGTTAATTTGATTTCCTCTGCTATATAAAAAGTGTTCAAAAAGGTATAAAAAATCTATATTGGAGTCTTTGCACCAAAGGACTGAATTGACATCTGAATTTAAGTGCTGCCAAGTATATTTTAAAAATTGTTTCCTTTGGGACACCTGGGTGGCTCAGGTGGTTAATTGTCTGCCTTTAGCTCAGGTCATGATCCCAGGGTTCTGGGATGAAGTCCTACATCAGGCTTCTTGCTCAGTGGGGAGCCTACTTCTCCCTCTGCCTCTCTCTCTTTCTCTCTCTGACAAATAAATAAAATCTTTTAAAAAAGATAAAGTAAATAGAAATAAAAATTATTTCCTTAAAATGATTGTGATAAGAATAGATAACCCCAGATATTTTGAAATTACAGCTCATCTCTAAAATGACTAAGCGCAGATACAGTAGTCCTGATAGTGTACTGCCAAAATTATGCTAAGTACTTTTACAGATTTTGTAAGAAAACTCAGCCATTGTTTAATCTTCACAATAATTATGCAAATGTATATATACAGAAGGATGGATGGATAGATGGATATGTGTATGTGTGTTAGTTTTCTATTGCTGCTATAGCAAATACCACAATCTTTATGGCTCAGAACAATAGTAATTTATTCTCTTACAGTTTGGGAGACAGAAATCTGAAATGAGTTTTACTAAGCCCAAACCAAAATGTCAGCAGGGCCGTATTTCCTCCAGGAAGCCCTAGGGGAGAATCTGTTTTCTTGCTTTTCCCAGCTTCTAAAGTTGCATTCCTTGTGTCTGTTGCTCATGACCCCATCCTCCATCTTTAAAGCTAATAGCCACACCATCGTCTCTTCTGCAGTAGAATTTCCCTCTGCATCCCACAAAGAACCTTTGTGATTACAGTTAGGACCCACCTGGCTAATCCAAGACTATTTCCCTCATCTCAATATCCTTAACCTAATTAATCACATATTTAAAGTTTCTTTTGCCATATAAGGTAGCATTTATAGGTTCCAGGATTGGGATGTAGATGTCTTTTATGGCCAAAATGGAGTACAGAATATTGCCAAAGTCATATAAAAACAAAACATGTTAGAAACAAGTCTTGTTTGGAAGTTGTACAGATAGGTTAATAATATAAACAAGAGATCCTGGAGTTCCTATACTATGTTCCAACATTTTATTTTATTGACTGATACTTTTTATTTCTGATAGAAACAAACAGGACATTAATCTTCAGTCCCCCCCCCCCCGCCAATATACTTCATCTCCTAGTCTTGTCTTACTATTCTTTTTTTTTTTTTTTAAGATTTTATTTATTTATTTGACAGAGATCACAAGTAGGCAGAGGCAAGCAGAGAGAGAGGAAGGGAAGCAGGCTCCCTGCTGAGCAGAGAGCCCGATGCGGGGCTCGATCCCAGGACCCTGGTATCATGACCTGAGCCGAAGGCAGCGGCTTAACCCACTGAGCCACCCAGGTGCCCCTTGTCTTACTATTCTATAAAACCAATACTTAGTAACCTAAGATCATGAGTTCATGAATTAGAGCACAGATGTACATAGCCTGATATTGTGATTAATTCAGAAGTAATTTGTATTTGCTATTTGAACACAGGCACATGTTCAGATACATGCTTTCTTGTTTTCCTTCAGCCTTTTTGTCAGCCTCACCTTCACCTTTACTGCTCTTGACACTAATGAAGAATTGATCACTTTGCTACTGATGGTGTTTTTCTAAGTAATATGATGAGAGTTTTTAGGACACAGTTCTTTTTTTTTTTTAATTAATTTTTTTCAGTGTTCCAAGATTCATTATTTATGTACCACACCCAGTGCTCGATGCAATGTGTGCCCTCCATAATACCCACCACCAGGCTCACCCGTCCCCCGTCTCTCCTCCCCTCTAAAACCCTCAGTTTGTTTCTCAGAGTCCACAGTCTCTCATGATTTGTCTCCCCCTCCAATTTCCCCCAAATCACTTCTCTCCTTCTCCCAATGTCCTCCATGTTATTCCTTATGCTCCACAAGTAACTGAAACCATATGATAATTGACTCTCTCTGCTTGATTTATTTCACTCAGCATAATCTCCTCCAGTCCCATCCATATTGATACAAAAGTTGGGTATTCATCTTTCTGATGGAGGCATAATACTCCATTGTATACATGGACCATATCTTCTTTATCCATTCATCTGTTGAAGGGCATCTTGGCTCTTTCTACAGGTTGACGACCGTGGCCATTGCTGCTATGAACATTGGGGTACAAATGGCCCTTCTTTGCACTGTATCTGTATCTTTGGGGTAAATACCCAGTAGTGCAATTGCAGGGTCATAGGGTAGCTCTATTTTTAATCTCTTAAGGAATCTCCACACTGTTTTCCAAAGTGGCTTCACCAACTTGCATTCCCACCAATAGTGTAAGAGGGTTCCCCTTTCTCCATATCCTCTCCAACACTTGTTGTTTCCTGTCTTATTGATTTGGGCAATTCTAACTGGTATAAGGTGGTATCTCAATGTGGTTTTGATTTGAATCTCCCTTGTAACTAATGATGATGAACATGTTTTCATGTGTCTGTTCGCCATTTGTATGTGTTCATTGGGGAAGTGTCTTTTCATGTCTTCTGCCCATTTTTTGACGTGATTATCTGTTTTGTGTGTGTAGAATTTGAGGACTTCTTTATAGATCTTGGATATCAGCCCTTTGTCTCCAGTGTCATTTGCAAATACCTTCTCCCATTCTGTAGGTTGCCTCTTTGTTTTGTTGACTGTTTCCTTTGCTGTGCAGAAGCTTTTGATCTTGATGATGTCCCAAAAGTTCATTTTTGCTTTTGTTTCCTTTGCCTTTGGAGACATATCTTGAAAGAAGTTGCTGTGGCCGATGTTGAAGAGGTTACTATGTTCTCCTCTAAGATTTTGATAGATGCCTCACGTTGAAATCTTTTATCCATTTCGAGTTTATCTTTGTATGGTATAAGAGAATGGTTGAGTTTCATTCTTCTATACATAGCTGTCCAGTTTTCCCAGCACCATTTATTGAAGAGACTGTCTTTTTTCTACTGTATATTTTCTCCTGCTTTGTCAAAGATTAGTTGACCATAGAGTTACAGGTCAATATCTGGGCTCTCTACTCTGTTCCACTGGTCAATGTGTCTGTTTTTGTGCCAGTACCATGCTATCTTGGTGATCACAGCTTTGTAGTAAAGCTTGAAATCAGGCAACATGATGCCCCCAGTTTTGTTTTTCTTTTTCAACATTTCCTTAGCAATTTGGGGTCTCTTCTGGTTTCATACAAATTTTAGGGTTGTTTGTTCCAGCTCTTTGAAAAATATCGGTGGAATTTTGATTGGGATGGCTTTGAAAATATAGATTGCTTTAGGCAGTATAGACATTTTAACAATGTTTATTCTTCCGATCCATGAGCATGGAATACTTTTCCATCTTTTTGTGTCTTCTTCAATTTCTTTCATGAGTGTTCTATAGTTCCTTGAGTACAGATCCTATACCTGTTTGGTTAGGTTTATTCCCAGGTATCTTATGGTTCTTGGTGCTGTCATAAATGGAATTGATTTTCTAATTTCTCTTTCTGTATTTAATAATACCTATTCTTCTGAAGCTGTTTCAAAAAATGGAAAGAGAAGGAAAACTTTCAGACTCTTTCTATGAAGCCAGCATTACCCTGATCCCCAACCAGGCAAAGACCCATCAAAAAGGAGAATTTCAGACCAATATCCCTGATGAGTATGGATACCAAGATTCTCAACAAGATCCTAGCTAATAGGAGGATCCAACAATACATTAAAAAGATTATCTACCATGACCAGGTGGGATTTATTCCTGGGATGCAAGGGTGGTTCAACATTTACAAATCAATCAATGTGATAGAACAAATCAGTAAGAGGACACAGTTCTAAAGATTCCTTTATTCCTAGAAGATCATAGATCTCTGTGCTAGATTATTTTTTTCTGTTTTTGTTCAGTATCATTCCATTGTTTATGCCTTATCCTACACCTTTGGAGGGAAAATTTTATTTTGTATTTCTAATATATGGTTTGTGACTTTTAGAGTTACTGATAAGTATGTTATAGCCAAGTAAGCATTAATTTTGTTGCATTATTTATAAGCTAAATATTTACATTTTCTTTTTCTAACTACAGGATACCAGAAGGTCCCATTGATCAGGGGCCAGCTTCAGGAAGAGTTCGTGCTTTAGAAGAACAGCTTTTGAAGGCCAAAGAACAGATTGAAAATTATAAGAAGCAAACTAGAAATGGTAGGTGATTATACAGGGTTTTTCCTCTTTAATATATTGATATTACCACAATTAAAAATGTTCTTTATCAAAATGTTGGGAATATTGATACTATTTATTCTTTGACTGCAGGTCTGGGGAAGGATCATGAAATCCTAAGGAGGAGGATTGAAAATGGAGCTAAAGAGCTCTGGTTTTTTCTACAGAGTGAATTGAAGAAATTAAAGAATTTAGAAGGAAGTGTACTCCAAAGACATGCAGATGAATTTCTGTCAGATTTGGGACATCATGAAAGGTGCTGTTCTTTTTTTACATTTAATTTGGGCTTTGGTAAAGATTATAATCTAAGAATATAAACTGGAACTTTTGTTAATTTCTCTACCATATTTAGGAGAAGAGTACCTGAGGTTTCAAGGACAGTAACTCCCAAATGTACTTATTGACTAAAACATATCACTGGAAAAGATTTAAAATGTATTTCTAGAAATCTTTATGTAAACCCTAAGTAAACTCTGAAGGTAGAGTGTCAGCCAGTAATACATTAAAATATCTTCCTATGAATTTCCTTATACACAATCAATAATTGGAGTATGTAGTTTTTACATTACAGTGCATTGGAACTCATACTGAGGCTGGCAGTTAGGTTTCTAATTCAAACATTAAAAACTTTAAAATAGCACCTTTTTGGGATTTCTAATTAAAGGTTAACAGGTTTTTGATAAAAATGTGCAATCTTTTAATTATTTTTCTACTTAGTTGCTAGAAAGAAGAATCTGAAATTTCCTGTTAAATTTATTTCTCCTGTTTACACATTCCTGAAAATATGCAGTTTATCTTCCATAGAAAAGAAAACATTTTGGTAGTGGTGTATTCATTCAGAACACAGTGTATCTGAGAATCATTATAAATAAAATGAAACCTGTCCTTAGGCCTATTATATATACAAGTCTATATTCCCAGTAGGATTCCAATGGCAATTACTGTCTTATTAGTGAACAGTAAAAGAAAAATTGTTGTATTAACACAACCTACCACTGTGAAGAAGAAAAGAATTACTCCACAACCAAAAGATTCATATATATTAACATCATTAGCAATACTGTATGGAGTTTGAAATACTGTTTTGCTGTTTTAAGTGAAATTACAAATAAAATGCATCAGTTTATTGGAATCATTTTAGCATTAATCTACAGAAGTAAGCATAAATTTCAAGAGGCATTCAGCAGTCCCTTTGAAAGTTTTAGCCATACTTAGACCATTAGACCAAGTGCTGACTAATTCCATGCTTATTGCTTCTCTACAATTCTGGGCATCATGATTCTGCTAATTGGAGCTGTATGCTTCTGTGCTTTGCTTATTGAGGAAAATGTAGATCTGAAGAGGATTTGAGTTGGATAGACTGTGTGGAGAATTTTGAATTCCTAGTGTTTAATTTTAAAGTTTGAGTGATTAAAGTACTTGAGAATTTAATCTTCAGATCTTTTCTAAATTAAAATTATTATTTAAAGAATTATTTTGTGCATATATTTTGTGACTATGTAGAAATGGAAAAATATGTACAAATGTACAAATATAAAAAGTATTGGGCCCAAAGTTGAATTAAATGAATGTTAAATTTTTGGTAAGTTGAATTTTATTTTAAATATGTTATGATTCTTGATACTACCTTTTAGTATAGGTTAAATAATAATAATATTTCACTAAAAACAAAAAAGGCACCTTCCCAGCCCCAGTCCTTGTCAGTCATTAGGTCTGTTTCTTGTACCTATAATTTTGTCTTTTCTAGAACTTTGTGTAAATGCAGTCATTATGTTATGTAGCTTTTGAGTGTGGTTTCTTTCACTCGGCTTATGCGTCTGAGATTCACCCATGTTGTTTTGTGTATTCGTAGTTCATTCTTTTTATTGCTGAGTAATATCCCACTGTATAGATATACCACCGATAGTTTATCCATTCACCATTTGAAGGACATATGGGTTGTTTGTTTGTTTCTGGTGATTATGTGTAAAGCCACTACAAACATTAACATGCATGTTTTTGCAGAAACATGTTTTCATTGCTTTTGGATTAAATATCTAGAGCAGGCTACGTGAGTCATATATTGAGTGTCTCTTTAATTTATAAGATACTGCCAAACTAGATTTTCAAGTGATGATTTCATTCTAGCAATTGTATATTACCACACTTCATAGTAATACAGTCAAATTTACCTGCTGCTTTTGACATCATTGAGCATGAATTGATTGTGGCCTCTTTGAAATAGTGAGAAGGAGATTAAGTTAAGAGTGATTATTTTTTTTTTTTAAAGATTTTATTTATTTGACAGAGAGAAATCACAAGTAGGCAGAGAAGCAGGCAGAGAGAGAGAGGAGGAGGCAGACTCCCTGCTGAGCAGAAAGCCCGATGTGGGGCTCGAACCCAGGACCTGGGATCATGACCTGAGCCGAAGGCAGCGGCTTAACCCACTGAGCCACCCAGGCGCCCCAAGAGTGATTATTTTTGTCATAGTGATTTTATTATATGTGTACTAGTGTAGGTTCAGTGCTTGGATTTCTTACTATACATATCTGTCCCTCAACCCCTGGGGATAGCATGGAAAATTCTGCCTTAGCACCGTCTTAGGTTGCCCAGAGACATACTTAACTTAATCACTGTTGCTTTGGTTCTTTTTGCATTTCTTATATATTGCCAGACACCAATGTTCATGAAATAGTTCCTGGAGCTACTTCTTTCTGATTTTAGATTATAGCAATTATTAAACTCCAAACTGAAGGAGAAGGAGGGCTTACAGGGCTGATGGACTCTTCCTCAGTTTAGTTGGCTGAAATTATTAAGAAATCATCTGGTGAAGCAGCATTCTCATTGCTTGGGCCTGGTCTGCATCATCTCATTATCAATAATATATATAAAGCAGCTTTGGTAAGACTGACGTGAAATGTTTCCCAATGATAAATGATATTTATGGCTAATTGCACTGATTGACTGACTGATGCTGTGTATAGGGGATTGTGTAGCAAAGGAAAGGACTTCGACTCAGATAAGGGGTGAAATATCTGGTTATGGGGAAGATTAGTAGGTTAATAGCTTATAGATTTATTTGATCAGAATTGCTGATCATAGCTATTATAGCACAATAGCAGTGTTTTCACTCTCTTTATAGGGTAGATGCCACTAGTCTTTGAATGGTCAAGGAGTTGATATTTTCATTCTTGAAAAGTTAAGTTTTATGAACCTTCAAAGCTGTTCTTTGTTTTTTTATTTCATGCACACACACACACACATACACGCAAGAAGGAATGAAGGAAAACCTTAAGTTCTTTGAGATGTGACCTGATTGAGATTTATTTTAAACTGGAATGTAGATACTCTTCATACACAAGGTAAAAGCTCTGAAACAGCTCTGAGGCATTGTAGTGTAAATAGCAATGTCTAGTCTGTTCGGGCTGCTATAACAAAATACCTAAGACTGCATAGCTTGTAAACAACAGAAACATTTCTCACAGTTATGGAGCCAGGGAAGTCCAAGATTAAGTCCAGATTTGGTGTCTGGTGAGAACCTGCTTTCTTTATCATGGACAGCGCCTTCTCACTGTGTCCTCACATGGTAGAAGGGGCTAGGGAGTTCTGTGGGGTCTTTTATAAGAGCACTAATCCCATTCATAAGCGTTCTACCCTCATCTCCCAAAGATCCAACTTTGTGCCATAGCCCATATTTGTGAATAAAGTTTTATTAGAAAACAGGCACATGCATTCATTTACTTATTGTCTATGGCAGCTTTCCTGCGACAACAGCAAAAGAGCCCACAGATCCTGAAACATTTACTGTCTGGCCCTTTATCAAAAAATGTTTGCTGAACTTTGCTTTGGACCATTGTTTAACAGTTACGTCAGAATTTTTCTCTCATCTTTTATTCTGACATAGTGTTTATGTATGAAGAGATAATTTAGGAGGGGCAAAGAAATGACAGAACAAAAATGTAGTATCCAAGTACTGGCACCAACTTATTTCTCTCCCTTATGTTACTTTACCTGTTTCTTTGCTATGAGTTTCTACTTCCCCTGAAATCTATAGTGCTCTTTGTTGGAAAATAAGTGCAGCTGACCCGCCTGGGGGAAAACAATATGTTTCTGTCAACAGTGAAAATTTACTATAGGAATGAGTCTTGAATGTTATGGACTAATGGTTGAATTTCAAAAAAATAAAAGAAAAGGAAAAGAAAAGAGAAAAATCTGTGAGATAGATATAAAATGTAACAATGACGTCAAATTTGCCTTTATAAATATGTTTTAAGAACAAAAGCCAAATATACTTTAAGATGTAAAGGAAGCTATGATAAAAATGTTTCATCATACTGAGAACATGGATAGAAATTATTAAAAAAATTAAAAGAACCAAAAAAAAAAAAAGAAGGAAAATAAAGGATGAGAACCAGTATCAGTGTGAACATCAATCTTTATGAAGAATTTGATTCTCGTCTTATAATTTTGTGTAATCCTATGATGAAGTACAAATAAGTTAGATTTCCAAATGTTGTTTGTTTTATAGGTCTATAATGACGGATCTATACTACCTCAGTCAAACAGATGGAGCGGGTGATTGGCGGGAAAAAGAGGCCAAAGATCTGACAGAGCTGGTCCAGAGGAGAATAACATATCTTCAGGTGAGAAAATTAGGTAAAGAAATAAAATCATAATAAGACTAAGAGTTGCTGTTGGTTTTAGTCTTTCTGGCCCTTTTTTTTTTTAAGTATTTACTCATTTTACATATTTATTCAGAAAGATCCTATGTTATGTCTTCAGTGCAATACAAAGATGGCTAAAACAAAGCCCCTGCCTTAAAGGAGCTACTTCTTACACACACACACACACCCCACAATGCAAAGTCGGTAGTGGTACATTTTATGTGAGACATACAGATGAAATGCTCATTGGAGGAAGATGTCAGAGATAGCTTTGTGGAAAAGGTATTTGAATTGAGCTGAAAAGGACAATTGGGTAGGATTTAGACACATAGAAATTGAAAGGTGTGTACTAACTGGAGCATGTGGTATGAAGAATGGTCCATAGTTGGGAAAGAACAGGACAGAAACCCATTGAATAATGGGATTTTTTAACTTGTCTGGAGTTTTGGGTTGTGTGAACAAGTGGTATAAAATAAGCTAGAAAAGGTAGGTTTGGGAGCCAGGTTGCAGAGGTCTGTGGGTGCAGTCTAAGGTATTTGGTGCATAAGCAGCAAGTGGTTGCTAAAAGATTTTGTTTCATAAGCATCATTATAACAAAAAACAGCCACAAGTCCCAGCCCTTTTAAATTTATTCTCTTCACTTTTGGGGTTTTCTTCTAGCTCTTTTTAAGATGCATACCCAATCTTACATATTTGTTACAATTAATTTACTTTTTAAATTTTGTTTTTTTGCTTAATATGCCATAAGCTTTTTTCCATTTTGGAGTCACAACCTGCTTTTGAAAGATCTTTACACCTAAGAGCGGGATGATGAGGGTGCTGCTGTTAATCTGTGAGTATTATTTTGGCTGCACTGGATTAGTATTGGAAGAGACTAGAAACAAAGAGATCTTTTAGGAGGTGAGGACCACCCCGCAGGTGAGAAATACGGAGGTATGTGGCAGTTTGCATCAGAAGTGAAGAGACAAAGTTGAGACTGGGAAGTAGAACTGATAGGCCCTTCCAAGTGTGTGCAAGAGCTGAAGTGACTGGGATGATAGGTGCATTGTTATCTGACAGGGAACTTAAAGAAAGAATAGCCTTGGCATAAGCAATGAATTAGTTAAGTAACTTCAAAATGCTGCAACTTGAAAACCATGCCCATCGTTTTCTAATACTATTGCTAGTATACTTTCTGTGTACAGTCACTCTGCTTTCCTTCTAAGGTTTAAGTGTCTTGTAACAAAAGCAAAATAATAGCCAGTGACCTACTTCTCTATATTTCAAGGTGCACATTTTCCTACACTTAAATAGGAAAAAATAGAAAATCAAGTGTTTAAAGAGATCATTAAAAACCAAACTGATTTTGGCATGCTATCTTGGTCTCATACTCCCATGACCATTCATCAGAGGTGTCTGCAGAATGAGAAACACTTGCCTCCTGTGGGGAAGAGGTAATTATCTCCTATCAACTAGAACCTCATTCAGTGAACTATAAACAGCTGTGGTGCAGAACTGTCAACCTCATTTAAAATGGAAATAACTATGGTTCCCAAGTTTCTTCCATTCCCACATATTCATTAGATTTTTACTCAACAAATGTTATATTTAAACTATGATTTGGTCATAGTTCAGCTCCACATACTATAACAAGTACCTGCCACCTGCTTTAGTTAATTTTTTCCTCTTGGCCAAGTGCTTTTACTTATACTGCAGATTTGATCCTCTGTGTGCTAGTTCTGTGGTTCTGTATTAAGAATTTCACTTGTAAATCACGCTAATAATTTAAAACCATGTTGGCTTTTTCAGTCTTTTAAACTATAGCATAACAAACAG
The DNA here is from genome assembly GCF_902655055.1 of Lutra lutra. Classification (NCBI taxonomy): domain Eukaryota; kingdom Metazoa; phylum Chordata; class Mammalia; order Carnivora; family Mustelidae; genus Lutra; species Lutra lutra. The sequence continues at coordinate 112,259,491 of NC_062284.1, forward strand.
TATTTCAGTTGGACCTTACTTTCAGTTTCAAATATTGCTATTTAACAGATGCTTACTTCCATCCTTTTCTCTTTTTTTCCACTGAAAAAGAAGTGATTTTGAAAATTCAAGGGATGAGGAAAATCTCAGTAGGAAAAAACATATTTCAGAAAAATAGTTTTCTTTAATTATTTAATGTATTCCTGATCATTTTTGCCATTTAGTCCAAAAGTTCTTTGAAGTCAGGAACTGTATTTTTAACATACTATTTGTTAGAGATTAATAATGCTAGTCATTCACTCTTTACCTTCTTTGGATAGAGGTGACTAAGAGTCTTTACTCCCATTCCAACAAAATTAAACACGTATTTTTGTAAGGAATGCTTTCTCCAACTGGAACTTCTATTCTCAGCTTAGAAAAGCACAAGCTACCTTAAAAAAGAATGATTTGTTACTGGTCTAACTAAATGGATTAGAGAGTGTAATCAAATGAGGTGAGCTATTTATACACATTTTTATAAAAGTGATTACATTTCTTTCCTTTTACAACTTTTCTTGGTATGCAAATGTATTGCTGTTCCCAACCCATTACTTTAAGTGAAATATTGTAAAAAGGCTATTTAAGTAACTTAAATTCTGAAAGACTTCAGCAGGCTTAGAAACTGAGTAGTATACTAGAAAATAAATCTGTGAAGGGAGATAAAGGAAAAAAATCTTTGACCTTTGATACCTATAGTCTACATAAAAATAAGCAGTTCATAGAACTTAATGGAGATTTTAGAAGACTCTCCTACTTTGGTCTATCAGGCAGCAGTTGTATAAAGAATGATAATAATGTGTAGCTAACTAGGAGGGGAAAGATACAATAAAGAAAATGTTTTTAATAGTTTAAATCTATTCAGGAGATTTTAGTCACTGAAATATCTCATTGTATTCCCAATAAATAATTCAGATGATTTTATAATTTCAGTGATTGCTTTGGACAGTTGAAAACATTTTCAGCTTTACTAGATTTTTACTCATTCTGATGAAATTTGTTATCAGTTCTCATTATCACCAACAAGCAGTTTTCTAAACTCTGATTTATTTAAGGTATAATGCAAGACCTGGTCAAAAAAAACAACCTGGATTAAACCCTTGTCTTAATGTATAGTAAATTTCATTTTAAGTGTAAACCTTTTTGCAACTCTTCAAACCTTTGAGTTGAGCAAATATCATTATGTCTCCTGAAAATCATGCTTGACTTAGTCATGTAGCCTCAGTTTAGTCTCAGTTTTAGATTTTCATTCATTTATTCTATACCTTGGTTTTACTTGGGAGAAGCAATTTCACGAAAGCTACTAGAAAGTAAAAATATACATACGTCAACTAGACATCAATGGGACAAAGTTCCGTGGTTGTCTTTGTCAAAATTATTTTCTCTTTCGAGTTGAAGGCCTTATGGTGTGGTATAAAAAAGCTCTAGTTAGTTAACATAGGTGTCATATTAGTTTGAGAAAGATTTTTTAAAACATCATTCCTTAGTTGAGGTATGTAAGAGAATGCATGTGAGGTTCTTAACATCTATTACCTAGAAAAAAATAAGCAACTGATGACATTCCAGATGCTGCTGCCCCAAACCATTAGATCTTTGAGGATAGAAACACCTAATAAAGATTTTATCCTCCTTACTTTTTTTAATATAAGTTGGACTTAAATTAGATTTTGTTTGATTTAGGTATATCAGTCTAGCATCTACTTTTTTTGAACATTATTCCATTTCCTCAGTGGTTTTCTACTTCTGGAAATATGCCTCTTTTTTTCCTAAGAAATGGCAGATTTCACTATAGTTTGACTCTGCTCTAGGTTATAATATACACAGTGTTGTTATAGAAACAATTTTCCAAATCTTTTTTTTTTAATTTTTTATTATTTATTTGACAGACAAATCACAAGGAGGCAGAGAGGCAGGCAGAGAGAGAGAGTGGGGGGGGGGAAGCAGGCTCCCCGCTGAGCAGAGAGCCTGACGTGGGGCTCGATCTCAGGACCCTGAGATCATGACCTGAGCCGAAGGCAGAGGCATTAACCCACTGAGCCACCCAGGCGCCCCCAATTTTCCAAATCTTAAAACAGGTATGGTTTCCACATAGGTATAGTGTTATAATTGGGGATTTTGACCCCAACTACCAAGTCCCAGGCCAGAGGTTCATTTTCCATTGTCTTGGTCTCAATTCCAGCAAGGCGAGAACTGGGGAGTAGCAACGTTCCCATGAAAGGAAGAGGGAGGCTACTGACCAGAGGTGGATTCAGATTTGGGGGCTGGACTTGAAACCTCTACAGTTTTTGACACTTTTTATAAAAAGGGATACAAATACACTTAAATATGAAAGTAAATAGTGACAGTTGAGATTCTCATTATTTGCATCAATTATGTTCTATAAATTCACCAAAAACACTGAATTCGTGAACCTCTGCTCCTGGGTGCCTGTGAATCTCTCTGGTCAGAACTCTTTTGTCAACCAATTAATATATGATCTTGTGTTATGTATGTTTCTGTTTAAAAATATTTTGTATAATACATGTTGTTGATTCATTAACATTTAACTCATGACTTAAAGCACTGCGAGTCAGACTTGAATGAAGCTTATGTAACACATATTTTTTCAGTAAGGGATATCACAGCTTTCCTGTGCTTAAGAATGGAGACAGCACTTCAGCACTATGCTTAGGGGCGATTTTAAACAGCGAAGTTGTCCACAAATGCACAAAAATGCAAAAAACATGGCATTGTATAGACTGCAAAAAGGATGCTTTTTCATAGTATGACAGCTAAAACAAGAAGACAAAATGCTACCTTGTTTGACCTCAGCTGAGAACTATGTGCTTTGGGCAGCTCATATTTTCACTGTATTGCATGTGCCCACAAGTGACCCTGAGAGCACCTCAAGTATTGATTTTGAGATTACAAGCAAATTTTAGCTAGTAGGCAAATTTGCAAATATGGAACCTATGACTAGTGAGGATCACTTATTTATAATGAAGAAAAGAAATACCAGCAAATTACAAATTTTAAAAAGTTAATGTATACCATGACAACAATACTCCAGAAAAATTGGAAGTCTTATTAATTGCCTGACACTCTTTATAATACTGTTTCCCCATGTGTCTTAGCTTCATACTCTTTATGATTTATAAGATTTTCTATAAAGTGAATTTACAATGATTTTGTAATATTTTCCATAAAGAGAGTGGAAAGATTGAATCAGATCTTTCTCTAACATGGTTGATGCAAAAAGTTGTTTTTTATTTGGGGGGTTTTTAAAAATATATATTTTATTTATTTATTTATTTGAGAGAGAGAGAGAGAGAGAGACAGAGAGACAGAGACAGATAGTGGAAGAGAGCACCAGAGGGGAGGAGAGGAAGAAGCAAGCTCCCCACTGAGCAGGGAGCCTGATGTGGGACTTCATCCCAGGACCCCAGGATCATGACCTGAGCCAAAGATGCTTAACTAACTGAGCCACCCAGAGACCTAAAAGAAGTTGTTTTTTATTTATTGTTATTTGTGACTCATAAAGTTTGCAACTTTACATATCTCATGTCTGTGGTACTGTTATAAGCTTGTGCCATACAAACAAAGGAGTTCATATAAATTCTATTTCATGTGATACCATAAAAGGAAAAAAAATAATAATACATATAATTGTTTAGCTACATTTTGAATTGCATACACTACATTTTTGAGGATATTAATGACAGAAGAGAACTTCTGTGTTGACTAGGCATTATTGAGAACTGATTCCCAATTCTCTGATTACCTGACACTTCCTATGCTGGGTGCAGTAGGACCTATCGAATTGTAGTATATCCCCTTAGCCCTGTATCTACTATGTTACAAAAATAACTACACCAAAGTAATCCTGAACCACATAAATATATCCCTGTAGATCTAGACTAAATGAATCCCCAGCTTAATTTTCCCAAACAGGATCCCAGAAATGCTGAAAGCTACCTCATTGCCACCTAATACTGACACCAACACCAGGAAAATAAGATGGAAGGGAATTCCAAGTGGGACAAGACAATTGTCTTAACTCATTGTGGTCAAAGTTTATAATTTTTACAAAAATTTATGGCCAGGTGAACACATTACATAAACCCTCCTCCTCCCAGGGCCTTTGAAGGGACCTGTTCAAATGAGGGTCCCTTCAGCTTACATTTCAGTAAACCCACTCTGCCCCTAAGGAAGCCCTTCTCACTGAACTAGAAGGGAATCTTATGTCCTTCATACATAAGATTACCTAAGAACCACTGTAATTAGGAAGCTTGAAATAGAGAAAGACATATGGCAAAATTAGATGAAAAGTATAGATGCTGAGAATTTAAGATTGAGTGGGTTCTGTCTCAAGGACATAGATAACAAAGAAAAACTAGGTTGCCTCCAGTTAAAATTTCACCCTATTTATGAAGCAGCTTTCTGACTAGGACCTTCCCTGTCCTTTAATCCCTCAAGTATGCAGCACTTTCTCAAACTGACCAGCCTACAATTGATTATCAGCTGCTGTTCACTGCCAACAGCCTTGTGTAAGACTGCCATGCTCTAGGTGTAAGTCCTGGTTACTATAGACAATAACGGTATCTGTTCAGTAAGCCTCACTACCCACTCTTCTTGTGCTCCCACCGCCACCCCTTCCCGCCGATTGCTTAACTCAGGACAGAGTACTGACTAAGAATCTAAGACCAGATAAGTCTTAGATGTGAGTCAGTAATAAGTCATAAAAGCATACAACTACATGTCTCTACAATCAATTAAAATATATAGATATGCTCTGACACTAGAAAATGGTGTGCTAGTTCTCATATTGCTTACAGTACTGTAGTAGCTCTTCTAAACACTGCTTGGATGGTCTGTATGGAATGCCATCATATATGGGACCTACCTAAGCCAAAAATGCCAGTTGTGATAAATATTTATCAGGGGGATAAATACTGTGTGATTTGCGCAGCTCATAGCACTTCAAAAATCCATCTGAGAAAGGTTAGTACTGATTTTATTTTCTCTATGGAGAATTGAGACATTGGTGTTATACGGGGTTCAAGGTCTGGATCAGTCATTTGAAAATAGATAATAAAACATCCAAATAGCTGGAGGTCTCATTCAAGTCATTTAATTGGAAGGTGAAAGGAAAGAGATATTTCTTCTTAATCTTCTGCTACATTAAAGGAAGTTGTGAGGATGAATAATGTCTGTAAGCTGCCCCTTGTATACACTTTCTGTACTGCTAGGTTGTAAGCAAAACTTATGAGGCAGGTGTTGTTATATTCAATATGAAGGAGAATAAATTGAGGCCTAGAGAAGTTTGTGTAACTTGCCTAGTAAATGGCAGGGGGAAGAGGCAGAGTCTTAACTGCAAGTCGTTATAGTCACCATTAACAAGTACTTTGAGGAGCCAATATTTTGTTTATTTTTGTTTTGTTTTATTTTCCCAGTGCTTTGTTGAAGGTGACTAACTGAATATAAGCTTTAGGGCTGCTTTTAATATTGGCTGGGCTGGTGAAGCCATATCCTCTTTCGCATCTGCCCATCATTAGCAACATAAGACCTTGCCGCAGAAATCTTAAACAATTAGATTTCTCATGTACTTAGTTAACAGAGGAAATTGAATATAACTTTTAGATAACTGAATGAGTAGAACCATAAAATATGAAGTTTCTAGAAGTGGCTTTGCCTATATATATATATTTTCTACCTCTTAAGATGATTTCTCTGTTATTATAAGAGATTTTCAGTTGTGAAAACACTTAAAAATTTGCGAAAGTCAGTAGGAATATAGCCTTTATTCAGTAATGAACAAGTCTGAAGAGAAAAAAGAGAGACGTAGTATTATAATATGGAAATCCGATGGGAAGTATGTTCAAAAAGTCATTATCTTTGTCTTTAATTGTAACAATAGTCATGAGAAGTGATTTTCTTTCTTTGGATTATAGGAAGTTTAACTTAATGCTGGTAGAATGTAGAATGATGTGCTAAGTAGATTAAAATTCAGATAGATGTTGAGTAGAAAGCCTGATTTTTCACAGAAGAAATGTTAAACATATCCTGACTTCCCCATTGTATCTATCAAACATCTTTCTTTACAGGTGGTAAGAAATGAATATTACTTGTTCCTATCTAGTTTTCAGTGTTGTTCCATGCACAGTAGAGGTATCCTTCAAGTTTATCTATGGACGAGGTAAATGTTCTCTTCAGAAAGAGGAGTCAAGATTTTAGCAGCTGGAACATTAGGAAAATACCACTAGCAGCGTAAGTAGAAAGTAATGTGGGCATTGGATCCTAGGTTTATTGAAGAACTAAATCTGTGTATCCCACTAATGGTAAAAGATGTCAGAACTTGCATCAAATCAGAATACAAAACAGAATAAGACATAGGTTCCAATATTCTTAAGGAACATGTATTCCTACCCATCTTGTCTAATGTCTTTCCTTTTGCCAGCCTGTTTAAAATCTGTTTACAGATTTTACTGGCCTAGACCAGAAGTCAACAAACTACCACCCTCAGGCCAAATCCAGCTCAGCTGTTTTTGTAAAATTTTATTGGAACAAAGCCATGCATATTTTTTTAAAATACTGTCTATGGTTATTTTCAGGCTATAGTAACAAAGTTAAATAATTGTGGTAGGTTTTCTGGCCTGCAAAGCTAAACATATTTACTGTATGGTCCTTTATAGGAAAAGTTTGTTAATTGTGCCCTAGACCGTAATAGAAATAATTCTTAAATGTTTTGCCTTCTATTTTCCTTTGCTTCCTTCTCCTGTTCCTTCAGCTGTATATGAGCTCCTAATCTGTATTTGAGATACCAGCTTTCTGGGCATGTGCCTTTGTCTTCCCCATACTGAAGTTCCTACTCCAATTGGTTATTTTTTCATTTATGAATGAGTTGAAGGGTTTTTACTGGTTAGATCATGGAACTAGATATGAAGTATACATAGGTTCTCAAGAATATACTCTACTCTGTTACAGACTTTGACCATGTTCACTTTCGATCACTATTAGCCAAAAGGCTGAGAAGCAGTCACTTTAGATCGTTAAGAGCACAGTGATCTCCTTAAGATATAGAACACTGTTAATGATTTTGAAGCTTTCAGATGCAAAATGATGTCTGCTTAAATATTGGGGCCACATCGTGATTTATTCTGAATGATCTCAGGTTCTGCTAGAGAGGCATTGAAGTATCTAAGCTTTTTATTTTACTTTATCTTTGATTTCTTATATGTTCAAGGTAGGAAGGAATGAGAGTTAGTAGCATTTTTTTTTTTTTTTTAAGTTCGTAATTTTCTTCTGTCTTACCTCTATAGCAAAGTTCTTCTGGTATATTTGGGATTTTGTTGTCATGCTATCACAAGAGGCTGTAATAGCCAGAAAGACTAAGAGACAGATAGGGGCACCTGGGTGGTTCAGTGGGTTAAGCCTCTGACTTGATTTTGGTTTAGGTCATGATCTCAGGGTCATGGTGTGAGCCCTGCATGGAGCTCCGCAGAGCTTTGCACTGGGCATGGAGCCTGCTTGAGATTGTCTCCCTCTGCCCCTTCTCCCTTCCCCTCCTTGCGTGCACTCTCCCTCTTAAAAAAAGCGATGCAGGTAGAAAAAGAAGCACATAGAGATTTCAATGTGGAAAAGTAGGGAGTTACTGACTACATCTTAATGGATAAAGACAGGTCTTAATTTTTACCATTGCTTGTTACTGTTTTCTCTGAACTGTTTCATATCTTCCACAGAGCTATGGCACCTTCTTTTTAATTCCTCTCTCTTTTCATTGGTATAACCATTGTTTATTATTAGACAAGATGTGTAAAAACCAACCATCTATAAAAACCAACACTTTTGTATGCGTATACCTCATCATTTCTTTTATCAAATTGAAGCATATCAGAGATTATCTGGGATCGTTGAAAGAATTCTGGTTACTCTTCCACCAGTAAAATAGCCATGTAGCTCTTTGGACATTTCCTTTGCTCAGAGGTTGATGGTTTTTTTGTTTGTTTGTGTGGAGGGGTTTTTCATTTATTTGTTTTATTTTGAATTTTGGTATAAATCCTCTTCCCCTGGAGTGATTAAAGTGGCTGTACTTGCTGGGTTTGGAAAGTGTCAGGGCTAGTAGAGACCATACCTTGAAGCTGCAGGTATTGTCAGAAATCAAGAGAGTTGGTTATCAGAAACCCAATGAGAGAGCTGCTTATGATTAAAGGTTTAGGGGCAGGATAGATACTATGTTTGACTTGCAACCAAAAGACCTAGTACCCTGCCCTTTTTATGTGTAGAATGGGTGAAAAAGGAAATAAAGCTGTGCCCTAAGAAAAAGCTTTTAAATATAAGGAGTTTTGCCTACGTTCAAAGCCTGCATCCCATAGAGGCTTTGAATAATCTTTTAAATGTTCACTATTAGAGGTCTTTTCTTCAAACAGATGTTATATTTTCCTTTTACATAAGAAGACACAGTACCATAGTGTTCTCAAGATTCAAATTATATTGAAAAAAAGGTTGGTTTGTCATTTTTAAAAGAAACTTACATGAGCAAATGCCTCTGGAACCACCAAGTCATTAGTTTTCCAATAAATAAGTAGCATTTTAGAAGTAAGTTAAATGTGCATTAAATGAGACTATGTTGAGCTAAAATATAGGCTTCTGTTTCTGGATAAGATTGAGTAAACACATTATACCCTATTCTTCCTGCTAAGTACCAAGAAAAAAAAAATCCTGTACAACGTGGATCTTCTATGTTTGTTTTTGCTTGTTTTATTCCTATATATCCCAGTTGGACGTGCTAGAGAATCCTCCAACCTAAAAATACTAATGGATAAAGCAAAAAAAAAAAAGGTCTCATTTTTTATTACATCTATCCTGTTCCAGGCAAACGTCATGAAAACAGTTGCCCCCTGCCCTTTGCAGTCCCATTGCTGTAGAGCTTGAGCACCTAGCCCTGTCCACCATACCTGCCTTTCAGTAATGAGGGCACCCCTGCCTCTCCCAGCTGGTGTTACAACCTCAGAGCCATTGGACAAAACCCGTCTGCCATCACCACACTGCAATAATGAGGCAGTTCCCATTCTCACTACCACTAGAGTGGATGGAGGGTTATAGAGAAGAGGGAGTTAGAGAACAGGATTTTTCAAATCTGTGTTTGAAATCCTGGGCAGACCTCTGAACATCACATGCATGTGACTAATGAGAATTGATGCACAAAAAGGTTTGAAAACTGAACTCTGGTATGATATACGACCTAGGCTTCACACTGGCTCTTGGTTAGCCCACAAGTGGGTAGAACAAAATAACACTGAAAAAGTTTTAACTATTAAATTGACATTTGGGCTACAGCCAGTACAAGTGAGCTAGGAATCTGTGTAGTTTGCTTCCTACCAAAATAGATAATAGAAAGCAGAGTCTCATAACATAATATTCACCGTATACTAAGAACCAGGTAAATCTTAATTCAAATGACAAAAGATAATCAGCTATAGATAGTATACTGAAATGACACATGTTGGAATTACCTGATAAGTATTTTAAAGAAGATAGAATAATAAAAGTCCTCCAGTAGTAATTACAGCCTGAAAACAAATGAAAAAATAGAAAGCCTGGGTGAAGAAATAGATGATATAATGAAAAAACAAATGTAAAATTTTAGAACTGAAAAATGCAGTAACCTAAGTAAAAAACTGGCTCATGGTAGGATAGCTGTAACAGAGGAAAGAGTCAGTGCACTTGAAGTTAGAACAATGGAAATTATCCAGTCTGACAACAGAGAGAATAAAGATTGAACAAAAAAAGTAAACAGAGCCTCAGGGACCTATGGGACAATAACAACAGCAACAAAAATTTATGTTTGTTATCTTTGGAGTCCAAGGAGAGAAGTTTAAGTAAGAGTGAGGGATTGAAGAAATGACTGAAAACTTCCCAAATTTGGCAAGCCAACAAGTTCAAGAAGTTGAGCAAATTCCCAACAGGAAAAACCCAAAGTAATCCATTTCCAGCCACTTTATACGTAATTTGCTGAAAAACCAAAGGCAAAAAATTCTTTAAAGCAGCTAGAGAGAAGCAATGCGTTACATAGAGGGGAACCATTTGAATGACAGTCAATTTCTCATTAGAAAACATGGAGGCCAGAGAGAAGTAGTAAGATATTTTTTAAGTGCCAGAAGAAAAGAACTGGCAGCCTAGAATTCTTCATCCAGAGAAAATATAATGAGGTGAAATAAAAACATTTTCAGATGAAGGAAAACTGGAAGAATTCATTGCCAGCGGACTTGGTTTAAAAAAAAGAAATTTCTTCAGATGGGAAGAAAATAATGACAGAAGGAAACTTGGAATGTCAGGAATGAAGAAAATGCAAATGAAAGAGTAGACCTAGGGTAATTGATTAGTCTTCTCCACTTAAATTTTTAAAAATGTTTGGTGATGGAAAGCAAAATTTATAACATTATCTGATGTAGTTTTCAATGTATGTAAAGGTAATCTTTAAGACAATTATATTGTGAAAGGGGAGAGAGTAAAGGTGGTGAGGTTTCTGCATCCCACTTGAAATGCTGAAATGTTGATATGAGTAGACTAATAAATTATATGTGTGTGTATATATAGATGAATCACAGTTGAATACTGAGAGTTCAGATTATGTACAGGAAAGCAGGAATGGATGTTGGATTTGAAAATGCTTTTGCTTTATGAATTTGTATAATCATGGAGATTTTCTTCTTTAAACTGTTAATGTGATAGATTGCATCGAATGTATTTTGAATACTTAACCAACTTTGCATTCCTTGAATAAACCCCATTTGGTCATGATATATGTATATATGTATGTGTGCGTGCATATATATGTATATATACGTATGCATATATGTATATATATACAATATATATGTATATATACGCACATATACGCACACACACATACATATATACACACATACATATATACATACATGATATATATGATATATACATATATACACGAATATACATATCATAAAATAGGTTGAAAATAATAAAATATGTTGATAAGATGATAAAAAATGTCAACATGATTAAAAAAATTGACAAAATCCAACACCCATTCATGACATGAAACACTCAGCAGACTAGGAAGAAATAGGACAAATAACCTATAGGTATCATCACACTTAATGGTGAAAGACTAAACGAAATACTTTATCCCTAAAATTGGGAATGAGGCAGTGATATCCTCTTTCACCTATTCTCTCACTCCTATTCATAGTAATGGAAGTTCTGTGCAGTCCAGTAAAGCAAGACAAAGAAATAAGTAGCAATCATACTAGAAAGAAAGAAGACTGTCCCTATTCACAGGTGACATGATTGTCTACACAGTAATATTGCAAGTAACCTACCAAACAATAACAATAACCACACAGCAGTAAAACTCCTAGAATAAATGAGTTTAGCAAAGTTGTGAGATAGGTAATCATCATTAATTATATTTCTGTATCCTAGCAAGAAATAATTGGAAACCAGAATTTTAAGACATACTGCCATTTATAGTTGCTCTGAAAATTGAAAATGAAATACTTAGGTAAAAGTGCTATATAAAATCTGATGAAAGAAATTAAAAATCTAATGAGTAAATTAATATATTATGTTGGAAGACAACATAGAAAAGATGTCAGTTCGTCCCAGACTGATCCATAAGCTTAACATAATTCCTATTAAAATCCCAGCAAGTCCTTTTTTCTATTTGTTTATATAGACAAATTGATTCCAAAATTTATATGAAAATACAAAGGAACTAAAACAGCTAAAGCAATTTTGAAAAAGAAGAATAAAGTTGGACCAATTATACTTTATAGTTTTAAGACTTGACAACTATAGCAATGGTAATCAAAATAATGTATGCTATTGGAGGAGGGACAGACCTACATATCAATGAAACAGAACAGAATCCCAAATAAACCCATATGGGTAAGCTAACTTTTTTTCACTGAGTTGAAATTTATAAAAACATCTAAAATGAATAGTTCAGTGCTATCTAGAGCATTCACAAGATCATGTGACCACTACCTTTAATCTAGTTGCATAGCATTTCATCAGCTTAAGAGAAAACCTCATATCCATTAAGCATTTGCTCTCAGTCCCCCATTCCCTCTTCCCATAGCCTCTGGAAACGACCAATCTGCATTCTCTATGGATTTACCTATTCTGAATATTTCATATGAATCGAATCATACAATATGTGATCTTTACTCTCTGACTTCTTTGATTTAGAATAATGTTTTCAGGTTCCATCCATGTTGTAGCATATATGAGTACTTCATTCCTTTCTATGGCTGAGTAATACTCCATTATGTGAGTATCACTAAAATGTGTTCATCTATTCATTTGTGGGTGGACATTTGGATTGTTTACACCTTTTGCTATTTTAAAATAGCATTGCAGTTAACATGTCTCTACATGCATTAGAGTAATAGTTTTCAGTTCTTTGAATATATACTTATGAGTAGGCAGTTGATTTTTGGGAAAGGTGCAAAAGCAGTGGAGGAAGGACATTTCATAGGGAAAAAAATGAACTTGACCTAATCCTCACATTTTACATAAAATAACTCAAAACAGGTAGTAAATCTAACAGATAAATGTAACATATAAAACTACAAAACTTTTAGAAGAAAGGGTTGGAATAAATCTTTGTGACCTAGGCTAAAAGTTCTTAAACATGACACCAAAAAAATGGCTTATAAAAGGAAAAAAAAAAATCAGTAAGTTGAACTTTGTCAAATTAAAAGCTTTTGTCCTGTGAATGACCCTGTTGAAGAGGATGTAGAAACAAGCCATAGTTGGGGAGAAAATCTTTGCAAATCACATACCCAACAATGGTCTTGTATCCAGAATATATTAAGAATTCTTTAATGTCAAGAGTAAGATACAATCCAATTGGAAAATGGACAAAGGTTTTGAGCAGACAATTCTACCATGGAAGGTATATGGATGACAAATATGCACATGAAAAGATGTACAAAATCATTAACTATTAGGGAAATGTAACCTAAAAACATGGTGAGATCCCAGCACACACCCATCAGAATGGCTAACATTAAAAAATACAAGAATTTAGAGCCACCAGCTCTCTCATACGTTTCTTAAGGAAATGTAAAATGGTATAGTCATTCTGGGAAACAGTTTGGCACTTTGATTCACAATTATACTTCAATATCAGCCACAGCAACTTCTTTCAAGATATGTCTCCAAAGGCAAAGGAAACAAAAAAGAAGATGAACTTTTGGGACTTCATCAAGATCAAAAGCTTCTGCACAGCAAAGGAAACAGTCAACAAAGCAAAGAGGCAACCCACGGAATGGGAGAAGATATTTGCAAATGACAGTACAGACAAAAGTTTGATATCCAGGATCTATAAAGAACTTCTCAAACTCAACACACACAAAACAGACAATCATATAAAAAAATGGGCAGAAGATATGAACAGACATTTCTCCAATGAAGACATACAAATGGCTATCAGGCACATGAAAAAATGTTCATCATCACTAGCTATCAGGGAGATTCAAATTAAAACCACATTGAGATACCACCTTACACCAGTTAGAATGGCCAAAATTAGCAAGAGAGGAAACAACATGTGTTGGAGAGGATGTGGAGAAAGGGGAACCCTCTTACACTGTTGGTGGGAATGCAAGTTGGTGCAGCCACTTTGGAGAACAGTGTGGAGATTCCTCAAGAAATTAAAAATAGAGCTTCCCTATGACCCTGCAATTGCACTACTGGGTATTTACCTCAAAGATACAGATGTAGTGAAAAGAAGGGCCATCTGTACCCCAATGTTTATAGCAGCAATGGCTACAATCGCCAAACTATGGAAAGAACCAAGATGCCCTTCAACGGACGAATGGATAAGGAAGATGTAGTCCCTATACACTATGGAGTATTATGCCTCCATCAGAAAGAATGAATACCCAACTTTTGTAGCAACATGGACGAGACTGGAAGAGATTATGCTGAGTGAAATAAGTCAAGCAGAGAGAGTCAGTTATCATATGGTTTCACTTATTTGTGGAGCATAACAAATAGCATGGAGGACAAGGGGAGATGGAGAGGAGAAGGGAGTTGAGTGAAATTGGAAGGGGAGGTGAACCATGAGAGACTATGGACTCTGAAAAACAATCTGAGGGTTTTGAAGAGGCGGGGGGTGGGAGGTTGGGGGAACCAGGTGGTGGGTATTAGAGAGGGCACGGATTGCATGGAGCACTGGATGTGGTGCAAAAACAATGAATACTGTTAAGCTGAAAAGAAATTTAAAAAAATAAAATAAAAAATAAAAAATACTTGTATATTTATCCTAGAGAAATAAAAATTCATATGCACACAGTAATCTGTACATTTGCATGCATAGCAACTTAATTTGTAATACCCTAAACCTGAAAACAGCCCAAATGCCCTTCAGTGGGTGAACAGGTTGTGGCACAATCCGCGTAACAGACTAGAAGTTGGTAATAAAAGGAGCTGAACTATTGATACACACAGTAGCTTGGATGGATCTCAAGAGCATTATGCTAAGTGATTTTTAAAAAGGCCAAACTGAAAAGGCTACATACTCTCTGATTTCATTGATAACACTCCCAAAGTTACTAAATTACTTAGTCATGGAGAACGATCAGTAGTTCACAGAGATTCAGAGATTAACATTTGGGGAAGGGTGTGACTCTTAAAGGGAGTAGTATAAGAGAATTTCTTTGTTTTGATGTAACAGTTTATATCCTGATTGTAGTACTAGTTACATGAGTCTATACATGTTATAAAATTGGATACTATACACACACATCTCCAAAAAAGAATGCATGTAAAACCTGGTGAAATCCAAAGAAGGTCTATATATTAGTTAATTATGTTATGTAATGTCAGTTTCCTGATAATGATAATGAGCTGTGGTTAAGTAAGATGTTCTCATTGGGAAAGCTCTGTGGAAGGTATACATGGTAACTCTCTACTGTTTTTGTAATTTATTGTGGGCTTTAAATTACTTAAAAATAAGCCGCAAAAAATTCAGTGTTAAAGATTTCAAAAAGTAAATAACCTGATTCAGTTAGATGACTGTTAACCTGAGGCATTGAGGAAAATTATCTTAAGAATGTTTTATTTTTAATTAAAAGTGATAATAATAACTAGGAATTTCCAAGAAATTTAAGCCCAGCTAACAGGGATTCTTAGTGCTTGGATAGCTGCATGAAGAAATAGAACAGTGGTGCTGTCCAGAGAAGAGGCTGCAGGATTTGATCTCCGGTTTAGTTATTGTTGATGGTTTGATTTAAAAGCCAGTGAGTAGACAGACAAGTGCTGCAAGTACCAGTGCTCCTGGGATGAATGGCACTTTGCAGAATGGAAGAGCTGACAAACAGTTTAAGTTACTCATTTATTTACAACAAAACTAAACATTTGCAGCAGCCTTTGCACAGAACAGAGTTTCAATTAATGTTTCTCTTTTGTATCTGCCGTCTACTTTATCCTCTTTTTGTTTTTACATCATCTTTTGATCTGGACTAACCATTCCCAGCTTGCTTTTACTTTTCTCCCTCTCCCCACCCCAGCCCTGCTCTTTCCCTCAACACTTCTTCCCTTTTCCCCCTTTCCTCCCTCTTTCTTCCCTCTTCCCCCTTTCTTCCCTTTCCCTCTGTCCTTTCCCTATTCTTTTCCCTTCTCCATTTTTTTAAAAGAGTATCTGCCATGTCCTCTCTGAATCTCAGTTTTAAGGAAAGAAAGCTGAATGAGTTCTGTTAAGTAAAATAGTGGAAGATATTTCTGAAATTCAACTTTAATTTTGAAAGTATGTTTTTTTTTAACTTTTAAAAAAAAGATTTTATTTATTTGACACACAGAGAGAGAAATCACAAGTAGGCAGAGAGGCAGGCAGAGAGAGAGGGGGAAGCAGGCTCTCCGCTGAGCAGAGAGCCCAATGCGGTACTCCATCCTAGGACCCTGAGATCATGACTTAAGCCGAAGGCAGAGGCTTAACCCACTGAGCCACCCAGGTGCCCGAAAAGTATGTTATTTTTAAACTGAGCAGTTTGTTGGTTCTGACACCTAGAAATCAGACTCTAAACCTCTGGAGAAAAATTGAAGGTGCTTGAGGTTATACATCTTCTGTACATTTGTGTAGGATTAGCAGAATCTGGCCTCTCGGGTAACTTAGCTTTTCTTCACCAGCCTTATTTACATTGGATTCCTGAATGAGAAAAGTTGGATTTTGATGCATTTCATTCTTTCTCTGCCTTTCCTTTATGGCTTTTACAGTAGCAGAAAATGTTACCGAGTTTGCTCTAATGTACTCATCTCTTGAGCCTGAAGTGTAGAGATTTTGTAGAGACCACCTGGGATATCCAGAGATGAAGGACTGCTATCTCAAAGACCCTCCGTAGAAGAAATGCCCCATCATGTTTGTTGCTTTCCACTGGATTTGTAGAATTTCCATCTTTTTTAAAAATGGCTTTAGAACTTTCAATAGAGCCTTCTAGGCAAAGAGCAAAAATTTCAAATATGTGTTTAAAGTAAGCCAATTGTTTGTTGCTTTACTTACCAAGATCTTTCCTCTCCTATAGCTGTATAGTGACCATATGCCTTTGTTCAGTGTGTATGTATCTTGATATCTTTTCTCCATCAAGTTTCCACACTTAAAAGTTTATAAAATACCTAAAGGGAAATTGATTTCCTGCAGTATTGGATAGCCTACTTGGGCCTAAGCTATTGAGTTGTTCATACTACTTGGAACAAATTGTTCTTTGTAGGAGGGGTAGATAGGACACCTCTGTACTATCTTAACTTTGCTATGAAAATATTCATGTTTAATGGGTTAAAAGACAATAATTTCCAGGCCTGGCTTTTAAAAATGAGAATGCTTTTTAACTTTTCTCTTTCATGGTTATTAACTATGCCCAGAGTTTTCATTTTAATTACCACAGTGCAGTACTCCAGTTCTCTTATTTGCTTCATTACCTTCTCTGCTTTGGCTCTGAAAATAATTTTAGAGAAATAAAATCAGACTGTTTCCAATATAATGAAATGCTTTTACCACACTATTAATGAATCTTTTCTTCATTACCAACAGAAAGCTAGATGTTGCAGATCTTTTTAAACAAACAAATTAAAGACTGTTCAGTCTTGTGATTAGAGGAGACAAAGAGGACAATAAAATTTGACTTACCTAGCTCATTCCTTTGGTTTCTGACCTCTCTTCTTTAGAATAGAAGCTGTCTATGGCTTAACTCCTCCCTAGAGAAGAAATGCTGTTAGAGAGTTACTGGAAGAATCCTCAGGGTTCTGAGTCTTGGTCTTTAAATGTAAGACCTGAAACCATCAAAGTACTAGAAGAAAACTTAGAGGGAAAGCTCCTTGGACATTGTTCTTGACAAAGAGTTTTTGGATATGACACCAAAAGCACAATCAACAAAAGTAAAAATCAGCAAGTGACTGCAGCAAATGAAAAGGCTTCTGCACAGCAAATGAAATGATAAACAAAATGAAAAGACAACCTGCAGAATGGGAGAAAATATTTGTAAATCATTTATCTCATAAGGAGTTAACATCCAGATGTATAGGGAATTCAACTCAATAGCAAAAAACAAATAACATAATTAAAATACAGAGTGAGGATCTGAACTGACATTTCTCAGAAGAAGACCTGTGAATGGTCAAGAGATCACTAATCAGGGAAACAATGAGATATCACCTCTTACCTGTTAGACTGGCTATTATCATAAATATTATCATGAAAAATAACAAGTTTTGTAAGGATGTGGAGAAAAGGGAACCCTTGGACACCATTGGTGGGAATGTAAGTTGGAATAGCCATTATGGAAAACAGTATATAGATTCCTCAAAAAGTTAAAAATAGAACTACTATATGATACAGCAATCCCACTTCTTGGTAGTATATATCTAAAGGAAATAAAAAAAAATCTATCTCAAACCCCTTGTTCACTGCAGCATTATTCACAAGAGTTAAAATATGGAAACAACCTATGTGTCTGTCAATGGATAAATGGATGTGTGTGTTTGTGTGTGTGCATGTGTGTGTGTGTAAAATGGAATGTTATTCAGCCACAAAATAAGAAAATCTGCTTTTGCAAGATGGATAAGACACAGGAAGATAAATATTGCATGATCTCATATTTGCAATCTAAAAATGTCAAATTCATAAAAGCAGAGAGTAGTACAGTAGTAACCAAGAACAAGGAGATGGGGGAAATGGAGAGATGTTGATCCAAGGTACAGAAGTTCACTTATGTGGGATGAGTAAGTTCTAGAGATCTAATGTACAGCATAATGACTATAATTAATAATAATGGCATTATATACTTGAAATTTGCTACGAGAGTTGATCTCAAGAGTTCTCACTACCAAAGGTAAATTGTAATGATATGAAGTGATGGATATGTTAATTAGCTTGATTGTGGTAATCATTTCACAGTGTATGTATGTATGTGTATATATGTATATATATCAACATGTTGTACACTTTAAATATATGAAATTCTTATTGTCAAGTGTGCATTTGTCTATAAAGCTAGGAGAGTGATCAGATAATCCTCTGAGCCTGTACTTCTTGTTGAATCATAGATTAAAGACCTCATGGGAGGATATATAAGAGCATTGAACAATAGATTGAGAGAGCTGAATTCTAAATTCTGGCTTGTCACCAATTAATTTATTTTTGTTACTGTCAGCTTGATATCACCTTTCTCTCCCTACATGGAATTCAATTGAACTAATTGTTATTGAGCATTTACTCTTTACAGGAGTTGCCTGGAAATACTATGTCCAGTTTATATTGACTAAGTTTTTTTTGTTTCTTGTTAATTTAGCCTTTTAACACAATGTTTTTGTTCTGTAGTAAATCTAGGCAGATAAGTGAGGAAAATTACATGGTCGCTGGAAAATTTCCCTCTGAAGAGGCTTTTACTTGTGTGTATTGGAAATCTAAATAGTCGTGGCAAAAGGCTTTATCTCTGATTTAATTTAAAAGTCATGGAATCAGTACTATTATAATGTTACATCATTAATTCACAATTACTACTAATTTACTAAATGAAGGCCATGCAAACTTCTAAATCTTAGCAGAGCCAACATAATGTAAGAATAATTCTGGTTTACTAGTTGATTCAAAATTACTTGTTTTTAGCAAAGTAGAAATTAAACCAGCTTCCTAATTTGAAATATGTTCGAGAGTAACTATATTCGTATTTTAACCAAAGTAAAAAGGTCTAAAATATTTCAGCATTATGATGGTGCCTTTAGTGAATTAGTAATCATTTAGGTTTAAGAGATGCTGTTTCTCTTAATGTACCACCCTAGAGGCATATTGATTTTAATATATGTCTCAATTTTTATTTATAGGATAATGAGAAAAAATACAGCTTTTGGTTCTATTGATCGAGAGTCATTCTTGGAAACTAGCAATGTCAGAACAAATGCCTCAGATAGTGTTTAAAAAAAAAAAAGGAAGAAAAGGAAACTGAATACAGAAGAATGCTGTTTTACCTTAAGTCCTTATTTTGTGGTTTGTATGTACTGTAGTGATAGCTTTGCTGGAGAATTATAACTATAAGAATGTTACATAATATTGTTAGCTTATAAAGGTCCATAATTGGGCTACCTTGTGCACTAAATGCACGAAATACTGCATTTGTCCAGTGTGAAATACAACTTAATTCATAACAGAGCCTGAATTAGAACAAAATTGTATCTTAAGCTTTTCTATGCAAAGTTCTTTTTTTGTTTAAGATTTTATTTATTTATTTGACAGACAGATCACAAGTAGGCAGAGAGGCAAGCAGAGAGAGAGAGAGAGAGAGGAGGAAGCAGGCTCCCCGCTGAGCAGAGAGCCCGATGCGGGGCTCGATCCCAGGACCCTGGGATCATGACCTGAGCCGAAGGCAGAGGCTTTAACCCACTGAGCCACCCAGGCGCCCCTCTATGCAAAGTTCTTTAACTAGAGCATGTTGTCTCAAGTAATTTTGACAAAATTACCTCCTGTTTCTGAAACTTGAATAATCCTCATCATTGCAAGGAAGAAGAATGTATGTGCCTATTAATGCCTTTGACTTCCAAGAAGACCCTATATATAAAAAATCCCACATTATAAGTATAATTTAGAGAGTTTATAATTTTACTTTGCTCTTAACTATCATTCTTTACAATATGGACACTCATTTACTAATGAAAAAAGTACTTTTACTTAGCATTTCATAAATACAATGAATTTATCTTTTAAGGTTTAGTTTAAATACAGTTTTTATTTATAACGCTTTCCAGTTCAGCTGAAAGTGATTTTTCCTTCTTCTAGTCCTTAATTTCTTGTTCATCACAGTCTTATTAAATTTAAGTTGTCTGTTATTATTTATGTATAATTTCTTATTCTATTGGGTTGTTCATCTCCTGAGTTTTGTTGTATATATTAAGGGCTTAATAAATACTTAATTAATGAACAAAAGTTCACTTTACTTGGTCAGTGAGTGATACTCAAGGCAGAGAGAAGTGAGACCCACTTCCAGGGGACCTAAGAGGTGTATTTTCAATCTGTATTTCCCCGTTTTCCATTCTCAGATGAGAAGTACTTCCTGGTAGGACTTCTACTGGGAGTGTATCATATTCCACACACACACGTCTCATGTGTGTTTGTGTGATGAGTGGAGAGTGTCATAAAAGGGGAGAGAGGAGAAGAATCAAAAGAATCACAATATAGAACAAAACAATATGCCTGCATTTTTGCATAACTGATAGAGAGATATAGAAGGAAATACATTAGGCACATATATATAAGTTATTGAAAAACAGATTTTATCATCAGATATAGCTCCGCTGTTAAAGCATTAGCATAATTAAAGCTTCTTTTAGTAATGAGGCCCTTCTATATATGCTTGCTTATGGATGAGACATACCAGCAAGACTTTTGAAGACAGAAAGTGTAAAACCAGGATCAATGGCAATTGACAAAGGCTATTTGGTAAGAAATTTGAAGATTATGCATACATATATATGCACACATGCGTGTGTGTGTGTGTGTGTGTAACAACAATTTATAGATTCCTGTAAATCTGTTTGTTGCTTGTTTTTTTCTAGATATTTATTCTGGTGAACCTAATCTTATGTTAGAAACACACTTTTTTTTTTCTATTTCTTACTCTCTCTGGCTTTTTATGAACAAGATATTTTGAACTTTTCAGACTTTTAAATTTTTTTTTTTTTTAGATTTTTTATTTATTTATTTGACAGAGAGAGATCACAAGCAGGCAGAGAGGCAGGCAGAGAGAGAGGAGGAAGCAGGCTCCCCGCTGAGCAGAGAGCCCGATGCGGGGCTCGATCCCAGGACCCTGAGATCATGACCTGAGCCGAAGGCAGCGGCTTAACCCACTGAGCCACCCAGGCGCCCCATAGACTTTTAAATATTTTTATGAAAAAATTGGGCTGTGGCTTTGAGCTTCTTCAGTACTTTATTGACTGTTCTCGTTCTAGTCATTCATTTTCTCTTCTCTTACTGCTAGTCTCTGCCTTTGAATCTTTTGTTGGTTACCCTGTATATATGTAGACCTTTATCATTCCCAGAACCAAATTATCCTTTCTCTGTGTTGTCTATGGCTTAACAGAAAGATTTAATATATTCCTGATTTAGCTTGGTTTGAGGAGCGCTGAAAATCTTGATTTAAGCTTCGTTTCATAAACTGTCCATTTCTTTCTCTTAGGACTCAGTTCTTGTGCTCAAAGCACTGCATTCTAATTAAACTCAGGAAACACAGTAGATGTGCTTGTCTTAATGCAGATGTGTCTTCTTTTTATTAAAAAAAAACAGCTTGTGGTTTCAAATGTTTAATTATTATGTTCCCTCACTCTTTTTTTCATTAAAAAAATGAAGATTAATGTTAGACATAATAGGGGAAACTGGATGTGAGGTATATGGGATCTCTGTACTATCTTTGCAATAATTCTGTGTATCTAAAAGCTGTTCTAAAAGAAAAAGTCTTTTGAAAAATATATAAAGGACATTTGCTTTTTCATTCATATGAATTTTAGAGATATTCAAGTGCTATATTTCTTACAAATCATGAAAAATCTGACAAATGTCAGTTTCTCTATTTGCCCTTTAGATAAACTGTTGAGTTAATAATAAAGCTTTGGATCAGTTTGAAAATGTTATTTATTCCCAAGATTCTTACATTATAGTGGATAGAAAATAAAGGATACTGGTCTTCCAATAACACATCACATACCCTTCTGTTCCTCTCAAATCTTTTATGGCTAAGCCAACTAGATTTCAAAGTCTCAAAATGAAAAGAATCAGCAATTCTAGTACTTGATTAGGGAAACAGTATTGACCAAATCTTGCTGAGTTTTATCTGGATTCTCTTAGATTCATAAGGACTCTTAACTTTTCAGAAGGTTCTTGATAGGGGCACCTGCATGGCTCAGTGGTTTAAGCATCTGCCTTTGGCTCAGGTCATGATTCCAGTGTCCTAGGATAGAGCCCCACTTAGGGCTCCCTGCTCAACAGGGCAGGGTGTCTGCTTCTTTTTCCCCCTTCTCTTGTGCTCTTGCTTGCTCTCTCTCCCTCTCAAATAATTTTTTTTTTTAAAGGCTCTTGGTATTGGGTTCAGCTTTATCTAAGAAGACCAGTTTGCTGTGGCACAACTATGTTGCATTTTCCCTTCTCAGCTTTTCCTTCAGAATCATTTTATACCTTCACCTTCCTAGCTTTTGTTTCTAAGGCTCTGCTTGACCAAGTAGATGATATCCTGGGAAATAGTTGTAGATTTGTGGTTTGGCAGTTGCTTTTTCTCAGGGCTCATATAAATTGAGAACTGGTTTCTTTGCTTCTCACTTTGTGGGAGAAAAGATTCTGTTCCTGAAGGCACCCATCCTTTCTTTAAACCTTGCAAACAAAGCAGCTTAAAACTTCCTCGGCTAAGGAGTCCCTGTCAAAACAAATTTTTATTTGAAGACTAAGATGCCTAAGGATATTTAATAATAGCCCATATGAATTATAGCAGAGTCAAAGCTTTAGAATAAAAAGGACATCTCTCATTAACTAACCTTGTTGCACCCACTGTTAGATAATATTGTTTTAACCATTTGCTATTCATCTTATAGCAGGGAATACAAATAGAAAAATGGACCTCCTGATTAAAAATTGGCATAACAGTAGGTGGGCAGTTAGGTATGAAATAGATAAAGGGGATTAAGAAGTACAAACTTCCAGTTATAAAATAGTCAAGGAGATGAAAAGTACAGCATAGGGAATATAGTCAATAATATTGTAATAATGTTTGGTAACAGATGGTGACTACACTTATGATGAGCATTGAGTACTGTATAGGATTGTTGAATCATGTTGTACGCCTAAAACTAACATAATACTTTAATTATACTTAAATGACTAAAAAATTGGCATGATATAGAACATATTCTACTTTTTATTATGAAATAACTAGGAGCAATCACCAAGATTAGTTTTTTTTTACGTCCTGAACTCATTTTTTTTTTATTCAGTGATTTTACTTCCGTAATGAAAAAATACATTTTGTTTGTGACATCTAGAACTCTGTAGATGGAATTAAGAGGTAAATTATAGTTTTGCATTTAAGATGATTTGAGTTTCAGCTGAAAAGGTAGGCACAACATGCTGAAATAGAACTGGAATAAATAAACTGTTTTACTTCTTTTGTAAAAATCTTAGTCTATGCAACTCTGAGTTCAGAGATGATCGTACTTGCATATTCTGAGTGATAGAGAAGTGAAAGAGTATTTTTTTCAATGTAATGCTTCGTTTTATATTTGTTTAGTGATGTTTCCAAAGCAGTTGTTCCTTCTCATTGCTATCTCTTTAAAATAAACTTTCACTGGATTCTTTGAAATTCAATCCTTAAAGCTGGTTTCTTTGTTTAGTAAGATACACTGGATCAGGGCACCTGGGTGGCTCAGTTGGTTAAGCGTCTGTCTGCCTTCAGCTCAGGTCATGATCCCAGAGTCCCAGGACTACGTCCAGCATCAGGCTCCCAGCTCCACAGGGAGTTTGCTTCTCCCTCTGACCTTCTCCCCTCTCCTGCTCTCTCTCTCTCTCTCAAATGGATAAATAAAATCTTAAAAAAAAAAAAAAAAAAAGATATGCTGGATCAGTCCTGGCTAATTATATGATTTTTGACACTTGTCAGTTATAAAGAGAAGATGACCTCTCTTCACCTTTGTTTGTCTTTCTCCCTGACAGAATCCCAAGGACTGCAGCAAAGCCAAGAAGCTGGTATGTAATATCAACAAAGGCTGTGGCTATGGCTGTCAACTCCATCATGTGGTCTACTGCTTCATGATTGCATATGGTACTCAGCGAACACTCATCTTGGAATCTCAGAATTGGCGCTATGCTACTGGAGGTTGGGAAACTGTGTTTAGACCTGTAAGTGAGACATGTACAGACAGATCTGGCACTTCCACTGGACACTGGTCAGGTAAGAAGGCTGTGCAGTATTTCACATTTCTGGGTTGAACTGCCACGTTCCACATTATCAGATTTCTAGGCTCAGTTTTATGGCTCGTGGTCATCTTTTTCTCTGGATCCATTACTCTTCAATGTTACCAAGGTAAAATTTAGAATGATACTTTGTTTTAAAAGTACTTTATGACCTATTTCATTTCTAATGTTCATTTTTATCTGGCTTTAGCAAAACCACTAAGTTTTTTTAAGGAATGTAATTTACTCTTTTAATGATAATACACGATTCACTTTTTAGGGTACTTTCACATTATTGAACTCATTTGATATTCATAATTATTTAGTAAAGTAGACTGATAAATGAGAATCTTCACCATGTGTTAGAATCACTTGGAAGGCTTGTAAAAACACTGGCTTCTGATTCAGTAGGTTTGGGAGGGGTGCTGAGAATTTGCATGTCTAACAAATTTTCCAGATCCAGGGACGACACTTTTGAGAATCACTGAGGCAAACCATGCAGGCATCTTTACCTCCATTTTATAGTTCAGGACAATGAAACCTGATTTGCTTGTGCAATTTTAATTCCATGATGAGGAAAAATATGAATAAGGTACTGTGCTAGACATTATCTCCAAAAATTTAGTGATAAAGGAAATAAAATATAGAGTTTCTTACTGCTTATCTATTGTTCTTTCTACACCATGGTGATCTTTAAACAAGGTCTAAAGTTGGGCTACCCCTGTGAAAATCCTGGCTTTATCAGTTTGTAATCTTGGGCAAGTTGTGTAACCTAGGCCTTAGTTCTCTCATCTGTAAAATAGGAAGTAATAATTTACTTACCTCTTTGAGTTGCTTGGTAGGATTAAGTGAAACAATATATGTAATGCACTTAGCATAGTACTTGATACATGAATTCTAGTAATTATTAACTACTGTTAATAGCTTTATTCATTGGGTAGATTACAGTGAGTACCTAGAGTGTGGCAGATACTGAACTAAGTGATTAGGTAAAATGCTAAACAAGACAATACACCATCTCTGCACTTAGACCTTGTGGGAAGTCAAAAATTTTTCAAAAGGCTGAGGCATTTATGTTAATATAATTTCTCATGGAGCAGAGCATCTTTTTTCACAAATTTAACAGTAGATGTGGAATTAAGTAGCTCTGTCATTGCCAAAGTGAGTAACTTTAGTTCCTTTGTGTCTTTTTACTTCCTTTGGAAAATATCAGATACTACCTGACTCTTCACAGAAGCGACAGAAAAGCTAATTGGGTAATTTTTATAAAATGCTTTAAGTTGTGCTATAAAATTTTCTATATGATTTACTTTTTATTTTTTAAAGATTTTATTTATTTACTTGAGAGAGAGAAAGAGAGCAAGCACACAAGCAGGGGGAGGGGGAGTAGAAGAGGGAGAAGGAGGCTCCCTGCTGAGCAAGGAGGGCAACACAGGGCTCAATCCCAGAACCCTGGGATCATGACCTGAGCCAAAGGCAGACACTTAACTAACTGAGCCACTCAGGCGTCCCAGTTCTATATGGATTTAAAGTATTTTTTTGTGATGTGAGTTTTGCCTTCCTTAGGATGATTTAGGAGCCCTATTGTATATATCAACATATTTTTTCTTTGTAACTCCAAGTTTTAAAAGAACCTCTTAATCTAGAACCTTAGCTAAGCTTTGATTTTGAGGTTACATCTCCCATTGATCTGCTCTATAGTTTACAGCTGGGGCAAACAGATTAGGTGTCAAGGTTAGAAAGATACAGGAAAAGCAGTTCTGTCAGATTCATGGTAGCTAGCTTTTTCATTTTGTGAACTCAGTTTAGTTTCAAGCCTCTTTGCTTGTGAAGTATGCAGTCAGAGTAGGGCAAGGTTCTTATGTTAAAAGAAAAGTAAAAAGTTGGCCTCACTAGACTTACCAAATTTAGTATATAGTTTTGCCTTGCCTAAAAGCTACAACTCGTTGTTTGGTTTGATTTTTAGTCCTGCTCATACATTTTGTAGTCTCTATTGGCAACTATAGCACTTGAAGGTTAAACAGGCTTGAATTTGAAACATGCAGAATTTCTGAATTTCATAATGTTATAGTTAAACAGGTTCTAGAAACCATCCTTCTTTTATGTGGATTCTAAGGCCTAGTAGACACCAGCTGATTTATCCAGAATTATGCATCTTATAAATAACAGAACTGTGGTTGGCACATTGACTTCCACCTCCCTTCCGTCTACATCCTTCCCAGTTCATTCATGCCCAACACCTTACCCATTACAACCATGGTGGGCACAGAGACTGTCCTGAATATCTAGGAACTAAATAAAATTACTATTTATTTCTTCCCCCTGCCCTGTAACTTTTTTCAAACCTTCCATATAATTTCCACTGAAGAGTTATCTGTGGTATTTTCTTCTCAGTCATTTGCAGTCCCTAATTAAAGAAGTCATTTTATCATGGTAGCACAGAATTACGATTTTAATTTATAGATCTTTCCCTTATCACTACAGGTATCGTATAAAATCATATACTTTTCTTTGTGCTAATGAATTAAACTGTTCCTGTTGGACACCTTTAATTAATTAAACTGGTGATTATTTTCAGTATGCTTACAGAACTCATTGTAACTAAAATAATTTAGATGCTAATCATTTATCTAAAAGAAGGAAGAGATTTATGTTTTGAGCTTAGAATATTTTATTTTTATAAAAGCTGTGGTAGCTCTCCACTTCTGTTTCTGTTTATATACATTATCTGAATATATACCTTTTGGAAAAACTAACCCATTTCTAGAATTAGAGGAAACAGAATGAATTTTAATAAGCTCTTTAACATTAATTCTTCAGTTAGCCATAAATCAACTACTACATCTGTTATTGTACTGACTTGTATAAAGAATCTTGGGATATTTCCCCTGGCACCACTGCCATGAAATTATTATTGTTTATACACACTTGACATGATGTGCCTGCAGGTGGAATTTAGTGATTTCTATTGAAATCTGTCACCAGTACAGGAGTTAGTATGCACATCTGATCATTTCAGTAGCTAAAGCATACCTCGTTGTGGGTTGAGTTCTGTTTTTCTCCTTCGTTATTTATGAAATCATATCCTTTGTACTAAATAATTTCATTAAGTGAAGCAAAATATTCAAAATTATGCTTCCAATTAAAATAATAACAATAATCTTTCCCATCACCAATAGATGTCATGTCTATTCTAAAGTTGCTGATAAAATGGACAATTTATTTTTCTGTATATTCAATTTGTTTTTCTATATATACAAGCTGTTTCCTAAGCCTGAACTAACTACATGTAATAAGACTCATTCTTCCAGATATATTCCTTATGATAATTCAGAGTGGAATCTTGGTGTTTAATGGTTTGAAGTATCAACAGTTAATTGATTTGATTTTTAATATATATTAACTGTTTGAAGCTATTATGATGGCCAGCTTCCAAAATGCTTATCTAATTGATATAAATAGTCTTGAATAGATGACTTAGCAACAAAGAACCTCAACCATTTAAACTCAATTCTCCACTCTTCTTTCTGTCCTAAAAATTGAACATTTATTCAGATTAGCAGTTAAACCACTTTGACTATTTTGTATTCCCTTCTCTTGTCTTTTCCCACTGTCTTAATATGTAATAAATTGAACTGACTTAATTTGATAGGTCTAATTGGAAAACTTTCTTTTAAATAAAGATAATGACTAGTAACAAAAAGTGTTTCTAAATATGATAAAAATTTAATGCCCTAGAGGTGCCTGATTTAAATACATCTTTAAGTAGATTGACATTTGCTATATTTAGTTACCTAAACTGGATGGTTACCTTCTCTCCATACCTCATTTCAAAAAGATTTTGGTCAGAGTTTTATTTGTCATCCTTATATGGAGGCAATCTTAAAATAAAAGTAATTTAACAAAAGCCCCTGCTCCATCCCAGGCACCATGCTGGACTACATGAAGAAAACAGACACAGTCCCTATCCTGTCAGGGGCAGCCTAGGGGGAAAGGCAGACAACTGAATGGACATTAAAATATATTGTGATATGGGTAAGTTGATAGGACTCTGAAGCACATATCTAACACATATTTGGGATTCTTCTGGAAGAAGTGATTTTTAAAATGAGGCCCAAAGTATGAGTAGGAGTCAGCCAGATAGAGATATGGTAGAAGAATTTTCTGTCATTGGGCACAACATGTGAAAAGAGAGGCAAGAGAGCATGGATCATTGGGGAAACTAGAAGTAGTTCCTTGTAGAGTTTGGTTATTGAGAGACTGAAGTTTTGTTCCGAAAACATGTATCATTTATTGGGTTTCTGTTTGGGTGGTTGTACGATTTTGTTCCTCCCTGAAACCAACAGGTTTTAGTTCAAGATTCAGAGCCCTTTGTTTTATTTTTCTTCAGAGATGGGCAATGTTAGAAATTAATTGGCTTTTAGCTGGCTCTTGGTGTTATCCAAGTACCACTGAACTTTTTTTTAATTAAAAATTTTTTGTTTCATTTTTAATACCCTTTAGAATTTATTCTTGGTAAATTTTTAAAAGCTGACAAATAACACAAACTAAATTCAGAAAAAAAAAACAAAATATTGTTGTTAATTGTCTAAAACAGTTACATAATGCTATTTTCCCTGCATTTTGAAATTGAATAATTTTTGTATGATAACAATTTGCAGTATCATTTTGTATGGAAGGAATAGAAAGGTAATTCAGCCTTCTAGCTTGATTGATCAAATTATTTTTCCAGTTTTATTGAGATATAATTATCATATAACATTGAATTAGTTTAAAGTGTACAACATAATAGTTAACATCCATCAATTCATATACTTACAAGGACTTTTAAGATTTATTCTTTTAATAACTCTCAAATATACAGTATAGCCTTGTTAATCTATAGCTGTTATGGTACATTATATCCCCAGCCTAATTTACATCTTAACTGGAAGTTGGTACCATTTCACTACCTTCACCCTTTTCCTCTACCTCTGCCCTTCTCCAGCCAATCTATTCTATTTCGAGTTCAATTTTTTTTAGATGCCACATACAAATGAGATCATATAGTATTTGTCTTTCTCTGACTTATTTCACTTAGCATAATGTCCTCAAGGTCTATCGGTGTTGTCACAAATGCTGGGATTTACTTCCTTCTCATGGCTGAATAATACTCCTCTATGTGTGTGTATTTTCTTTATCCATTCATCCATTGGTGGACATGTAGGTTGTTTCTGTGTCTTGGCTATTGTGAATAAAGTGAAAATGAGGGTACAGATATCTCTCTGATTTTATTTCCTTTGGATATATACCTAGAAGTGGGATTGCTCAACCACATGGTAGTTCTACCACTAAACCCCTTAAGCAAATTATCTGTCACTTAGGTCAAAAGGATAATCTTTTTTTTTTTTTTTTTAAGATTTTATTTATTTGACAGAGAAAGAGAAAGTGAACACAAGCAGAGGGAGTGGGAGAGGGAGAAGCAGGCCCCCACCCTAGCAGGGAGCCCAATTTGGGGCTCCATCCCAGGACCTTGGGACCATGACCTGAGCCAAAGGCAGACATTTAACCGACTGAGCCAGGTACCACAAAAGGAAAATCTTTAGCAAACAAAGCATAAATTAAATTATACTTCAAGTATTCCTGTGAAACTGATATTTTTTTTTAAAGATTTTTTTTATTTATTTGTCAGAGAGAGAGGGAGAGAGAGCGAGCACAGGCAGACAGAATGGCAGGCAGAGGCAGAGAGAGAAGCAGGCTCCCTGCTGAGCAAGGAGCCCGATGTGGGACTCGATCCCAGGACGCTGGGATCATGACCTGAGCCGAAAGCAGCTGCTTAACCAACTGAGCCACCCAGGCGTCCCTGAAACTGATATTTTTAACATTTAAAGAACTACGAAAATGTCGAATCATCTAAATGATCCAGCTAGTTTGTATCCTAAATAATGGCTAAACTCACATAGACTGATTGATAAACCAGTGAAGTGATTAAGAGTCTATAGACATACTAGACCTATTAGGATACACTATGGATATGCTATGTGACATTTTTACAGTAATATTTTCAACCTTTGGTGATTGATTAATAGAAACTTGAAATAAATGCATATATTTTAGATCCCTCATGCTACAAAGACATCTTGATTTCTCTGTTTAGGTAATGTGAGGAAGAGGAAAAAATATGGGCCCTGAGTTTGACCATATCTGATCTCACTTCTCTTGTTTTTATCTTTCTGGATTTCGGCATTTAATTATAGCTTCTGAACCTCTGTTTGGCTGTACAAAAAGCTCATGATACTCAAGACCTACCTCTCTATCCACTTTAGTAGGGCTGTAATCTCAAGGAAAAATGATTAAGAACTATAACAGGTATAAGGTCATTTTCATGTACATTTTATTTTCATCGTGTATGTTTGGTCCCAGATTTTTTTTTTCTAAGATTTTTATTTATTTATTTGACAGAGAGAAATCACAAATAAGCAGGGAGGCAGGCAGAGAGAGAGGAGGAAGCAGGCTCCCCGCTGAGCAGAAAGCCCAATGTGGGGCTCGAACCCAGGACCCTGGGATCATGACCTGAGCCGAAGGCAGCGGCTTAACCCACTGAGCCACCCAGGCGCCCTTGGTCCCAGATTTTAAAATACAAACATGATAATGGAATATATTATTAGATTATAACCTGCAACAACAGAAAAGTTATCTTTTTATTCTTAGATGAAGATTGAGCTTTTAAAAGAGTGTCATATAATTTTTCCTTTTTAAAATTGTAGCGCTTATGTATATGATTTTATACAATACCTGTAGTGATAAGGGAAAGATCTATAAATTAAAATCGTAATTCTGTGCTACCATGATAAAATGACTTCTTTAATTAGGGACTGCAAATGACTGAGAAGAAAATACCACAGATAACTCTTCAGTGGAAATTATATGGAAGGTTTGAAAAAAGTTACAGGGCAGGGGGAAGAAATAAATAGTAATTTTATTTAGTTCCTAGATATTCAGGACAGTCTCTGTGCCCACCATGGTTGTAATGGGTAAGGTGTTGGGCATGAATGAACTGGGAAGGATGTAGACGGAAGGGAGGTGGAAGTCAATGTGCCAACCACAGTTCTGTTATTTATAAGATGCATAATTCTGGATAAATCAGCTGGTGTCTACTAGGCCTTAGAATCCACATAAAAGAAGGATGGTTTCTAGAACCTGTTTAACTATAACATTAAAAAATTGAAAGAGATCCAGAGAGGAAAGATGACTTCTGAGAATAACCTCTAGACATTAAAAGATCTCTGTGTTTAATAAACCCTCTGTTGAATCATAATAAAATTCTAGACCAAAGAGTCTCCCCTGCGGCTACCTTAAGCCTCCATCTCAATATTTTTCCTGTACCAACACATCTGAGGTACAAGATTTACTCCCACCCCTAACAGTGGCTCACTGTAGTTAGTGATTTTTAAAGTGGCTGAGCTTGGGGGGTAAGAGGTGGTGGTACTGGGCTTGGAGAGTGAGTTGGTGCCATAAATCAATGAAAAGCAAGCTGTCTGTGCTTCAAGATTCCAATGGCTCTCTCTGTCCTATACCCCACTCCTCTAAGAATTACTGACCTAAGCAAGTATCATTGCCGATACTTAAGGACTTTTGGTTCAACCTGTATGACTTTTGTTTTGCTATTTATGTTTCATAAAAGAAAGAAAGAAAGATCTTTGTTTCAAGAATATAAAATACCAGATTATAAGTATGTCTCAGAAGAACTCAAACTACTTTTCACTATGACATTTCCTTTATCTTCAGCTTCCCACTTAAAGACATAAAAAGAAGCCTTTGATATCTCATTTATAGTTATGAAATAAAAGATTAGGGAGCTGAAGCTTCGTCTACACAACAGCCTTGCCCGGAGTGAGCCCACATAGAGGCTTATTTCCAAATTTATTCCTACAAGTGCTTTTCAAGTTGAATTATAAGTAAACCTGGGGAAAGTGAGTCAGAGGCTTACAAACTGCCAGGATAAACATGGTACATTTTCCTGGACTATTAATTTTAGTTGCTGGTACATAAGTTCAGTCATTTTCAAATAATAAAACAAACAGGATATTATAATGGTGTAAAATGAAAAATTTGATGAAACATCAAACTTCAGCCCATTGATTTAGACTAAGATTCGCAAGTAGTGTAAGTTTACCCTCCTTTGCTATTGGGAGCATTTTGCTGGAAAACTTTAAGAAGCACCATTCTATATTTGGAATTTTAGTTTATTTTATCCTCAAGAGGAAACTCTAGAGGGCAATAGGGCCTAGGTCTTTTGGGTTATTTACACAGGGCCAAGCACTTGATCGGAACATAATAAATGCAACAAAAGAAACATACAAACCTACCTCTCCTGCATCCTGGTCCAAACTTCAAACTGTTACCCTGGAAAGTTGTATGAAGCACTTTTACCAAATTGTAGATTGTGTTTTTTTAAAAGATAGCTGATCACTAAGAATGAATCTTTTTAGAAATATATTCTGGGCTTTTTAGACAAGCTTCTGGCAGAATGGGTTCAGAGATAAAAAAGAGGTATGTTTTAGGAAGTAGTAATACATAATAAGCATTAAAGTGGAATAGAAACAATTTCATTGGGAAAGTTTTTGAAAAGTCCTCTTACATCTAGTTAGAACCTATCCGAGGTTGCTGGAGCTAGAAATAGAATCCAGGTACTCTTATTCCCTGTGCAGTGTCTGGGCCACATAGATAGCCATGATACCCGTCTCAGAAATTATCAGTAGTTTTGTAAATACAGGTATATTTTTATGTTACAAGTGTGTTTCTTAAAGATTTGGTTGGGGGCACCTGGGTGGCTCAGTCATTTGGGCATCTGCCTTCCACTCAGGTCATGATCCTGGTGTCCTGCGATTGAGTCCCATGGAGGTCTCCCTGCTCAGTGGGTAGCCTGCTTCTCCCTCTCCAACTCCCCCTGCTTGTGCTCTCTCTCTCTCTCTCTCTCAAATAAGTAAATTAAATCTCTTAAAAAAAGAAAGATTTGCTATAAATTGAATTTTTATAAATCTAAGTCATGTTTTAAATATTTTAGCAGAGCTATATAAAGGATTCCCAAAGGAAATCCTTTCCTAAAGTAAAGAACCTTTCTTCTAATATGATCTAGTAGCCCTCAGATTCATCAATTCTTTTTCCTTCCTTCCTTCCTTCCTTCCTTCCTTCCTTCCTTCCTTCCTTTTTCAAATGTTTGGCTTCATCTATGTAAGTCTTTGAGGCTCAGTCATATTTAGCTTTTGATTCAAACATTTAATATATAAAAGGACAAATGCAGTCCTTCATAGCATTTTGATAAGAGTTCTGTTTGTTTAAAACATGTAGATCACATTCAAGTTTAGAAATGATTCTACAAATAAGATAACTATTGAAATGATAAAGAAAGTTAAGAATGCCTCCTAGCTCTTTTGGCTAGTTTTATATGCAAGAGTTCTGAGATGATATAAATCTAGAATTTCCTTATCGTTTTTCCTCAAGGTTATATAAATTATAAGTTAATTCCAAGGAATAGGAAAAGATAATAGTCCATGATCTTTAGTGGAATTATACATATCCTTTTTTTCCTTCCAAAAGGATGTTGCTGAGTAAGAAGACTCGGTAGAGATTTATACATTAGATAATAATATAAAATTTATTATATATATATGTAATTTAGATAATAGACTTTCCTTCTCACACATTTTCCTTGCCTTTGGCAGAAGGTCAAAAGCAGATCGCAGAATTATAAACAGCCCTAGCTGATACTTTAGGGTTCAGTATTCTTTCTCCTGTGTTGTTTCCCAGAAAGC
The DNA here is from genome assembly GCF_902655055.1 of Lutra lutra. NCBI lineage: Eukaryota > Metazoa > Chordata > Mammalia > Carnivora > Mustelidae > Lutra > Lutra lutra. The sequence continues at coordinate 112,293,745 of NC_062284.1, forward strand.
TAGGAATAAAAATATTACTGACAGTATTGGAAAGGATTAGACCTGAGTTCCCTACCTTTTCAAAAAGAGGTATTCCTTTTCATTCAATTAAAGTTTAATCTACTAATATAAGTAGCCTTTATACAATGCAGATTATATTTCCTAGAAGCAAGAAATTGCAGATAGTAATACTATAAGTCAAATGGATTTTGCCAAAAGGTATAATACTATAATTAGGATTATTATAATTCTTACTCAAAAATTGTGTGTCTGGAGCACCTGGGCTGACTCAGTCTGTAGAGCTTGTGACTCTTGATCTTGGGATTGTGAATTCAAGCCCCACATTGGGTGTAGAGATTACTTTAAAAAAAAAAACTAAACTAAAGGGGCACATGGGGTTGAGTGTCCGGCTCCTGATTTCAACTCCAGTCATGATCTCAGGGTTGAGAGATCAAACCCCGTGTTGGGATCTGCACTGGGCATGGATATGGTCATCGATACCTGTCCTATGTACCGTACAGAGTTATGAGGATTCAAAGTGATAACGTATTTGACAAGGCTTTATATATTTTAAACTACCCTGTTTGTTTGTTTGTTTTAAAGATTTTATTTATTTATTTGACAGAGATCACAAGTAGGCAGAGAGGCAGGCAGAGAGGAAGGGAAGCAGGCTCCCCACTGAGCGGAGAGCCTGACACGGGGCTTGATCCCAGGACCCTGGGATCATGACCTGAGCCGAAGGCAGAGGCCCTAACCCACTGAGCCACCCAGGCGCCCCTCACCCTGCTTGCTTTTATTAGCACTTTAGCTTTATGGAAACAACAATAAGATAACCTTTGAAGAATATGATATCTATATTTTAAAAGTAATGTGTTATTTCTATTTCAGAGGAAAGATTATCTTATGGTAGAAACAAGTGTTAGTGAGGATGTGGAGAGAAAGGAATCCTTTTGCACGGTTGGTGGGAATGCAAATTGGTGCAGCCACTATGGACATTTGTATGGGGTTCCTCAAAAAGTTAAAAATAGAACTACACTACAATCCAGTAATCACACTATTGGGAATTTATGCAAAAGATACAAAAACACTAATTTACAGGGATACATAGACCCTGTGTTTATTGTAGCATTGCTTACAATAGCCAAATTATGGAAGCAGTGCAAGGGTGAATTGATGGATGAATGGATAAAGAAGATATGGTGTGTGTACAATAGAATATTATTCAGCCATAAAAAGAAAGAGATTTTGCCATTTGCAGTGACATGGATGGAGCTAGAGAATATAATGGTAAGTCAAATAACTCAGAGAAAGACAAATACCATACAATTTCATTCATATGTGAAATTTAATAAAACAAATGAGCAAAGGGAAAAAGAAAGAGAAACCAAGAGACAAACTCTTAACTATAGAGAGCAAACTGATGGTTACCAAAGGGGTGGTGGGGAGGGATGGGGAGGGATGGGTTAAATAGATGATGGGGATTGAGGAGGGCATTTATCATGAGTACTAGATGATGTATGGAATTGTTGAATCACTATATTATACCCCTAAAACTAATATAACACTAGTTGTATCCATAGGTGAACATTTATTTTTATTATATATGTATGTCGTGACTTGTGTATTCCCTCACTGATGGACGTTTAAATTATTTCAAGTTTTTGGGGCGCCTGGGTGGCTCAGTGGGTTAAGCCGCTGCCTTCGGCTCAGGTCATGATCTCAGAGTCCTGGGATCGAGCCCCGCATCGGGCTCTCTGCTCAGCAGGGAGCCTGCTTCCTCCTCTCTCTCTGCCTGCCTCTCTGCCTGCTTGTGATCTCTCTGTCAAATAAATAAATAAAATCTTAAAAAAAAAAAAAAATAAAAAAAAATAAATTATTTCAAGTTTTTGCCATTATATATAATGGTTAATGAATATCTTTGTGCATGTCCCCTTGTGCATATGTGTTAGTTTCTCTAGTGCAGTGCATATCAGTTTTTCACATCTTACCATATGTTAAAATATGTCTTCCCTCCCCATATTATCACCTGGGAGGTGGTGGTATATGGCAAAGCTACAGAAATCTCTATGGCAGTGTGTTACAGATAAAATCTTATGCTCTAATGAAGGGGTAGGCAAACTGTAGTCCTCAGGCAAACTCAGGTCCCCACTATTTTGGTAGTTTTACTAGAACACACCCATGCCCATTTGTTAACATAGTGTCTATGGCTGCTTTCATACTATGATGGCAGAGTTGAATAGTTGCAACAGAGACTTACGGCCTGCAAAGCTAAAATATTTACCATCTGGCTTTTTACTAAAAAAAAGTTTGCTGACTCCTACTCTAAAATAATAATTACCAAATAAATACGGCTTTAACCATTGTAAATTTGTGAATACTTTTTTAAAAATTTGATCTCTTTCATGTACTTATTAATGTGAGGTAAAAGTAATTTCTGGTGAAATAACAGATCTTAATTATGTAATTCAGTGAGTTTTGATGCTGTAACTAACACCCTTATCCAAGTCTTAAATTAGTTTTTAAAATTGGGCTGTTTATCTTTTTATTTTTAATTTATAGGAGAGAGTGTGTGTGTGTGTATGTGTGTTTCTGGATATGAGCTTTTATCATAAACATGATTTGTGGGGCACCTGGGTGGCTCAGTGGGTTAAAGCCTCCGCCTTCGGCTCGGGTCATGATCTCAGGGTCCTGGGATGGAGCCCCACATAGAGCTCTCTGCTCAGCAGGGAGCCTGCTTCCCCTCCTTCTCTCTCTGCCTGCCTCTGCCTACTTGTGATCTCTGTCTGTCAAATAAATAAATAAAAATATTTTTAAAAATAATAAGAAAAATTAAAATTAAAAACATGATTTCTAAGTATTTTCTCTCAGTCTGTGGCTTGTCTTTTCATTTTCTTAACTGTGTGTTTTGAAGATCACAATTTTTTAATTTTGTTGAAGTCCAGTTTATCAGTTTTTGTTCTAGTACTATAAAAGTTAGTGCTTTTTGTGTCCTATGAAATCTTTGCCTACCCTAAGATCATAAAGTTATTATTTTTTCTTCTGAAAGCCTTATTGGTTTGGCTTTTAGATTTATGTCTATGATCCCACTGTTACTGTTTTTTGTGTACAGTGTGAGGTAAACCTGGGTTGAAGTTCATTGTTTTCCATATGTTTATCCAGTCAGTCCAGCTTTATCTGCTGAAAAATTTGTCTTTCCCTGTTAAATTGCCTTGGTGCTTTTGTCAACAAACAGTTGACCACATCTGGACCTATTCCTGGTCTCCGCTCTGTTCAACTGCTTCATTTATGTCTGTCCTTACACCTTAAATTTTTACCTGCCACCAAATACTTTGCAGCATGTTGATTGGAAAGCTATAAGTATAATGCTAGGCCATAGTAGACTGTACATATCTTTACTTGTCTACATATGCCTAATCTCTCTGTGGGACAACTATGTCAGTAATCTAACTGTCCCTTTTGCTTTCAGAATCTATCTCCTTTTTAATCAGTTCTCCACACTGCCATCAGAATAGTATTTCCAAAATCAAATATGACTTTGTTTCTTAAAATCTTCCATGGCTGCTCAGTGTCTAGAGAGGTATGTGTAAACACCTTACTTAGCATATAGGAAATAAGCCACTTCTCAAAATGTGCCCAGTACTCCTGATCTCATCAGTCCAGCTACTGATTTATTTCTTTAAAGTTATGTACATTTCTGGGGTGCCTGATTGGCTCAGTTGCCTAAGTGTCTGCCTTCGTCACAGTCGTTAGGTCCTGGGATCAAGCCCCATGTCAGGATCCCTGCCCAGCAGGGAGCTACTTCTCCCTCTCCCTCTGCTGCCCTACTTGTGCTCTTTCTTTCACTCTCTTTGTCAAATAAATAAATAAAATCTTTAAAATTATGTGCACTTTTATTTCTATGCTGGGAACATGTTATTTCTTTCTAGAATGTCTTTCCTCCATTTCATCACATGAAATCCTATTTATCTTTTAGCATCATTTGTTTTGTGATATTTCTCTCCCAATTGACCCCATGTTCTCACTTATAAATATACTTTATTTAAATAGTTTATTTTCTTTGAGATTCTTATCTGATTTATTTTTGTCTCATTTTTGCCTAATAGTACTGGCCAATACTTGTTACTCAGTCATTAGTAGTTTTTTGTTTGTTTGTCTTTTAATTAAATTGCCTCTAAGCAAAATGATTGCTAAAAATATTAGGCTCCTTTTCCAAATCTACCAAATGAAGGAAATGTAGCCTAATCTATGTGATTCACAGGTTTCTGATGGGGAGTAAATGAGGCAACAGGCGTGAGAAAAGGTTGGTTTGGTTTTTTTTTTTGTTAAAGAACATAATATTTTATTTTACTAAGACATGGAAATATTTGAAAAAAGCTTTTAAAAATACGATGGCCTTATCGTGGCTTATAACAAAATCCCAATAGAATTGAACCCTCTTGATGTCTTATAAATTTTATTGTGATAGAATTTCACCTTGGCATACTTGTATATTAGTTAAAATAATACTACTAATAAAGACTTAAAATTTTTACTCCTAATATTTTTAGCAAAACTTAAAAATATGTTAAGTAAAACTTAAAATAACTAAGAAAATACTTAACATTGAAAAATACTAAGTTAAAAAATAGCTAAGTTTAAATGTACTTTATGGACTAAAGATGACATTTTTCTGTACAAATTCTCAGCTTTGTATGTGTATGTCTGTCTCTTTGGGTATCTTTGGCTCAGTAAATATTGAATACTTCTCAGTTTAGGCACTATGAAAGTAATGCTACATATAGCAATAGCTAACATTTAGTGAATCTTATTACTATGTAACAGTGCTTAAAACTGCATATGTTATTTCATTTAATATTCACAATTAACCCATATGGTAGGTATTGCTGTATTTTATGTAGATGAGTAATTTGCTAGAAGTAAAAACAAATCCTCAGTTTGCCAGTCACATTATAGATTTTTAAGACAGAGCCCCTGTTCTCAAGAAGCCCCAATCTAAATAGTAGATTAACACAATCATTTAAAAAATTGATCTCATGAGACAAAATATAGTTAGTGATGTTATAAAGATATAAACAAGGCTTTAAGGGATTGGGAAATATTGTCATTCTAGCCAGAAAAATGAGAAGGAAATGGCTTTTGTACTGGTCTTTTTTTTTTTTTTAAGATTTTATTTATTTATTTGTCAGAGAGGAAGAGATAGAGAGGGAAAGTGCACAAGCAGGGGAGCTGCAGGCAGAGGGAGAAATGGGCTCCCTGCTGAGCAAGGAGCTCAATGTGGGGCCTGATCCCAGGACCTCGGGATCATGACCTGAGCCCAAGGCAGATGCTTAACGACTGAGCCACCCCAACATCCCTGAACTGGTCTTTAAAAAATTGTAAAATGACCAGAAATCTTAGATACAGAATTCTGCAGACTGGATTGCTTTTCAGATGATGATAAAAATGCCAATGTGCCTGTTATATCTTTTTTTTTTTTTTTTTTTTATTAACATATAATGTATTATTTGCCCCAGAGGTACAGGTCTCTGAATCATCAGGTTTACATACTTCACAGCACTCACCATAACACATACCTTCCCCAATGTCCATAACCCAACCACCCTCTCCCTACCCCACCCCAACTCCCCCCCCCACCCCCTGGGAACCCTCAGTTTGTTTTGTGAGATTAAGAGTCTTTTATGGTTATATCTTACTTAGAATAATGCCACAGTATCAGAACTCCTGGGCATTATTTTTCCTTCTGCCTCTCCTTTGCTCAGGTGTGTGGAAGCGAGCATTAAGCCATCTGCTTCTCAGTTTATCCTTTAGGAGAATGTAACTAAAAAATTGACCCGATAGCACTTACATTGCATTTCTCAAGGGACACCAAAACAAATCTGATAGAAGGTACTTAGGTACAAGTATTTACTCAGCTGTAAAAGTATAAAAATGATAGTGCTTTAGTTAAATAAACCTTGCATTTTGTATTCATTCTTAACAGTCATTGAAGAGGTGAAACTGAAAGCCAGTGTTTACATTCACAGTAATTGCAATTTTTATGATAGGTTTCTTATGTATGGGAATTCAACATGTAATTTTATAACATTAACAATCATTTTGAAAAGCAATAAATTAATGCAGCTATGCTTTTGAAGAATATCAGCAAAGGCAGTCAAGTTAATACAGAATTGCTTCTTAGGGAATTTTTTAATTAAATTGAGGAAATGACAGGATTGGCTTTATTCTTATTACTCAGACCTTTGTTGTAAAGCATGGCAAGGATATAAACAATGAATGTCACTCTGGAAGATTTGTGTGCTTTCTAAATTAAGCACACAAGAAAGTATTAAACTATATCAGGAGATGCATTTTCTGCTAGCATAATTTATAATATGAAAGTTAAATAATTAATCAAATGGTTAGATACAGAGGGATTTTTCTCAAAAAGCGAGATAAAGATAAATTACCCCATGCCAATTGAACAATATTCCAAACACAAAAAAATAAAGTCAGGGGGAGGCATAAAGCTTCTTTAATTTTGTAGTTTGTGTAGACTGCCATCCATTGTGTGAGTGATATATGTGATGTCCATATTCATGACATTTAAAAACATCTGACACTAGCTTCAAGCTACTTTTTCTGAATATCATTAATATTAATATGTAATTATTGAACTAATTAATGTGTATATGGACAAGTCACTGTTCCCTAGTCTGTTGTAGATATATAATTTAATGTTTCTCATTTGATTAAATGAAGTCTCTTTTTTGAACAATTTTCTTAGCCTGAAAAGAAATATGTATTAGTAATAAGAGGCAATTTTGGTTTCTTTTTTTTTTTTTTTTTTTGCAATTTTGGTTTCTGTGTTTTATTGTTGGTACAGGTATTTTGTTTGGCATTAATTTTATATAAAAATGTGTATTTCATGGCGTTTTTAGTTGTTCAACAAAACACTGATACATGTTTTACTATAACAACTGTTAGCATGCCCCTAAGTATTTATTTATATGTATTCCTCTCTATTCTACTAGTGAAATTATCTATATAATTGAGTAAAAACAGGAGTGGCCACAAATGCATAAGAAAACACTTCTGCAAATTATTGCATTTGCCATCCACTTCTTAAAGATCATTTTGCAATTCTGTCCCATTGAAATGAATTGCCTGGGTCTTTAGAGTATGCTGAGAAGATTAAAGTAAAAGAGAGGGAAAAGAATCATTTGGAGAATTTTTGAATGAAGTCTTTGCATTCTCACTAAAAAATAGTCTGAACCCTCTGTCTAGCCGTGTCATTATTTAGAAAGAGCAGGGAAAGAAATGTTTCCACAGCTGCATGTTGATGGAATGAATTGTTTGTTGTCAGGGGCAAGCTAGCATTTCAAAGCTATTACTTTTTTAGTAAAACATAGTATGTTGTTATCCAGTTTTATGTTTAATCAGTTTAGTTTAATCAAATGCTATTTTGTATCAGGAACCACAGATAAGAAATACTTAAAAGAAAAGACTGTTCGATCTGTGGATTTTTAAAAAGGCACATTGTTCTTTCTCCTGTCCTTCCTCTTTATGTTTAGGTTCGTGACTACCAGAAATAAGGAAAAGGTAAAAGCTCAGACTTTTTTTTTTCCCTTGCTTGACATTTTACAGTCTCTTTTGTCATTGGAATGTGAGACAACACATTTTTTTTGCAGTCTTCCACTCAGTTTTCCAATTCAAAAAAGAGATTCGGACACATTTTTTTCCTAGCATTACTGCGTGGAAGAATACACTTTTTCTCAGTGACTGTTACAGAAAACAGTAAGAATGATGCAATCGACTCTCTCCTAAATTAACAAGATGTAACTGTACATCATTTAAAACAGTATAGTCAGAAAGTCATTTTTCCTTCATTTTGAATAGTTTTGTGCCATGCTGGGGTAACTTAACACCAGGGTACAGAAATGATATGTAGAAGCCATAGTCCACCATGTGGGTAAGACATACCTCAAGAAATAGAAAGCTTTTGTGTTTTTGCTGCATGATGGTGAGCAGCTGTAACCATCAGCTAGCTTGCCCTTTTTGGCAGCTGGCCAATTTTAGCATTAAAATAAAATTGCACGCTATTTGCCTCTGGTGCCTGGCCTTCAATTAAAATTTTAAATATATTCTTATCATCCCCTAACACAAAGCTCACTTATGCAGTCCCAAATCTAGCCTGAGACACCTGTTCTTGAATCCTTTTTTTTTTTTTAATTCAGAAAATTTCAGTGTGAAATAAATCTCTGTGCTGCATCATGCTAGAATAAAAAAAGCATAAATTATTATAATGGAACCAGATCAAGCTACTTAGATGGGCTTAAGTGAGTGGTTGAGACCTGTTAATGGATATGCGATATTATTACACCAAAGCCATTTCTGTAAAGGATTAATGTTGTTAATTTTAAGAGTTGTTTTTGTTTTGTTAACAACAGTCTGGAGACAATAAATAGAGAAAGGGGTTTGATTATATATCGCTTTGATTTCTTGTAAGCCTTAAAATTCCGTCAGTTAGGAAAAAGTAAGAAACAATTATATGTATGGACAAATTTTATGTAGCTGTTTGCCATAAAAGAAAGAGGACTTTGGAAGCACTGTATTTTCATTTATCTCAAATTATAGCCTTCAGATCACTATTGACCAGAAAATTCCTACAGTTGTGAACTGAAAACATCTATACTGAGGTAGAAATTAAATTCATTCAGATAGGACAAGTTTCTTTCCAGTGAGGAGGTTTCAGTTAAACTGTGACTCATACTGAATTTAAGCTGTTCCTCCATAGTCTTACAGTTGGACTGAGAAAGCCTTTGGTTTAATAGAATGCTCTCTTTGTATTTCTAATTTGTGATAAATTTAGCCTTTGTTAGTTGGTTAGAGGTTTCATTGAACTCTTTCCAGGCCTATCTCCCTCTTCAATCAAAGGAAACACCTTATCTTTTCCTATAATTAATCATTTTTAGCACTTTCTTTGATACCCTTTTTTTTTTAATTATTTTTAAAGAGCTTTGCTCATTTTGTCTTCTCCAGAAAACAACTCTAAGGGGAGGTAACATGATTTTTAATTAATACATGAAAAGAAAAAGAAGGATCAGAGATTATGTTAACTGCACAACAGTGTCAGAAATCAGAACTTTCTGGATTTAATTTCATCTGGATCAGATTGTTGTTCTGTTTTAATGCCAAATTTATTTATTCCATTTGGCACATTTTAAAATAATTTTTTAAAAAGATTTTATTTATTTGACAGACAGAGAACACAAGTAGGCAGAGAGAGAGGAGGAAGCAGGCTCCCTGCTGAGCAGAGAGCCCGATGTGGGGCTCAATCCCAGGACCCTGGGATCATGACCTGAGCTGAAAGCAGAGGCTTTAACACACTGAGCCACCCAGGCATGCCTTAAAATAAATTTTTAAAATATATAGCAATGAACACCCATTGTTGAAAAACCCAGAAAGTATAGAAAATGTAACAAAGAAAATAAAAATACATAAATATATGTGTGTATGTGTGTGTGTATTCTTCTAGTCTTTTTTTTTTTAAGATTTTATTTATTTATTTGACAGACAGAGATTCCAAGTAGGCAGATCTTTTAGTCTTTTTTGAATGCATTTTTTTTAATTAATAGATTTTGTTTCTTAGATCAATTATATATTTATAGAAAAATTCGTTAGAAAGCACCTTGGTGTAGTACACTTGTTACAGTCATTGAACCAGTATTGCTATATTATTTCTGAAGTCCATAATTTACTTTAGGGTTCAGTCTTTCTGTTGTATAGTTCTATGGGTTTTGCCAAATGCATAATGTTATGTATCCACCATTACATAAACCTATGCAGTACTTTCACTGGCCTAAAAAACTCCTGTGCTCCACCAGTTCATCCCCACTCCCTTCCTCCAAGCTCTGGCAAGCATTGATTTTCTTTTTCTGTCTGTAATTTCACCTTTTCTAGACTATCATATAGCTGGAATCATACATTTGGAAGTCTTTTCTGACTGCTGCTTTTTCAAAAAGTTCCTCTGTGTCTTTTCGTAGCTTGACTGTTCATTTCTTTTTGCTGAATGATACTGAATGGTATGGATGCACTACAGTTTGGGTATTCACCTATTGAGGGACATTTTGGTTGCTTCCAGTTCGGGGCAATTAATGAGTAAAGCTGGTATAAACATTCCGTAAGTTTTCAAAGTATTTGGGTAAATACTTAGAGTGCTTGACTGGTTGAATGGTAAGACTGTGTAGCTTTATAAGAAACGGCAAAAACTATCTTCCAAAATGGCTGTCTTAGTCTGCTTGAGCTGCTGTAACAAAATACCACAGACTGGGTGGTTTAAACAATAGACATTATTTTTCATAGTTCTAGAGGCTGAGAAATCCAAAATCAGAGCGCCAGCAAACTGGTTCTTCGCGACAGCCCTCTTCCTGGCTTGCAGAGAGCTACCCTCTTGCTGTAATCTCACAGGATAAAGAGAGAAGATAAAGTGACTTCCTCTTTTTATAAGGGCATTAATCCCATCTGCGAGGCCCTACCCTCAGGGCCACATCTAAGCCTATTTACCTCCCAAAGACACCCCGCCCCCACCTCTTTAACCCTCATCACTTTGGGATAAGACTTCAACACCTGAATTTGGGGAGGAGACAAACATCCGTCCTTAACAGTAGCCATACATAGCATTTTGCATTCTCAGCATCAGTGAATGAAAGTTTGTGTTACCAGGCACCTGGGTGGGTAAAAGCCTCTGCCTTCAGCTCAGTCATGATCCCAAGGTCCTTTGAGCCCCTCATCTGGCTCTCTGCTCAGCAGGGAGCCTACTTCCACTTCTTTGCCTACTTGTGATCTCCATATGCCAAATAAATAAATAGAAATCTTTTTAAAAAGAGAGAAACTTAAAAAAAAAAAAAAAGGAAAGAAAGAAAGTTTGTGTTGCTCCCCATCCTCACCTGCACTTGATGTTGTCACTGTTAGATTTTAGCCATTCTAATAGGCATATAGTGGAATCCTGTTTTAATTTACAATGCACTAATGATCGGTAATGTGCATCATTTCATGAGTTTATTCTCCATCTGTATGTCTTCTTTTAATGAGGTGTCTGTTCTGATCTTTTGCCCATTTTTTTGTTAGAGTAGTTTGTCTTCTTTTTGAGTTTTAGGAGCTCTTTTTTGGATGTAAGTCTGTTAACAGATATTTCCTCCCTTCTGTGGCTTTTCGTTTACTTCTTTTAATGTCTTTCACAGAGCTGAATTTTTCAATTTTAATGGATTCTTCTTTTATGGATTGTGCTTTTGGTGCTGTATGTAAAAACTCAGGGCCAACACAAGGTCACCTATATTTTCTCCTGTATTTGTTTTCTAAAATTGTTACAGTTTTGAGTTTTACATTTGGTCTATGTTCCATGTTGAGTTAATTTTTGTGAGAGATACAAGGTCAGTGTCTAGATTCTTTTTTTCTTTTCTTTTTTCTCTTTTAATTCTCTCTCTCTCTTTTGCCTGTGGACGTGCAGTTGTTCTAGCACCATTTGTTAAAAGACTCTTCTTTCTCTATTGATTGACTTTGTTTCTTTGTCAAAGATCAGTTGACTACATTTGTGTGTGTTTATTTCTGGGCTCTCTGTCCTATTCCATTAATCTATTTGTCTATTCTTTCACCAATATCACATTCTTGATTGCTGTTGCTTTTCAGTGAGTTCATTTTCATTTTCTAGAAGTCAAGTAGTGTCAGTCCTCTGAATATGTCCTTTTTCTTCAATATGGTAATGGCTATTCTTGGTCTTTTACCTCACCATATAAACTTTAGAATCATTTTATTGATATTCACGAAGTTATTTGCTGGGATTTTCATTGAAATTGTATTGGATCTATAAATGAAGTTGTGGAAAATTGACATCTTAACAATTTTGTGTCTTCCTGTTTATGAATTTGGACTGTTTTCCTATCATCTTCTTTGAGTTATTCAGAGTTTCACAGTTTTTTTCTTATAGATATTATCTTACAGATATACATATTTTGATTTAAATGTCTTTCTCACTCTTGATACATTGGCTCTAATGTAATGTAATGTAAGTTGTATGTTTTTTTTTTTTTAAGATTTTATTTATTTATTTTGACAGAGAGAGAGATCACAAGCAGGCAGAGAGAGGGGAGGAAGCAGGCTCCCCGCAGAGCAGAGAGCCCGATGCGGAGCTCGATCCCAGGACCCTGAGATCATGACCTGAGCCGAAGGCAGCGGCTTAACCACTGACGCCCCAGGCGTCACCTGTTGTATGTTTTTAATTTTAAATTCCAATTGCTCATTGGTGGTATATAGGAAATTCATTGACTTCTATATATTAGCCTTGTTTCCTGCAACTTCAGTATAATTGCTTATTAGTTCCAGCAGTTCTTATTTCGGTTCTACACAGATGATCCTGTCATCTGGGAACAAAGATAATGATAGTTTTATGTCTTTTTTTTTTTTCCAATCTGTATAACTTTTATTTCCTTTTCTTGTCTTAATGAATTAGCCAGAACTTCAATACAATGTTGCATTGAAGTGGTGAGAGGGGACATCCTTGCCTTTTTCCTAATCTTAGGGAAAAGACATCAAGTTTCTTACAGTAATATATGCCCTGTTTTTCTAAGTTGGAATATGGGTGTCAGCTTTTTCTTTTTTCAGTATAGTTCTATACTTTTCCCTCTACTACTTTTGCTATATCCCACAAATTTTTGTTTTTTTCATTTTCATTTAGTTCAAAAGTTTTTTAATTTCTCAAGACTTCTTTAATTATTGGGTTATTTAAAAGTGTGTTGTTTAATCTCCAAATATTTTGGGATTTTCTAGCTATCCTTCTGTTAATATTTTTTCATTTAATTTCATCGTGGTTGAAGAGCATACTTTATATGATGCCTATTCTTTTAAATTTGTTAAGGCATGTATTATGGCCCAGAATATGGTCTATTTTGGTGAATATTCCCTGTGAGCTTGAGAATATACATTCTGCTATTGTTGGATGAAGCATTCCATGTTACTTAGATACAGTTGTTGATGATACTGTCCTGTTCAACTGTATCTTTACTGATTTTCTGACTGTTTGTTCTGTCACTTTCTGATAGAGTAATGTTGAAGTCTCCAACTATAATCTCTGTACTTATGCTTGCAATTCTATCAGTTTTTACCCCATGTATTTTTATGTTCTGTTGTTATGTTCATGCGTATTAAGGATAGTTACAGCTTCTTGACGAATTGACCTTCTAGCACAACGTAATTTCTCCCTTTATTGCTAATACTTTTCCTTGCTCTGAAATCTGCATTGTCTGAAATTCATAGAGCTACACCAGCTCTCTTTTGATTAGTGTTAACATTGATATATTTTTCTCTTCCCTTTACTTTTAATCTGTGTTTTCGTATTTAAAGTGGGTTTCTTATAAAGACCATGTAGTTGTCTTGCTTTTTTTTATACACTCTAACAGTCCTTGTCTTCTAATTAGTATAATTTAGACCACTTACATGTAAAGTGAGTATTGATGTAGTTGGATTAATGTAAACCATATTTGTGACTCTTTCTATTCGTTGACCTTGTTCTTTCTTTAACTTCCTCGATTCATCTGCCTTCTCCCATTTTAATTATCATTGTATATCCCATTTTCTCTTCTGTCTTAGCATAGAAATTACAACTTCTTTTTTTTTAGTGGTTGCCTGAGAGTTTGTACTACAAATTTAGAAGTAATACAAGTCTACTTTCAAGGAATGCTGTATCACTTCATGGGAACTGCAAACACCTTATAAAAAAAATAATCCCAAATCCTCCCTCTCATCCCTTATAGCATTGTTGTCATTTATTTCACTTATCCATAAGCTATGATCACCACATATTCTGTTGGCTATTATTACTTTGAACAAACTGTTATCTGTTAGATTAATTAAGAATAAGAAAAAGGCAAGATTTTATTTTCCTTTTATTCCTTTTCTAACACTCATATATAGTGTTTCTGACCTATATCATTTTTCATTCTCTCTGAAGCTGGCAACACATTCCCCCGATTTTTATTTGTCTGAGAAAATCTTTATTTCTTCTTCACTTTTGAAGGATAATTTCACTGAATACAGAATTCTAAGTAGATGGTTGTATTTTTTCAAAACTTCTGAAGTATTTCACTCTACCCTCTTCTTGTTTACATGGTTTCTGAAGAGAAGGTTGATGTGATTCTTTTTTTTTTTTTTTTTAATTTATTTATTTGACAGAGAGAGACACAGTGAGAGAGGGAACACAGGCAGGGGGATCTACAGAGGGAGAAACAGGCTTCCCACTGAGCAGGGAGCCTGATGTAGGGCTCTATCTGAGGATCCTGGGATCATGATCTGAGCAGAAGGTAGACACTTAACAACTGAGCCACCCAGGCACTCCGATTGATGTGATTCTTATCCTACTTCCTCTAGTGATAAGATCCCTACCCCCATCTACCTGACTTCTTTTAAGACTTTGTCTTTGATTTTCTGTAGTTTGAGTATAATATTCCTAAATATAGATTTTTTTAAGTATTTATCCTATTGTCTTAACTTCATATATCTGTAGCTTGGTAACTGTCATTAATTTTGTTAAATTTTCAGCCATTATTACTTCAAATATTTCTTCTCTTCCTCTGTTTTTCCTGTGGTATTCCCATTACATGTATATTCACGTTTTGTAATTGTCTTACAGTTTTTGGATATTCTGTTTCATCCTTCTCATTCTTTTTTCTCTTTCCAGTCAGTTTTGTAAGTTTATATTGCCATGTTTTCACAGTCACTGATTCTTTCCTCGCTCATGTCTAGTCTACTGATGGGCCCATCAAAGGCATTCTTCATTTCTATTACAGTGTTTTTGATTTCTAAAATTTCCTTCTAATTCTTTATCATAGAGTTTCAATCTCTTTGCTCAGATACTTGTCTTGCATATTGTCCACTTTTACCATCAGAGTCCCTAGCATATTAATCATACTCATTTTAAATTCCTGGTCTATTAATTCCAAAATCTCTGCCATGTATGAGTCTGGAACTGATGGTTGCTTTGTCCCTTCAGTCTGTACTTTTTGCCTTTTAGCATGTCTTGTAATTTTTTGTTGAAAGCTGGACATGATGTGTCAGGTAAAAAGGAACTGAAGTAAATAGGCCTTTAGTGTGAGGTTTTGTGTTTATCCAACTAGGAGTTAGCATATGTTTACTCTTAGCTGTAGCTATGTATCAGATGCTGAATTTTCCTTTACTACTTCCGTTTTTTTGTCTCCCCTGCTGTTATTTAGATGTTCTTAGAGACTCCTTAAATAGGCAGTTCTTTTACCTCTACTCCTTTGTTATTATTCAGTAGCCCTATTGATGTGGTAGTGTTGTATGGGGAAGGCACATTCTGTAGTCTTAGGATTAGATCTGTTTTTTAATGTACCTGAGATGGCTATTTCCTGTCCCCCAGGTTGGTTAGTCTTTGGTAAAACCTCAATAGGTTAAGTTCTGGTATAATAGTTTCCCTTGAAGGCAGGCCTCAGGGAGAACAGAAAGCTTGCTGCTAATAAACTAATATGTGAAAATTCTCTGAAAGTGAAAAAAGTACAATTATGTCTTATTAGAATGATAGTAATGATCACAAATAACATTAACAAGAGATATGACAATGTTAGCTTTAAATGTAATATTTAATTTGTATATTTTCTGCTATGATATAAATATTTTAAGTGAGATTTTTATAAATTAATTTCATTATCTAATTCAAGTTAATTATACAATGTGAAACCCACACAGTTCTGAATGAAGGGACAGACTTTGTTCAAACAATAAAACATACCTAAAATGTGCCTGAGCATAATTTCCAGTTCCATCAGGTTCTTTTCATCATGTAAAAATTAACTACAAATGCTAATATTATTTAATAACTAAATAGTAACTGTAGTATATGTCACTCTCAAAGATAATCCTTTAGGTCCAAGGAATTAGATTCAACTTCCTAGAAGAGTATACATGTAATCATAACAGAATAACAAAAGCAAGAATATTCTTCTTGCCATGTCCTTTTTAAGTAGGGTGTACTTAAGAAATGGGCAGTGGATCCACAACAGAATGTCTATATATTTCTCAAGTACTTTACAAGCAACAAGAATAGAGGTGTTATATATACAATATTTATATACAGTTTTCCACCTATTTGTTATTTAAAAGACCAGTAAAGTTCTTAAATAAAGGCAGTACATGAGTAATATTGACTATTTTGCATTGTAAAGCAGGAAAACTGGTGATATTCTCAAATCTCAAAAATTTTCCCCTAACATTGAGATTATGGTGCTAAATGGTGGGGTGATCTGTTAACTAGCTAAGTGATTATTTCCTCCAGCAGACTATAGACTCTATATTAATTACAGTACTTTATATATTAAATTCAATTCCATTGTTCAACTAAGCACTTATTTTGTGTTTTTTATGTACCTGGGATAGTGGTAGTTGCTAAAGCAACAGTGTATATAGGTTAAGGTTTATGTCCTTATTCCATATTTGTGGGGGAGATAGATACACATAAAAACAATTATAAACAGGTTGGTAAATGCAGTAAATGGATGATTCTTAAGATTACCCTGTGTTGTAAGAGTTAAACTTCTAAAATTTTAAATTCCTGAAAGCTGAAGTTTTACTACAAAGCAGTTATTAACTCCCCATGTCCTATCTAACATCACCTATTTAAGGAATATAACCTTTGCTGTCTTGTATATTATCATGTAATCACTCCTCATCTCCTGTACATGTTCACGCACACACACAGACTCACACTCACAGCTGTACAGGCCAACGTGATGACCTCACCCTGGGAAACGAATCCTTTAGGTTGGGATGTGCTAAGGGGATGTGTAAGATTCCCTGTGGAGAGATGATCTAATCTTGCATCTGAGCACTCGAGTCTGAAGAATCTGGATTCTGATTCTGATTCTGATTCCTTCACCGATCATCTATAAGTGTACTTGCCCTATGGTGTCATTTTGATAATTAAAAGATATAATGTTTATAAGCATTATGTACAGTACCCAATACATGGTCTCAGTAAATGTTAGTATTTTACAAGACAGAGACTCTATTTTATCTAAGGGTGAGACTAAGTTGTTAAATTCTGTAGACTGAAGCTGATGTCTACAAGATGGGCCCTGAGCAAGAGTGGAATCAGACAGCAAAAAGGAGAGTATGGCTGACTCAGACCACATGACCACAAAGACGTGGTATGAATTGCAGGTTTCCTACCTCCTGAGATACAGTTGTACTTTCTGCTTTTTTTTCTTGGCAAAATCCCTTGTATTCTTTTGGCAATTTCCTTTTTACTTGAGCTAATTTGACTAGGTTTCTATTCTTTGCAATCAGTGATCTTTGGCTAAAACAGTTCTCAGTAAGAATTTTTTGGTTGTTTGATTTTGGTAAGAGGAAATGGTCATGTACGAGATTTGTTCTAACAAAACAACTATGTCGTACAAGCTTCAGAACTCCAATATCCTTTATATTATGAATTTTATATTCTACACTAACCAAACAATCATTATCAACAGGCATAAGTAATATTCTATTCTTCTTCCTCTCATCCTTTTCTGTTTCTGTGGTATATCTAGCTCTTATCTCCATACTGCAAGGAAAAGAAACAAAGAAAAAGCGTCCTTTAGAGCCAAAATGTAAAATAGTCTTCTTATCTGATATATGTAATTTCCTCTGCACTGAAGCCTAAGAAGGGCATTTGTTGGGGGGCGCCTGGGTGGCTCAGTTTTTATCATGATCCCAGGGTCCTGGGATCGAGCCCTGCATCTGGCTTCCTGCTCAGCAGAAAGCCTGCTTCTCCCTCTTCCACTCCCCTGCTTGTGTTCCCTCTCCTGCTGTCCCTCTCTCTCTTAAAAATACATAAATAAAATCTTTAAAAAATAAAAAAATTTAAAAAGGGCATCTAGGGTCATAGCACTGATTAATCCAGCTAAGTACTCTGATTTAACAACAGTTCTCAATGACATTTTATAGGAAATATCATTGTCATCCATGGTGTCATGGTATGAACATTCATATTTTACCTCAAACATCATTTCTGGTTTAAGTTACCTTCTCTTGGGATAGTGAGTTCTGTAAGAATTCTACCTATTGTCTGAAATGAGACTTTATTTTATTTATTCTTAAACTACTTCTTTCAAATACCAATCAAAGATCCCTAATTCTAAGATTCGGTGAACACATTCTTGAACACCTTGTTTAACATCTAACTTTGAACAGAGAGCTCTCAGTTCTCTTTTCAGATAGATAAGAATCATCCTGTTGTTATTTGGAGAAACTCTATCCCTCTAAATATTATTTCTCTTTGTTCTTGAGATCTAGTAGTTTAACTGCACGAGTTTATTAGTACATAAACACAGTTGTGATTGTCCCCATTCATTTATGTTCAACTAAATGATCTATTGAATTAATTTAAAAATTACTTTGTATCACCTCTAAAAGTCCTTTCTCTGATCTTTTTTAATCTTTTAGAAATTCCACTGACACAAATAAAGTTAATTATTTTAATAATCAAGGCTGAAATTTGTTTCTGAAAATAGAAAATATTTGTGCTTACTTTGTGACTCATTTTGGATAGCATCTGTTATATCCTGAATTTTGGGTGATATCCTCAGAAGTAGATACTTCAATTTATAAGGTCTTCAGGAGCAAATTGAAATTTGCTCATTTTTATTTATCTATTAATATACCATTTAAGAAATTAAAGGAGAAAATTTTTTTCCATTTTATTTATTTTATTTTTCTTCAGTGTTCCAGCACTCATTGTTATGCACCATACCCAGTGCTCCATGCAATACATGCCCTCCATAATACCCACCTAACCCCCAGGCTCACCTAACCCCCCACACTTTTCCCCTCTAAAACCCTCAGTTTGTTTCTCAGAGTCCACAGTCTTTTATGGTTTGTCTCCCCCTCCGATTTCCCCCAACTCACTTCTCTTCTCCATTTCCCCATGTCCCCTGTGTTATTCTTTATGCTCCAGAAGTAAGTGAAACCATACGATAATTGACTTTCTCTGCTTGACTTATTTCACTCAGCATAATCTCTTCCAGTCCCATCCATGTTGATACAAAAGTTGGGCAGTCATCCTTTCTGATGGAGGCATAACATTCCACTGTATATATTGACCATATCTTCTTTATCCACTCAACTGTTGAAGGGCATCTTGGCTCTTTCCACAGTTTGGCTATTGTGGCCATTGCTGCAATGAACATTGGGGTACAGATGGCCCTTCTTTTCACTACATCTGTATCTTTGGGGTAAATGCCCAGTAGTGCAATTGCAGGATCATAGGTTAGCTCTATTTTTAATTTCTTAAGGAATCTCCACACTGTTTTCGAAAGTGGCTGCACCGACTTGCATTCCCACCAACAGTGCAAGAGGGTTCCTCTTTTTCCGAAATATTTTTTAAAAACAGACATATTTTAGACTGTAAAATATCTTTTTTTTTTAAGATTTTATTCATTTCATTTGACAGACAGAGATCACAAGTAGGCAGAGAGGTAGGCAGAGAGAGAGAGGAGGAAGCAGGCTCCCTGCCGAGCAGAGAGCCCGATGCGATGCAGGGCTCCATCTCAGGACCCTGGGATCATGACCTGAGCCGAAAGCAGAGGCTTTAACCCACTGAGCCACCCAGGTGCCCCTAGACTGTAAAATATCTTTGCTTTAATGTTTAATAGTTGAAAATAAATATGTAAATAGATGGTAAGAGTGTTTTACATGTTTAATAAATCTCTATGATAACTGCTTTTTAGATTCTTTGTTCTGAAGTAGGCTATTTCTTTCATGAAAGGGCTATTGTATAATTATTAGGAAATAAGACTGTCAAAGATTGGCTAATTCATATTCTCTTTACAATCAAATTGTGAAGTATTATTAACCCTTAACTATGAGCTTTAAGTTGACTTAAAAGCACCCTAATTATTTCATTAAAATAATTTAAATTTGAGATAATGTGTCTTTAGATATTGTTTTTGTTTCTTCAGGGATCTCATTATGAACCCAAAATGACAATGAATTGAGTTGTTTTGTTTAGCCATGATCTAGCTGCTTTATATGTGTACTCATATAGGTGTGATAGGTGTTTGAAGTTTGTCCTTAATATTAAATTCCTTGATCTAGTGCCTGCTGTAGAGAGAGATCTGGACCTTACCTATTAGTTGTTACCTTACTTATACCTGGAGCTGCACCCCTCCCTCCTTTTTAAGGAGTAGAGTCACTTTTGTTTTCTGTGGAACTTTAAGGTAATGGAGTAAGGTGGTGTAAAACTTCAAATTCTGGAATCAGAATGTCTGACCACTAGCTGGGTGACCTTGAGCAAGTTACTTAAATTCATCTATAAATTGAGGATAAGGGAGTACTCACTTCATAAGACTTTGTGGATTATTTGGGATAATGTATGGAAAAGATTTAGTGTATTACCTGGCATGTAGTTGGTGCTCAATAAATGTTAGCCTTTAATTAAAGTTGCTGACAGGGAGCTGAGGCAAGGAGGTGATGGATACAGGGGCTATTTTAGAAATGGCTTATAGCATACAAGGGTCACTGAAGAATTAAGTATTGAATTTAGGGCCTATTGATAGATAACACTACAGGTTGAAAAATAAGTTGCAGATGATGAGAAACTGTAGATAATCTTGGCGGGGGGGGGTAACAGAAGTATTCCTTTGGAAATTATAGTCCAGGTTCTAAAGAGGGTTGTGGTGGTGCTGTCCCTGATTTAAGTATAAATGAGCAATGTCATAGGACCCATACGTGAGAATCAAATCTAGTACAAGTATTGTCTTTTGTAAGCAGTAACAAGCAAAATACTACTTCTTGCCATCTCAAGACCTCTCCTTGCCCTATTTGCCACATTTATCTTCCTCCTTCCTCCCCTTTCCATGCTGTTAAGGTTTCATGCCTTTTGCCTCAGGGTTCTTTCTCTTTGTATATGGATATCCCGGGCTCTTCCCACAGTTAAACCAAAAAGAGTAGAATATAGCCACTCTTTGGGTAGTGCTTTTACAGTATTTATCTCAGCTATGCCACCAGAGGCTATAGATTGTCAAGTATTCGCTCTCTTCTCTCTAGAGATGTAACACAACCCAGAAAAGGAGAGAAGGGGAGGATCAGCTGACTGATACCAGGTTAGTGACTGTAGTGACAGCAGGGGCTGCAGCTTGCCATGTAAAGCTATACCCCATCCCCCATCTCTTCATCCACAGTGGAAGCGGAGGGAGCTGGGAGAGAAGATAGATTCTGTAGTCCAAGATGGCAGCAAGCTAAAGGTGGAAATGGTGACACGGCGACTTTTGGAGCTGCTGGTATTTTATGGATTGGGTTAACATGTGAAACGAGGGAGATTTGCTACCCCAGTTCCTGGTTTAGTAGAGAAGATGTTTGTTTGATTAGCAATTTGTAGAGTGCTTTACCATGGTAATACTACACTCAATTTGGTTGTCTTTCTCCTATTATCTCACAAAAATCTTAACTGTTTTGTTAGGATTTTCTTCTTCCAACATGACTATATTTTCATTTTCTTCTCTCAGGGAATAGCCAGAATTTCTAGTTGTAATTCTTACGTTTTAGGGTATTAGGATTGACCTATACCCTATTATCAGGAAACTCAAATTAGGCCTTCCTAATTTAACATTTGAATGCTAATTTAGCAGAAAAAATCACAGGGAACTGTAAGTCCAGCATGAAACTTTGCATTCTTAACTCCAACTAAGTGTTAATTACAAAGGCTGCTATAGAATTCCCCCAAAGCAAAAGGGAACACAGCATGCCAACTGACAGCTATCCCAACAATAGACTCAGTCATCTCTTTGAGGAATCCTCAAGGGATAAAATGCTATTATTATGAAGGTTGTTCCTCCTGCCTTTATCTTTCAAGGAGAGTGACTTGTGGTGAAGGTGTAAGAGGAATATGAAAGTGGAATTGTGATTTTTTTTTTTTTTCTAATGAGAATGGGGGAAAGAGAGTTTGGGGTTTGGCTCTTTAATAATTTGATGAAATTAACCCTTATCTTTCTTTCTGTTTTCCATTCCTTTGTTTTCTTTTTTTTTCCCCATGAGAAAAGCTGTTCTAAAATTCTTTGGGATCCCTTGGATTAGAAGGAGTTTCTAAGTTAAGAAAAAGTACTAAATTATTTAAATAAAAAACAAAAAACCAGAACACTCTTCCAAATCTCTACATGGAGTTATAGGGCCAATGCAGTGTGACTCATCAGAGAAACTATTGGCACTGTCCCATTTATGAGCAAGCTGTCTGTGGACTGTCTGGAATCTTGGCAAAGTAACATACATGTATATAAAAGTTAAATGACTAAATTTGTTTCAGAAACATGCAGAATGACTGCAGGGAGCCTTCTGTTCAATGGCATGAAGCAAAAAATCTCTTTGGTCTTTTTTCTTTTGACACTATCCTGCCTGCCTTATCCTGAACTGTGTAACTCACTAAGATATTACATATTTTCCATTAGCCATTCTTTTAGTCCCATATCCAGTCTGTCAGAATAACATTGAGGTTGGTGAACCATGAGCCTCGTTGCCTTTGCAAGGCATTTCTGTACTAGTAAAAGCAGAAAATACCTCATAAGAATGCTGCACAATCATTCCCATAGTGTGATATGCTAATTCTTAAGAATGTTGCTAACACTGCACTTTGTTTCATATGATTGAATTTAGAACTTTTACTCAATTGGTTGAAGGCTTCAAACTGGCAGTAATAACAGTCTTTTGAGTTGTTGCTTAAGTAGAGCAGTGATGGAATTCATATGGCAGGCGACAGTTGCTCATTCAAGTTCAAGAAGAAATCTCTATCAGCCGCAGTGGTTGAAACAACAAAAAGAAAGTAGCCCAGCTGTTCATTTTTTAACAGTGTATCTTTCCTCCATATTATAAATGCGAACAGAGCTCAGTCATTAAATGAAGATATAACTATTAAGGTCATCATTGTTAAAAATCCCAAAGAATATACCTCACATATTTATGTGATTTTTTTTTCCATGTCCATCTTACTCTGTCTAAGAAAAATCAAGAAAATTCCCCAGTGCCTCTAGAGGTCTCACCACAGCTAGTTAGCTTTCAGCCTTGATCTCCTTTTACTCGTACCTCCCATAACAAATCTCAGAGAGTTAAGTAAGAATTTAAGCAGTCATATTTGGCCACAAAGTGTTGAATAATATAAATCCAAGAAGTCCAGAAAGTCTTTGTAGATATAATTTAAGCATACAAATTCTCTGCTGTGATACATATTACTAGTTTAGACAATTTACTGTCATTCTGTGCTTTCAGTGTAGGACAGAATTTTGGTCAAGTCAGTTTAGTGATAATAAGGTATCAGAACTGGGCTCCTGGGTGGCTCAGTGGGTTAGGCCGCTGCCTTCGGCTCAGGTCATGATCTCAGGGTCCTGGGATCGAGTCCCACATCGGGCTCTCTGCTCAGCAGGAAGCCTGCTTCCCTCTCTCTCTCTGTGCCCGCCTCTCTGTCTCCTTGTGATCTCTCTCTCTGTCAAATAAATAAAATCTTAAAAAAAAAGAAAAGAAAAGAAAAGAAAAAAGATATCAGAACTTCCAGAGAGCCAGAGTCCCTACTTTTCAGTTTCAACATTTGTTGAATATTTTGAAAAGATAAAAGCTGCTTATTGTTCTATTGCCTGGTAAACAGTGTGATAAGATTTACTTTGGGTGTACATCTTCTATCTCCTTATACCTAGTATATTTAGGAGTTTATCTTTGGCTCACTGAAATTGGGAACTTTGATTACTTTTCAAAGAATATGATATTTTGGCACATAATCTCTTCCTTGACCAAACTCTAACTAGGTTTTTGAGAATTGTTCAGCAGAATGGATCCCAGGGTAAAGAAGTAACATTTCCGGAGAATTACTATGTGTCAGGCAGTGTGCTCAGCTTTCTCCATGTAATATCTCATCCTTAAAATAACTCGATGAATAAGATACCATAATTAATCCCATTTTACAGATGAATAAGGTACTATTATCAATGCCGTTTTCCAGAGGAAGAAACAGGGGTGAAGTTAAATATAGCTTACCCAAAGTCACACAACTGTTAAGTGATAGAGTATTTGAACACGAGTTTTTGTCATTCCAAAGCCCTTCTCATAATCACTATGCACTATAGTGAAGGTACTGTGCGAATAGGCATTTGCTTTACCGTACTTGTTTGATGTCTCTGCCCTGGTCCAGCCTCAAGTAGGGCTGTGTGCCTCAGCAGTGGACACAGTCTTTGGAAAGGCTCTTGGGTATGATGCCATTTACCAGCTATAGCCATTCAAGGCAACCCCTAGAAAGGGAATTAAAACCTCATTCTACCCATCTGTACCTATTTGAGGAAAGTCTGGACATATGTGGGCATTGAAGGAAATTGCCTTAGGAGTCTTGAGACCAGAAAGCAGATTGCTTTTTTGGTTCAGAATTGCCAAAGTGTTGCTTATAATCCCCTCTTCCTCCCAAGTGAAATTTAAGTTCCAGGTAGTGATGTCTTATTGGAGATTTTTCCCATCTGGCAACCCTATTCCAAACCTCTTTATTTTGACCATCCTGGCTGTATGAATTCTGTCTTCAGAGGATTTTCTCCTCTAAGTTCTGTTTCTCTCACAAGTCAGAGTGATACAGTCACTGAGTAGCAACTGAGAAAAGAAAACAGTAAATGGAGAAGAAATCTCATGGACTAGGACCCCAAATCTTTGAAACGTTTTTCACCATAGCAGAACCTATTTGTTCATGGTAGATGTTAAGATCTTTCTGTTAAATCTACTAATGATTAATAATTCTAATTGTCTAATTCCAGGGCTAGTGTCTCTGTCTTATGGTACATGGAATGATAACAGAGTAATGCTTTTAAAAATAGGGTTGCTATGGGCACCTGGGTGGCTCAGTGCTTAAGCCTCTGCCTTCAGCTCAGGTCATGGTCTCGGGGTCCTGGAATCGAGTCCCGTGTCGGGCTCTCTGCTCTGCGGGGAGCCTGCTTCCTCCTCTCTCTCTGCCTCTGCCTGCCTCTCAGCCCACTTGTGATCTCTCTCTGTCAAATAAATAAAATCTAAAAAAAAAAAAAAAAAAAAATAGGGTTGCTATGAATTGAGCATCAGGGAAGAGGGCTTCTCTAGAGATACTTGCCTGCAGCTGTGGAGATGTTCCCTGTCAAAGAGCAATCTACTACTGGCAGAGGGCTGTAAGTATACTAACAAGCCTATTGAGTCTTCCCTGCCTTTAGCAAAGAGAATGACCTTATAAAACAGAATTAGCAACAAGAAGAGGTAGTCTTGAAAATGAGTCTCTGAAATAATGAATAATGACCATATCAGTTTAAGTTGAACTAGGCAGTCAATTATCTAATACCTAGGCTAGTTTTCTGTAATTC
Source organism: Lutra lutra (assembly GCF_902655055.1). Taxonomy (NCBI): domain Eukaryota; kingdom Metazoa; phylum Chordata; class Mammalia; order Carnivora; family Mustelidae; genus Lutra; species Lutra lutra. The sequence continues at coordinate 112,319,085 of NC_062284.1, forward strand.
TTTCCAAATGCATAGTGCTGACTTTTGTATGACTTAGATATATATAAAACATTCTCTTGCTGGGAGGTTAATGCAGTACTGTTTTTTTTTTTCCCCCAACACTAAATAAAGTCTTAATAGAATGGCAGAGCACTCTTGATTGATCAAAAGGGGACATACTTAAGTGCTTTGAAATATATATATAGGTTCCAGAAAGCAGAATGTAATGTAAGTAATGTAGTAAACACTAGAATCTAATCCTGGCCTTTTTGTTAGCTTTATTACCTTTGAGAAATTCACTTATCCTCTCTAGCTTATTTCCTCTGTAAAATGAAGGAGTTTAAGTAAAAATGTATTTCCCAAACTCTGAACCTACCACAGATTACTGGAGATTAAAAAGCATTTCAGATAATTTCCTGATAAAAGATTAAAATAAACATTGAATCACATAGTTGAGAAAGTTGCTTTTTCAGTCTTTCTAATTATGTCAGAAAAATTCTCAATTTGGTATCAAGATATCTTTAATAGTTCTTTAACACTGGATAATTGTTTAGGGGTAGAGATGGGTAGGAACAGGTACTGGGAATCTTCTATTCCTCAAGAGTTTTCAATAGAAGAAAAAAGAATTCTGTTACTTCAAGCAGAAAGTACTGAAGTGCTTTTTTGCTTCTTTCTGTCTACTTCATTTCCCTTCCACTTGGAAGGAAAGTAGTGTACAACTAGTAAGTTTAGGAAAAGGAATCAAACGTGAGGCAGTGCCCTTTCTGGCTTCTCTCCTGGTACAGCCCCCTCTCAGAAGGCATGTTCCTCCTCCTCCCCTGGGTAAGAGGCCATGGTTGACAGACTCTACATAAGGGTGGGGCGAAACTATTAGGAAACCCAAAAGCCCAAAAATCCAAAACAAAGAACCACATTCTGTAGTTTATCCTTATTAGTAATCAAGCTGGTATTTTAATTGCCATTTTATTCTTCTCTGTCTCTCATTTGGTTTCAAACTCACAGGAGATATAAGGGAAAAAGCAATTATACCCCTTTAATGTCGTCAATAATCTCCTTTTTAAACAGAAATCTGGCTTGGGCTCAGAACCCTTCATGGAATAGTATCTATATAGAATTTAGTAGTATGGTTTTGTTTTCAGTGAAGTTGGCATCTATAAAATAAAACCATGGAGGTTTTAAAATGAATTTTTAAAACATTAAACAGTACAGACAATGCATAGATATGGTAAAAATTATAAAGGTCATATATAAATGACTAAAGTTTAGAAAACACTGAACAAAATTATCCTAGGATCTGTTCCAGATTTAAGTTCTTTTGGATATGTATACCAGTAGAATAAAAAATGTTAGGTGGTAAACCAAGTTAAAAAAGGAAACTTCTAACATAACATGTACTATGTTGTTTTCATTTATTTTGAAATATATCACTATCAAGGGAGCTAAACTTTTATTTTTTATATGAATGAAAATGGTATTGATATGAAAATGATAAATTTGTAATATTGTACTAGGTGGTTGAGTATTGATATCTTTTTAATAGTGTGGTTTTTGGTGACGGTATTTTGTTTCATTTTGTTTATTTTTCTTTTACTGAAAGCAGTCAGTTCTGGGAGAGGATTTTGAACTAGAAATCTTGGAGAGCAAGAGCTAGTTATCATTGTATACTCTGCCTCATACAGTGTTTGGAACATAGCAGTGTTCAATAAATATTTGAACAACTGAATGAATGAATGAATGAATGAACAAAGAATCAACAAAAATAAACTGAATTCTCTGTCCTGAAGGTATAAGCATAGTTTTCATTTATATCTGAAAGCTGTCAGTAGGACTAGCTGTAAGAAAGCTGAGGCCTTGGGGCAATCAGACAGGGTAATACTTCTATATAAGTGAAAGATGAAGCTAGTTTACACAGCGCATTTAGAATTACCTTGTTAGGAAGAAATCACAAAAGGAAGTAGCCCTATTAATTTTGCTCTTGTTTATGGTCATATAGGAGAGGCTAGATTTTTCCATTCTTTTTTTTTCCCTCTCATTCATGTACTACATCTCTTATTGTGTCCTGATATCCGAGAAAGCACCCCAATTTCCCTTGTCTTAGGGAAATTATTAGAGCTTAACTTAAAATGTAGTTCACTCTTTCCCCACACATTCTTTTTTTTTTTTTTCAAGATTTTATTTATTTATTTAACAGAGATCACAAGTAGGCAGAGAGGCAGACAGAGAGAATGGCAGCAGGCGGGGTGGGGGGGGGGGACAGGCTCCCTGCTGAGCAGAGAGCCCCATGCAGGGCTCTATCCCAGGACCCTGAGATCATGACCTGAGCTGAAGGCACCACTGAGCCACCCAGGTGCCCCTCCCCTTAATTACAGCTTCTCATCTGATAAGGTGCCCACCCCGCCCCCCCTTTTTTGTGTGTGCCCATCTCTTTCTTAACTGACACCCTAGATGAATTGCAATACTGGTGTTAAATTTTTTTTATTGCCATTTATTCATGCAGCAAATGTCATGTTTCAAGGGCTTTGTTCTAAGAATCCTGAAATGAATCTTACATATCAGAGAGAGAATATTAACCAGACATTTTTAAATTTTTAGTTACACCAACTAATTTTCGAATAATCATGCAGTTGGTTTAAGTGATTACTTTCCCAGGTCATATAATTTACCTTTAAACATTTTGCATATGTGCAAAAAAAAAAAACCCTCAGAATCTGAGGACTATGTTCTAATGAATACATTTTAAACATATTCTAGGTTTATTCTCTATAAATGCATTCTTTTTTTAATGGTCCGGTGATTAACTGTGATTCTAAGGATAACATCTTAAGTGGAGTTATTTTATATGTTCAGGTTAATATTTTCTGTTATTGAAGTGTTAATTCAGTACATTTTGTATTTGTGAAATTTCTCTGCCTGATGTCTTTGTGTCTTCTAGTTATTACTATGTGGTCTTCAATATGTAAACTCAACTCTAAAGTCACTGGCTTATCCTATTTTGGGATGTTCATCTCATTGCATTATAAAATTGATAGAATGGCAGTAATAGTAGTGATATGTAGAAATTGGATTCTGAAACTACTCATCTTCAAAAATTAGCATCTAGTCTCTGTTCTAACTTTAAATTAATATCCAGGTAAACAGTCAACACAGATTATATTGTTATCATAATTGAAAATATAAAGACAATTTGGCCAAAAAAAAGACCAGAAAAAAAAAAGACCAGAATTACCTTTTTTTTTCTTTAAAAGATATAACTGCTTGATTTATAATTATAATCTTTAAGTATCTCTAGAATCTTTGTCCTATATCATGAAAGTAATTCAATAACCATTTGCTATAATGACAATCTGGAAGTTTTGAGAACACTTTATTGTCTAGTTCAAAAACAATTAAAAAAACAGAACTTTGCCTCGCTGGCTGTGTTCACCAGCTGTACGGCTATTCTCTGATTAGATAGTTTGAGTGCTGGATGCGTCCTTATCTGGGGTATGAGGTGTTCATATGGCAGCTATGTTATGACAGGGAAAAAAGAAAAAACACCATGGAGTTGAGAGGCAGACCAGCTTAAATGTGAAATTTAACTCTGTCACTTCTGTGCTAGTACCTTGGGCAAGTGAATAGCTGCCTCTGTAAAGAGAGAATTTTAATACTGCTTTAGAGTGGCCGTGAGGATGAAAGCATCCAGAATGAGCTCTTCTTAAATGATAGTTGTATGAGGAAAGCAGTATGTTGATGGTACGTTTTGATATTCTCGCAGGTGAAGTCAAGGACAAAAATGTTCAGGTGGTTGAGCTCCCCATTGTAGACAGTCTCCATCCTCGTCCACCGTATTTACCCCTGGCCGTACCAGAAGACCTTGCAGATCGGCTCGTACGAGTCCATGGTGATCCTGCAGTGTGGTGGGTGTCCCAATTCGTCAAATACTTGATCCGCCCACAACCTTGGCTAGAAAAGGAAATAGAAGAGGCTACCAAGAAGCTTGGCTTCAAACATCCAGTTATTGGGTAAGAATCTGACTTATTCCTCATAAAGTGATATGTAGTAGCAGAGATATGTATACTTTATACTTTATTGTAAACTTTATGATATATAGTCTAATTTTCAGAGCCCCACCCAAATACAGATGTTCCAGAGTTCCCCTTAGGTCATGAAGAGATCATTCTTCATTTGTTCACTTAGACATCATACTTTGTTACCCTCATTCACTTATTTATGTATTCATTCAACAAATATATTAAACCCATATTTCTGAAATTAGCTGTCTCTTCTAGGGAAGCTAGCAAATTTTTATTTTATTGAGAGTATTTTGAATGTTATACAAGTCTCATGTCTTATCCTAACAAGGCCATGAGATGAAGCTGTCACATTTATAGCTTTTCTATTGTACTTTTTGTTAGGCTTCATTAATTACCACTAGTGATTATTTTGCATTTTTTTTTTGATGTTCTGTTTTCTTTTCTGTCTTGGAAGCTATTTTTGAGAATAAGAGGACTATTTATAATGTAAGATAATGTTAAAATTATTATTTAAAATTATCTCTTGGCCCACTTGGGAATTATCATGTACATATACAATCAGTCTCATGCTTATGTTCAGGGAGATGTATCTGGAAATCCTAGGACCACGAAGAATCCAAAAGAGCATCTTTGCTCATAAGGATGTGCTCCTGTACACAAAAATAAAAAAGTTATGGAAAGAGGAATTTTCCTGAGTCCTGGTACCAGATTTCATACCTTGGGAAAATTTCCTTTGCCTAATGAGAAGAGTACTGGACTGAGACTTAAATGACCTGGGCAGTATGCCTGGCTTTTTCCTAATTCTGGACCAAGTAACTTATTAATGGTACTAGGCTATGATTTTTCCATCTGTAAAATAGGGAAGGTAATACCTGCCTTAAAAGTGATGATATGATAAGGAGGATAAAAAGATTTTAGTTCAGTGGAAAAAGTGTACTGTAAAATATTATTACCTTTCAGAAAGATTGATGCTAAAGTAATTCCTGGAAATAGACTTGTAAGCTAGGCTGTGACATTCTGTAGCTTATACTGTTTGTAATACAGTCAGCTATTGATTAATATTAATACATGTGTTGATTCATTCACTTATTTGCAGAACATTTACTCAGATTAATTTTTTAAGTGGCTTCTTCTAGCTTATTACAGTCAATTGGAAAAAAGACATACAGAGATAACATTATATGGGTAGAATGTGATATATAACCTGAGAGAAGTATAAAAAGTATCATGAGAGCTCAGGGAAGAAGAAATGTACTTCCATCTGGATCAGGAAAGTCTTCATAGATTCAATGTTTGAACAGGATCTTGAAAGATAACAGTATAGTAATTAAATTACCAAAATACTTTCAACTGCACTATCTCATTGATCCTATAACATAGTCCTGTGAAGTGGGCAGAGGTAACCGTTTTACAGGTAAGGAAGCTAAAGGAAAGAGTATCTCTGCCCAAAGTTCCAGAGTTCATAAAGGCAAAACCAGGACATAGACCATCTTAATTTTTCTAGAAGCTTTCTGCCATACCTAATTGTCCATGCACCACTCATCATATTAAGAGCTAGCCAAATATAGGAAATTGAAGTACCACAGATAATTATTTGTACATTGAGGTAGGGTGCTGTAATGAAAGAGAAGGACACTAGAATTCAAGAATCTGGGGGTACCATCTAACTTCTACCACTAAAAAATGCCATGACTTTGGCCAATATACTTGATCATTCTGGGTCTTCCTTGAGTGCCACTCTTTCCTCGTTTAAAACTGAACAAAAACTAAGTTAGATGGTATCTAAGGTTTCTATTCATATAGTACTAAACAATTAGATTTTGTGTCAACCCAACATTCATTAATTTATTCATTGTATTTGGTGCTATTGGAAGTAAATAAAATCAGATTCCCTGCCATGAAAGAGCTTCATATCTAATACAGATGACCATTGAACAATGTGGGGTTAGGGAGCTAACCCCCCCACCCCATGCAGTTGAAAATCCATGTATAACTTTCGACGCCTCCAAAACTTAACTACTAATAAATAGCGTGCTGTTGGCTGGAAGCCTTACCCATAACATGAAAAGTCAATTAGCACATTTTTATGCTATGTTTATTAATATACTATACTCTTATAATAAAGTAAACTAGAGAAAAGAAAGTGTTATTAGAAAATCATAAGAGAAAATACATTTATAGTACTGTACTATAAAAAGTCTATGTGTAAGTGGGCCCACACAGTTCACACCCATGTTATTGAAGGGGCAACTGTAGTGAAAGGCAGATACACAAAGAACTTTTACTTTTGTGACAATTAGGTTGAAATGTATGTTAGAGAAACCAGCTTCACTTTGCCTTATGTTGTCTTTTTGTTCACTGATGTCTTCAGAACCGTCAGTTTCCTTAACTGTCTGATGAAAGACTTATATTAAACTAAAATGACCTGATATCTTTCACAGGCCTAACATTCTGATTCTTCCATAAAGACCATTATGCTCCTCTCTCAAATTCTTGATTCGGGCCTAATTTCAGGAGTATTTGGAGAATTGAGTACTCTGCCATGACCTCAAATGCTCCTCTTCCTTTGATTTGTCCTCTGTTATTACAGCTCTTCTTTGTTTTCATTTTCATATCTCCTCCCCACATCTTCCCTTTTGTCTTAGTCTTCATATGTATAGAAGTTACTGATACCCATTTATTTACTTTTTTTTTTTAAGATTATTTATTTATTTATTTGACAGAGATCACAAGCAGGCAGAGAGAGAGGTGGAGGCAGGCTTCCTGCGGAGCAGAGAGCCCGATGTGGGGCTCGATCCCAGGACCCTGGGATCATGACCTGAGCCGAAGGCAGAGGCTTAACCCACTGAGCCACCCAGGCGCCCCCCATTTATTGACTTTTAAAGACTTTATTTAATTACTTACTTGAGAGAGAGTGTGCACGAGAGGGGACAGAAGGACGGGGTTGGGGGGCAGACTCCCTGCTGAGCAGGGAGCCCAACTCAAGTTGGGGCTCTATCTCAGGACCTTGGGATCATGACCTGAGCCACTCAGGCACCCCTGATCCCTATTTTAAATGTTAGAGCTGAAGAAATTACATGGTGAAATCATGAGTAACAAATAGTGCTTCTTCTCATGAAGCTTCTCATTGAAATTCAGTGGAATTGTTCTTTCTATCCCACTTCATCTCTATGGAGCACAGTGAGCAATTCCAGTTTCATAAGAGAAGCAGTGATTAAGAAGGATGTGTGAAGAAAAAGATGATAGGATATGTGTTCATCCGATGGTATTTACATCTGAACTATAGTCTGGAATGCAAAGGAAAGAATACCCTGCAGAGATACCAGGTTAACTGCAGTGAAAATAGACCCTCACTCCAGACTCATAATCAAAAGCTGTCCCTTGGCTTGACCTAAGGTTTGCTCATATACTGTGACCTAAGGGGAAACAAATCTACCTCTTTCTTTTTCCCACGTATGAATAGTGGTTTTGTAATTTGCTAGGGAGGGATGCAGAAAGAGCAAATTTAAGGAGAGTTTTAATTTATGAAAATAAACTCTGACCATTATTATTTTCATTACAATTACTTTGAAAGCAGTAAGATGGGAGGAGAGTACTGTGGAAGTCAGCACATATTCAATGTAAATCTTTGTCCCCAATTTTACAGTTTTAGAGCTCTTTTTTTTTTTAAATAGGACAGATGAGATCAGTATCTGCTTGTGTTTGATAGAGTGAAAAACAGCAAAAGGAAATTCATAATGCATCCCACGAAAGCTAGAACGTTTCCGTGAACTTAAAATAGTAAGAATTTTTAAAAGGTTTGCCTGCCTTGATCGTGCTATAGGAAGAATCCGTGCAGGTCTGTGTTTTCCTCAAACAATGTTCAATCCTACAAGCTGGCAATTACAGTAACTATACAGGGTATCATGAAGGAAAAGAAAAGTTGGCATCAAAATGTTACAAAAATATATTTAATAATCTGTAATAACAACTGTGAATTTTTGTATCATTTGTTGTCAAAAATCTTTTTTTTTTTTTTAAGAATTTATTTACTTGACAGAGATCACAAGTAGGCAGAGAGGCAGGCAGAGAGAGGGGGGGAAGCAGGTTCCCTGCTGATCAGAGTGCCCCTCTATCCCAGGACCCTGGGTTCATGACCTGAGCTGAAGACAGAGGCTTAACCCACTGAGCCACCCAGGCACCCCTGTTGTCAAAAATCTTAAAAAGTTACATCAACTTTTTTCTGGAAGGCTGGTTGGTATTTTGCTCCCTATATGGAGTATAACTCTGGAATCTCCCATTTATTTTACCATTATTTGTGGATACGCCAATTACTTTACAAGAAAACATTCTTCAAAAGCTTATTTTCTAATTTTCCTTGTATTGTGTTAACATGCATATATATTTAGAATGTATTTGTTTGAATTTTTTAATATTTTATTTTTTCTAATGGCAAAATAAAAGAAAAATTAATTTAAAATGTCTGTGATGCCACCATAAATAAGGGTGTAAAGTAGAATATCTAACAGCATCCAGTGGATCAGAACATCAGCAGAATCTGACTTTTTCCTTTACTCGCCAGAGTCCATGTCAGACGCACAGACAAAGTGGGAACAGAAGCAGCCTTCCATCCCATTGAGGAATACATGGTACACGTTGAAGAACATTTTCAGCTTCTTGCTCGAAGGATGCAAGTGGACAAAAGAAGAGTATATTTGGCCACGGATGACCCTTCTTTATTAAAGGAGGCAAAAACAAAGTGAGTTAGATGAGCTAGTGATTCTAGACTGGGATTCTTTTCGGTTGGAAGGAATCCTTAATTCCCATAACTTGTGATTCTTGTTACAATATTACTACTGATTATTGGCAGTTTTTTATTCAAGCAACTGTGTACTTGTGTGACTGTTAATATAATCAAAGCATATTTGAGGATCCGGCAAGGTATCTGAAGTCTCCTGGTGTGTAGGCAGCTGCCATCTTGCTGTGTACTCACATGACCTCTTTGTATGTTTGGAAGAGAGAGAGCAAGCTTTCTGGTGTCTCTTCCTGTAAAGGCATAGTTCCATGAGGAGGGCCCCATTCTCATACTCATGCTTGTTTAATCCTAATCATCTCCCAAAGACCCCATCTCCAAATACTGTCACATTGGGAGTTACAGCTCAAACACAGGCATTCTAGGGGGACAGAAACATTCATCCACACACTAACCAGCTATATAGGACTGCTAGAAATAAAACACACCAGGTGCTTGCCTTTTTGCTCCCACTATCTTCATTAGCAATTATGGGCAACTGAAACATATGTAAAGTGCAAGTTTGCATCTCATAAATAATTTCTGGAACTTGGAAATTATATTAAAGGAAAGTAGTATCAGAAGATAAGTCTTACAAGTGGAGGAATAAAGCACTGCTAGTATGTACTGAACAGTAACCAGCATTTATGGCGCATGCCTACATTTCAGGCACTGTGTCAGGTACTGGGGATTCCATGAAATGCAAGATACTCCACTCTCAAGGAATTCCTGATCTCGTGGGAGAACAGACAATTTCTCTGCAGTCTAAGTAGTGCTGCTGTAGAGTTAATGTAGGGTGTTTGGAAAATACATAAAGTACACTGATCCTAATTGGGAATCTATCACAGGCTCTGGGTGAACCTAGAATTGGCCTTTATTTACTATTAATAAATAAAGGATGTATTAAATGTGTGAAAAGTAGGGAATGAAAGAGAAGAATCTGTAGTCTCAGTTCGGCTCAGACACAATTTACTCCAGAAATCGTCCCTGAATCCCTAAGCATCCCTCTGTGCATTCCCCTGACTTAGTGTTTAGCCCTTGCTTACCTCTGTCTCCCTTGCTGCATTATAAGCACTTTAGACACAGTACCTAGCTCTAGTAACTACCCAGTGATTATTGAATTATGTTTATTTCAATCCCATCAGTTTGAAACATTTTATTAGCTGTTAATCACTTAAGCTGTTTGACTAATTAATTTATTCCTTGGTCCATTTTTTATGTCACAAATAGGAATTGGGAAGAAAAATTTAAAGTGAGGACTTGTAATGCGGGTATTTATCCAAATCACTGGATAGTAATCTAAATCCTGTTTCTCCCTCCTAAAAATCCAAATTAACCTGATATAAATTGCATGTTGTTGTTGTTTTTAAGGCTCCCTCTATCAGGTAGTCTCTCTCACATTCTCACTCTCTCGCACACACATATACACAAAGGACCATGGAATTCATTGGCCAACTATAAGCCAAGTTATATGCTTATAGTTAAGGGTTATATGAGCATTTGGTCACAAAACACAATAGAAAATCTCACAGATACTTTTCCAGTTTCATATCCAGACCAACTAGAAACAAAGTAGAAATAGTTCACCATGCTCCTTCACTTTAAAACACAAGACTGAATTTGTAGTTTGGTTAAAAAAATATTAAAATATTGGGGCGCCTGGGTGGCTCAGTGGGTTGAGCCGCTGCCTTCGGCTCAGGTCATGATCCCAGGTCCTGGGTTCGAGCCCCGCATTGGGCTTTCTGCTCAGCAGGGAGCCTGCTTCCTCCTCTCTCTCTGCCTGCCTCTCTGCTTACTTGTGATTTCCCTCTGTCAAATAAATAAATAAAATCTTTAAAAAAAAAAAATTAAAATATTAATCTTATCTCTTCTTTTACTTGTTCTTGAAGCATCACAACCTTTTCCCATTTTTCTTATTTCTCTGATTAACAAAATAATTCATGCTCATTAAAAGATATGGGAGTTGGTAAGTATACCAGCAGGGAAAAAGTGTCACCCACGATCCTCTTACTCAGTGGCAACAATTACTTAAATGTTTACATATTTTCTTTAGCCATTTATATAGTTACCCCTTTTAGTAGTTGATCATATTGTATATAATAATTTGAATTATTTTTTACTTATTAATACAGTAGTGGATCCATTTTCTCAGGTTTCTAAAAAAATAATCATCATAAATATCCCTTTTAATAACTGTATATCTCCTGGATGCATATGCAGTTGCTTGCTTGCTCTTTCTCCTAAGATTGTACAATTTGGTTATTTCCAGCTTTTTACTCTTATAAATAATGCTACGATGTATTCCTAAAGTTGTCCACATTATTTCCTTAAGCTAGGCTTCTCGACTTGGAAATATTTAGATAAAGGGATATGAACACCTTACAACTTTGATGCATAGTGCAGTGTACTTTCCCAGCAAGCAACCCTTATAGTACAGTTGGCAGCAGGGACTAGAACAACTTGAATTTCCTTTTTGTGGTCAGCAGCTAGTGACTCCTCTCCCCGTGATAGCCCAGGAGACAGTTTTTTTCATATTCTGTTATAAATGTAGCAGCAGCATTTTATGCATCTCCCCCCTCCACTTTGGAAATCCTTTAATTTTAATTTTCTGAGTCATTTTTTAAAATATTTATTTATTTATTTTAGAGAGAGAAAGAATGAGCACGAGCAGGAGGTGCAGAGGGAGAGGAAGAGAGAATCTCAGGCAGACTCTGGACTCACAACACTGAGATCGTGACCTGAGCCAACTAAAATCAAGAGTTGGATGCCTAACTGACTACACCAGCCAGGCACCCCAATTTTCTAAGTCATTTTGAGAACTTTCTCAGGAGCTTAAATGCTGTTTCTCTCCTTCATTATTTTACTTAGCTGTTTTCCTACTCTAAATCAACTCTGCTTTATACCTGTCAGGATTAGTTTTGATATCTAAGCAAACCCTAAAACCTCTGCCATTGTTTTAGGAGACCAAAAACATGAATTAATCTCTCATTAAGGTATGTAGTGTCCAGGGTGATTATGAGACTTTTGTGCTCCAAAAGGGTGAAGAGCTGAAGAATTAAATGATGCATAGGGTCCACACAGGGGAGAATCCACTTTCTGTGTAGCTTATCTTTTGTAAAAGCGGTCAAGATCAGCTTTAAATATGTGGCCTCTGTGTGAAAATGTGCAGTTAAGCTTTGCTGCTTGGTCTTACACATCAGGTTTCTCTACGTTAAGACTGAGTTCATCCATAAGATTTTGGCACCTGTATGCCACTGACTATGGCAGCCATTGCTAATGTGGAGATATCTCTTAGGTAATTCACTGTTAGAGTGTTTAATCACAGAATCATTGCAAAGAAGTAAGCACTGTTAAAGTTGTCAATCCAGTATCATTGTCTAGGTAGGACATGAAGATTGGAAACAGGGGTGAAACTGGAGAAGAAACAGGTCTTTAAAAATCTCCCAGAATACTTACATAGTCAGTGTGTTCTTCATCAAAAATGCTGGGTGAGCTCTCCTAAAATTAGTTTCATTTAAATGAATAGAGGCAAGAAAAATATGTTTAAAAGTTTTTGTAAAGTGTTTGGTTGCCCACTGAAATGACTCAGCAATAAAGAGTAGTGAATTTTTTCACTGTTTTATTGAACTATAATATGCTAGACACGGTTACAGGGCACTAGATATACAAAGAGAAATAAAATACAAAATAAAATATAAATTTTATATAAATATAAAATAAAATATTTCAAGGAGTATCTGGTAGGCATATACATGTAACAAGTCATTGTAGTATAGTTCATGAATGTCTTGTAGGAGCTGTACACCAGCTATAGTGAAATCATGAAGAGGAGTATCTCCTTTAGTCTAGAGAAAGATTTCAGAAAAGAAAATGTGTTCTTAGTTTATAAGTTTAATTAGTCCTTTGTGAGTGCTGTAAAAATAAATTTTTATAAGGTAGAAGAAGAAAAAATATGTTTTTTTTATCATGGCTAATCTATACAATTTCACAGTAAAAGGATTCCTCTGCTGACCTACTTGTCTGCAAAAGACAAGAAAGAAGCATGTTTATGTAGAAATTTCCATGCTTATTATTGGAGATGCAAAATCTCCCTTTTCCATTATTTACTTTGTTTCTGTTTGTTTTTTTTTTTCCAAACTCAGTATCCTTCATCAAGCAGTCTCCTATAAGGCCTGAGGAACTTAGGTGTTCTTTTGGTTTGATTCCAGGGGAGGGGTCTTTAAGTTAGGAAGAGCATTCATGTAAGTGTCACATCTCAGAAAAGGATCACTCTTTTCTTTTTACTGGGCACCCAAACCATGCTGACAGTGTCAGTCTTGAAAACCTGTACTGGTGTGTTTTAATGATTCCCTCTGCCCTCTGGCCTCCAGCCTTCTCATATTTATTTGTTGCTGTTTCTGCCCCATGCCTGGCTATGCAGCTTCACAAGAATCATAGTAAAAGTCCTCTTGGTTGTTTTCTTTTTAGAGCAAATGTGACATTTCCTTCATCTCCCTGATTTGAGGCTGAGGAGGGCAAAATGTCAAAAATAATGAGGCCAAATGGATCGGAACACTGAATACGAGTCTGAAACAGTGCTTAGAGACTTCGCTGTCACAGTCATTAGAGGCAACAAGAAAAAGCTCCTTGGTGGCTGTGAAATGAAGAATCTCTGAACCAGCTGTTAGGGAATTGGGAAAAAGTCCCAGACGTAGGTAGCACTCACTGGTTCATGTATTTACTCACACAGCATTGTGTGGGGTTCTAGGTGCTGGGAAGCGAAGAAAAATAAAAGTCTAGTCCCAACCTTTGGGGAATACTGTGCGGGAGACAGACTTGTAAACAGACTTCTGATGGTTCAGGGTTTGCAAATAAGAACCATTGCCCTTCCAACATATGTTTATTGATCCTTTATTATATTCCAGATTCTCTTCTAGGTACTGAGAATAATACAGTGAACAAAGCCTGAAAGATGAAACAAAGATGAAATGCCTCTTTATAGAGCTTACATTCCAGTTAGGGGTGATGGAGGTGGGGAATGGATACAGATAGTGAGTAACAGTCAATATATATTATGATAATAAAAGTCATGAAGTTAAACAGGTAAAAAAGAAATCACTGAAGTCCTCATTAATAAGGCTATATTTCAGCAGAGATCCAAAGGAAGTAAGGAATGAAACCAAGTGGATATCTGCAGAAGAATGTTTAACAATCACAGCTAATATTTATTGAGCATTTGCTACATGTCAGGTGTTCTTCTAAGCACTTTACATTGCTTAATGTATTTAATTCCCACAGAATTATATAAAGCAGATACACTTATTATCCCATTTTCATGTAACTCCCTAAGTTTGCAACTTAACTCTGAAGATCTTCCTCATGCACTGAGAAAATGTATTCATTCTGTACTAGAGTATAATTAAACCTCTTAATTCACAGTAAAATCATTTGAACATATGGTAGACTTTTAAAAGATACCCTGTTTTAGTATTTTCAAACACATCCTATCTGAAGACTATCAAAATGTTACTTGGTGGACATCTATAAGGAATTTAATAAATAATAAATAAATTCAATAAATTTATTAAACTGATTTTTCATTATCGTTGTTGGATAAGACAGTGCTTCGAGAATGGGGGTTAGGGGAGACAGGTCTGAATTATCACAAATTCTAAGTTAAAAATTTAAATGAAACTTAACCATGATGTTTATATTCTAAAGGAGAAGTTCAGTGACCAAATGGGAAACTAGCTTGAGAAACCTCTTAGAGGTCCCTCATTACAAAGAAAATAAGGAACCTTCAACACTTATAATTAAGAAGGGACATTTTGATGCATGTATGTGTATATTATGTGACATCCAAGAACATGTAACATACAAGGCATTATAGAATGTTTTCTACCCCATGATGAATTCAAAGATGCTTCATCAACTATTAAATGCCATAAAGCTCCCCTTACTAAAAAAAAAAAAAAAAAAAAAAAAAAAAGCTCCCCTTACTATTAGAAAGAGGAACTTTGGTCAAAGGAGCAGGTTTCCTCCTGCTGGTAAGATGTATTGCCTCCTGATGGAATACTGTGATTTCCATGACATGTACAAATTTATTTCTTTTTTACAGGTACCCCACTTATGAATTTATTAGTGATAACTCTATCTCTTGGTCAGCTGGGCTACACAATCGATACACAGAAAATTCACTTCGGGGTGTGATCCTGGATATACACTTTCTCTCCCAGGCGGACTTCCTAGTGTGTACTTTTTCATCCCAGGTAAGTGATAGCAGGACATGTTTAAATGGCCAATATTTTTTTGGTCATATTGAGTTCAGGAAGTTCTTGGGGTGTGTGTGTATGTGTGTGTGTGTGTGTGTGTTTAATATTATCATGACTCAGGTGCAAGAGATCATCAGGGGATGATCTCTTCTGTGAAAGAATGGGAAGATTCCCTACCTTCCCCCCAAAAAACAATAGGTATTTAGATATTTAGTTGCTTACAAGCAATCGTTGAATATATCTCCAATAAAACCAGCTATTGGAATTGTTTAAACTACATGGCTTGTTCACAGCATTTAACCAGAATAGCAAGTAAGTAAACTTACTTAATACTTTCTGATTTTGCAGGGGCACCTGGGTGGCTCAGTCAGTTGAGCTTCCAACTCTTGGTTTCAACTCAGGTCATGATGTCAGGGTCATGAGATCAAGCCCCATGTAGGGGTTCCATGCTCAGCTCATGATCTACTCAAGATTCTCTCACCCTCCCCCTCCGCCCTTCCCTCTGCTGGTGTGCCCTCTCTTTCTCTCTCAAATAAATAAATAAGATCTTTTTTAAAAAAATACCTTCTGATTTTATATAGTCAGTATGCAACCAGAATCCATCCACTTCTACACATTGATGTGCTGATACTGAGAGGCTTAAATGCCAAGCATTGTGTCTCACGCAATTGCTTTATAGAAAATAAAGTGTCAATGTAATTCTTTTTCAAGTCCTATTACATTTCTACCAAGCAAAAAGCTGTACATTAAATTTAAGCAATACCATGTTACAATCATTCTTTGAGTTTAATTGTTGCAGATAATTATATGTTATGTGCTTTGTGTATTTGTTTTTATGAGTGGTCCAATCAGCCTTGTATACATAGTGGAATACCAGCATAGAAATATTTATTGTTGGTTTTATCCTGCTCTCATTTATGTGCATATTATTGGTTAGTTCATTCAACAAGCTGTTAAATGACTATTTGTGCTCAGAATTATATTAGGTGTGGAGAGGATTTCCAGGGAGAGTGAAGATATAGATCTTACCCTGGTCCAGAATCTAGTGAGCAAAATATTCACATGAAATAACCGGAGAGTAATTACCAAAAAATACAGATCATGTAAGATAAATATTTGCCTAAAAGCTTAGAAGAAACAGAAAAAAGAAAATGTGAAAAGGAAGGCCGCACCATTTTCATGGGAGTATACTTCAGAGAATATAAAGAAAGGGACATTATTTTTAATTTTGTGACAATGCACATTGTCTCAGTGGAATGGTGATATGATTATTGGAAAGTTACCTACCCCCGCAAAGGCTATGAGGTTCTTCAATATGAAATAAGAACACAACTTTCTACCCGGAACAGAAGTCACATAGCAGTAGTCCTAGTTGAAACAGAAAACTTCTTGGCCTTCAAGTTCCCACAAAAGCATCCACTGCTGACATTTTTTCCCTAACAGGGATAAGGATCCGCTCCCTTTTCTATTCTCTTGGTGGGTAGACAGGAGGAGTTAGAAATATGTGGTCACTCCCAGATGTTATTGAGCATCTGACTCTATGCCCACCTGATCGACAGAATGACCAGAACCACCTCTACACATTTTTGAGTGCTTATTGTTTGAATGAGTGAAGCTAGAGTCATTTTCCCCAGATACACCACTTCCTCTGTAGGCGCAGATGTCAGGCCTGTCTAAAGTCTGTTCCCGTTGTCCAGGGTTTCTCAGCCTGGACACTTTTCGCATTACAGGCAGGTACTTTGTTGTGAGGTGCTGTCTTGGGCGTTGTACGATGCTCAGCAGCATCCCTGGCCAGTAGCACGCCCCCTCAAGTTGTGACAACTGAAAATGTCTTCAGATATTGCCAAATACCCCGCAGCAGTGGGGAAGACAAAAATGCCTTTGTTGAGAATCACTGCTATAGTCATAAAGCTTGAAAATTAAATAAATATATACACGTCTGAACACTTAGCAGCCTTACATGTGGACAGACACTGAGACTTACAGGCCTGTGCTCTGTTGTGCTTTCCTTCCAGCCCTCCTTAATAATACCATGAAGCTCATTCTAGAAAGAAAATCCTTTTATTTTTATTTTTTTTCCTTTTCAAGGATGTGCTATAGAATTTTTGATTCTTATAACCTCATGACTCTAATTTTGACCCAGACCCCTGTTACTTAGTGATAGCAGAAATCTGTCCAAGCTTGAGGGGCATATTGTTCATACTACTTTGTTCTATTTTGTGCATAATATCAATCGCAGTGTGTTCTCCAGACCTCAGGTTCAGAGAAGTCATTCATATGAAGAAAGACTGGTGCTGAGAGGACTGTTTTCCTCCAAAGGAATGAGATTTGTGCTTATATATTATATAGTTTGTAATAACTCTTGATAAGTCAGACAAAGTTCATCCAAAATAACTTCTGTTCATTTGAACCAAGGCAAAACTCAAACCAGTATCTTGTATCTCAAAATAGACTTGAATACCTCAGAAAATTTTATGTGAGGGTTCAGAATAAAAGTTTGACAGTAAAAATACCTTTCATTTATATATTGAGTAGCGGTTTAGTAAATGTGATCACAGCCATTATCCCATACCTTTCTTGATGATTATCAGCTGTAGCATTTGAAATGATGGAATAATTCCACGTTCACTGATAAATCTTTGGGCTTACCTGTATTCCAGCATTTTTTGCAATTATTTTTAGAAAAAAAAATGGGTTTAGTATGGTTCAATATTTTTGCACTATGAATGAAATTGGTTGCTTGATTGTAGAGGTTCTCTTGCTGTAAACCAAAATTGGAATTGTTTGAAATTGCCCAGAAATGTCTCATCATCATCCAGTGGAATGTGAGAGAAAGTCACTGATAGCATCAAAATGCCAAGCCACTGACTCCTAGCCAGAGAACAAGAATGAGACAACACGGACTCTGGAATCAGACTGCGTTTAAATCTAACTTTGAGCACTTAGTATCTGGGTGACATTTGAACAAATTAGCCTATCACTGACCTTTTTCCCCTGGCCTATAAAACAGTAGCACTTAGTGCATAGAGTTTTTGTGATGATTAAAAGTTATATGTAGGGTACCTGGGTGGCTCAGTCAGTTAAGTGTCTGCCTTCAGCTCAGGTCATGATCTCAGAGTCCTGCATCAGGCTCCCTACCTACTGAGGAGTCTGCTTCTCCCTCTGCCCCTCCCCACCACTTGTGCTCTCTCTCTCTGCCAAATAAATAAAAAGATCTTTAAAAAAAAAATAAAAGTTATATGTAAAGCCCCGAGAATAATACTTAGCAATATATTAAATACAATGTTAGCCACTATTGTTATTTATATAGGGGAAAGTATAGCAATACCTTTGTGTGTTAGAGAGACTCTACAGTATTTATTTTATTTTCTCTTATTTATTTTTCTTTTATTATTTATTTATTTTAACAACCTTTTTTCAGCTCCATTTCAGACCACACACTCTCGTGTTTTGGAATGTGAAACATGCTGTTCAAGGACTTCTTACTCCTGCTTATGGTCATGGGTGATGCTTAGATTCCACTGAATAATCATGTACGTTGTACGTGTATAACAATCCTTTGTTAAGAAGAATAGCCAGAGGGCGCCTGGGTGGCTCAGTCAGTAAGCATCTGACTCTTGGTTTCTGCTCAGGTTATGATCTCAGGATCTTGAGATCAAGCCTTGCCTTGGGCTTGGAGCTCAGCAGGAAGTCTGCTTGAGATTCCCTCTCTCTACCTCTCCCTCTGCCCATTCCCGGCTCACACACTCTTGTGCGCTCTCTCCCTCAACTCTAAAATAAATAAATAACTCTTAGAAAAGAAAAAGAAGAAGAAGAAGAGTAGCCAGTAACATTCAACATTTTGAATTTCTCTGTGCCAGTGTACCTCAACTCTTGTATTTAGCTTATTGAAAAAGAATATCACCATATAGTATAAATTTTCAGAAAACAAAGCTCTTCATTCCCAAAGGGTGAATGATAAGTAATAATAGTATTTGCTTTAACAAATGCAAGTAAAATTGTGTATGTGTCAACTTTAGGGAAATTAATCTGCAGACGTTCTTATTTATGCCATAGGCATGTGGGAAATGGGAGAGGACTAAACTGTTACATCCAGAAGGGTGACAAAAGAATAAAACATTGAGAAACAAATCTCAGCCCAGAATAAAACATGGACAGCCGATTCAAACTTTCCTCAATGATAAAATCATAGTTCAGGAGATTATTAGAAAGTGACAAAGAGTTTAATATCTTCTTCATAATGCTTTGACAACCCTGCAGTTTTGTCTCCTGGGTCCAGTCCTTTGAGGACTATTTCTCTATAAGACAATAGTGAGAAAGAGTTTATCTGTTGACTGTGAGCTACAGTAGGCAATATTGGAAGAGTGAAATGCCATGCCAGAAGGAAAAATGCAAGACTTGATTGATGTTTGAGAAACTGCAGGCACAAATATCACGGCACTTAATCAGGATTCTTCATTACATTTTGGACGCATCTCCCTCAGTCTCAGGACTTCTAATCTTTCTTGGTTTGATATCCGTAAGTGAGATCTGGGAATTCTCTCTCCTTAAGTGAAGTTTTTTTAAGCAAATAATATGACTTGACTCTCTAATTTTGTCACTATTGTTGCTCTTAGTTTTCTGAATCCCTTCATCAGAGCTATTTCTCAAAGCCAGGTTTGTCCTAAAAGCCTCATAAATTGAAGAGAACAATCCTCAAGATTTAATTTGAAAATTAGAGGCAATATTAACATTTTCCAAGAACATCGTAAGTTTTGAAAGCTATGCAATCACATTCCAAACTATTCTGCTAAGTACTCTAATCTTGTTCTCTGTTACTGGAAGTTGCCTATACCCAAAGCATCTACTTTTTCACTTATTTTCCAATTCATAAAACCATCTTAAATATGAAACACAGTAATTATAGTTGGTGAAATAGCAGTTGTTATTCAGTTGTACTCAGTTGTAGATGGGCTAAATATCAGAAAGTTTTTTGTTTTTTTTTTTTTAATAATCAGGTTTTGGAATCAGTTTTTATTACCCTGGAATCTGATTTA
This sequence comes from Lutra lutra, assembly GCF_902655055.1. NCBI lineage: Eukaryota > Metazoa > Chordata > Mammalia > Carnivora > Mustelidae > Lutra > Lutra lutra. Next base: position 112,339,135 of record NC_062284.1, read on the forward strand.
CAGAAATTGTTGTAGATGCTCACTTTAAAGGCTTTGGGTAATCAGCATTTTTTTAAGGAGCAATCAACATTGTTCAATAGTTTTAACCATTAAAATCACAATAGGACAAAATTACTTTTTTTCCCTGTAGACACTTTCCTTTTTCATGCTTAATACAAAATTCTCTTGGCACTCTCTCTCATCTAGTTCCAAATCCACATACAACATTCCTGTCCTCCTTAACCTCTGAGTCAGATTTTCGAAAGCCCAAAGGGAAAAATCATGTACTACATTCATTTTATTCTAGACAGATGACTCTGGATAGGAATTTCCATTGAGGTAAGGCCCATGAAAGAACAGTGGATGCTGTTCTCTGGTTGAATAACAGAACAAAGTAGTTTACAGGAAAAGTGCATACATCTCTTAGAATCACCCAGGGAGACAAGAACCTACTTCCCACTTCTCACACTAGGAGATCCTCCTGGTCCCATCTCTTTTGACAAAAAAACAAGATCCAATCTGCTCTGAGAAAGCTTTGAAGGCTCTTATAAACTCAGCTGGTTGCTTCTCAGGGATAAAATTCAAGTTAATGAAACTTCCTCTCCTTTTTAATTTTTTTTTTTTAATACAGTTGCATCTTGTGTTTTATCCTTTGGCAGCATTTTTGCTCTTATCCATTAGTGTGTGCTTAGTGGTGTTCTAAATGATAGAGTGACATGAAATAAATGAAGTAAAACTTACTACATACAGCCAGCCACTGCTTTCAAACCAAAGGGTTTGCCTCTCTCAGTCATGCTACCTGTCCAGTATCAAACTGAGTATTGATATCAGCTGAAAGCCTTCATTTACCTGTCACACAATTGGGATTGGTAAAGCCCACAGAGGAAGCCAAAGGTAATTAAATGCAAACATTAACACCATAGTCATCTTTCTAGCCCTTCGCAGTAAACTGCTGCGTGGTAAATACAGAGAAATCGTTTTAGCCACTAAGAGTGTTATATGTGGCTCTTAGGGGTTAAATATCACTCATGGACCTGCATTTCCACTGCTGGGCTAGTATTATGCATGAAGCAGTATTCATTCAACAGATACTTTCTGAGCACCTACTATGTGACAGTACTAGGTACTTATCCTAAGACAGTTTAGTGTGTTGGAGACCTGGAAAGAATTTTAATTGTAACTCTACCATTTACTAGCTCATTCCCCTACCCACCCCCACTTTTTTTTTTTTTTAATTAATCTTTCTGGGGCTTGTTTCTTCAGCTATAAAATACTGATATTAGGGGCGCCTGGGTGGCTCAGTGGGTTAAAGCCTCTGCCTTCAGCTCAGGTCATGATCCCAGAGTCTTGGGATCGAGCCCCGCATCGGGCTTTCTGCTCAGCAGGGAGCCTGCTTCCCCGTCTCTCTCTGCCTGCCTCTCTGCCTACTTGTGATCTCTGTCTGTCAAATAAATAAATAAATAAAACATTAAAAAAAAATACTGATATTAATAGCAACCATCTCATAGGGTTACCATTATTATGATAAAGGATAAAAGGCCTTGTATCAGCCCATCTCAGTGTCTGACATTTGTACCATTTGTTTTTCTTTGGCTTAAGAAAATACGTATGTTGTCCATAGGTTAACACTTTATGGATACCAAAATATAAGCTGATTATTAGGATTATCCTCCAAAAGAAAGTGGGTCTCTAAGGGTGTGGGACTGAAGGCCATGTTTTTATGAGGGTGAGATATTAATATTGAAGAGGAGGAAATACATCAGGACTCATTACTACAATGTGGTCATCCCAAGGGCAATGCAAGCTCCTGCATTTCTGGCTAGAGATAATTGAAGAGTGGGTAAAGGGGCCCTGAAAAAAACAAAAACAAAACAAAACAAAAATCCTGTCAAGTTTGCCCAAGGCTTGCCTTGGTCTTGTGTTTTATCTTTCTGGTGTTAGAATCCAAATATGGAGATCAGGATCTACAAGAGAAAATATGCTTAGGCGTTAACAGGCATATACAAACTGCCTCCATTCAAAATGGGAATCAACCACTTAATAATAGTGTAACCTTGGGCAAATTCCTTAACTGACCTTTGAGGTTCCAAAAAGGTGTCAACAGGAAACTGGGAAGGACGGGCCTATATCCTTCCTACAAAGTCCAAGAGAAGACAGAAACAGTCAAGTACCCCACATATCCTGAGGCTGAGAAATAAAACTTCGATGGAAAAGAGGGACAACCGAACTCAGTTCAAATCTTTTGAGCCAAACAGATGAAGAAAGTAGATGAAGTAAAATGAGCATGATAGAATTTTATGGAGCTACTTAGAGGGTTAAATTCAACAATACCTAAAAACAATGTCTGACAGCAAAAACTCTGAAAATACTGGCCTCTGTTGTTGTCACTATATTTTGCTATTATTGGAGCTGCTTTGTTTTAATTATTTAGTTTCTTCCTTTCCAGAGTCTCCACTTGATTTTGCTTGTCCCCTGTGGGCCTTCGGCTGACTTTGGAATTCCTATTCCAAAATTTCTTGACCCTAATTTTGTAACAGTCTCAGTATTCTACCAGTGATCTCAATTGTACCATGACATCCCCAAATCCCCAATGTAAAATTAGTTTGTTGATGGCGTAGTAGGCTTGCAAGCCAAGTCGTTGTCTTGGTTCTATGACTAGTTGAAATTGTAGCACTAGAGTTGGGGCCGATCACTTACTCTTCTTTTTATTTTAGTCCGTATTTGCAAAATTTAAAATATTTTCTAAACTTAGTTTCATTTGCAAATTACATATGGCATATGAAAAGTGTTCCTGCAGTTCCTGAAATTCAGATTCTTTAAGAAGTTAAGGTGATGCTTAACCTAACCAGATTTCGTTTGCTCATAGTAGTTAAGGATGAGCAGCATCTCCATTTAGTTTTTGATCTCATAAATACAAGAGTTTTAAAGGACTGCTGGGTAATCCTAATTTTGTTCCACTGAGCAGGGTAACAATTACTGTTAGTAGTATCATTTTTAATAAATGCAAAAGTATTGGCATAGTGACAATAAAGCTTTATTAACTGAGACAATCACAACTGGAGATTTGGGAAAATTTGACTTGAGTTCTCTGTTCACAATGATTTATAATCGAAGAATTTTCTCCTCCTCCTTCTCTTCTCCTCCATCTTCTTTTAAGATCTTATCCATTTATTTGAGAGAGAGAGAGAGAGCAAGAGAGGGAACACAAGCAGGGGAAGCGGGAAATGGAGAAGCAGGCTTCCTGCCTGAGCAGGGAGCCCGATGCAGGACTCAGTCCCAGGACCCTGGGATCATGACCTGAGCCGAAGGCAGACACTTAACTGTAAGGTTTTATAGGTGAGATAAACACGACACCAGGCGAGGTAGGCACAAGGCAAGATTTATTAAAGGCACTCCCCGGCGAAGTTTCAGGGCTCAGGAGAAGGGGAGCCAGGAAAGTCGCGCCAGGAGGAGGTGGGCACCCTCAGACAATATTCCTCTATTCCTCAACTCTGAAAAGGGGAGTGGGGGAAGTCGCACTGGGAGGGGGTTGACGGGCCCAGGTAGGGCCTGGGCTCACATCCATATATGGTAGGGTATTTGGTGATCGGAGGTATGGGGTGGGGGGTCCTGATACTTCTGTTTCCTGCATAGGTATCGGGTTACCTATGGAGACAACCTGGGCATACATCCTTTTGGTGGGAGAGTTAAGGGTTAAGGAAAGGTGGGTGGGGGGGCAGGGAGGCTGGAAGACGGCGGGACACAGCGGTCATTTTTACTGTTCCTCCTGCTCCCAGAGCCCACCAACCTAACATTAACGACTGAGCCACCCAGGCACCCCTGAAAGAATTTTCTAAGCAAAATGATAGTATTCTCTCTTCTGTCTTCACCTATTCTTAGAAAAGTTCCCGAAACCCATTTACTGTATAACGTATTTAGTAATTGCTTAAAATGTTACTCCCTATGAAAATCGTTATAAACTTTGTCACCGTGCAGCAGGCTCAGTGTACAAAGTTCATATTGTGGAATTTCAGCAGCCATCCAGTGGGCATAGTAGGTACTCTTTGGACAGAAGAATCTTTTTTCTTTTTTTAAGATTTTATTTAGTTATTTATACAGAGAGAGTGATCACAAGTAGGCAGAGAGGGCAGGCAGGCGGGGGGCAGGCTCCCCGCTGAGCAGAGAGCCTGATGCTGGGCTAGATCCCAGGACCCTGAGATCATGACCTGATCTTAACCCACTGAGCCACCCAGGTGCCCCGGACAGAGGAATCTTTTAAGTAGACTTAAATGCATCAGGGAGTTGCATCTTCACCAAAGCAAGTCTGTCTTACTTTAGTTCTAGAATGCTAATACCTAGATTATATCAAGGTTATGTCCCCATATCTAGGGCTCTTAAAACTCTTTAGAACAGAAATGACAGAAATGTTTTAGTTCACTTCCCAATGCTAGTTGATTGTCAATAATTACATGAATTTCTATTGAGAAGAGTTCTGAGATTAAGTCAAACCTAGCAAAAAAGAGTATGTGATTGACTGAGACTCAATGAGGGGAAGGGGGGGTGTGTAGCAGCAGTAAAGTATTTATAATCCTGATGCTCAACCTTAAAATTCTTCAAGGGCACAAATGAGGTCTTACTCATTTTTCTATCACCAGGGCCCAACATGAGGTATACTGTTTGACTCTTAATAAATGTCGATTAAAATTAACTGATTCATATTCTTAAAGTACTTTGCATTATATATATTTTTTTTCTCCAAGAGACTTTAGTTATAGTAATCTTTTATGTTTTGTTTTGTTTTTTTAAGATTTTATTTATTTATTTGTCAGAGAGAGTGAGAACAGGCAGACAGAGTGGCAGGCAGAGGCAGAGGGAGAAGCAGGCTCCCTGCAGAGCAAGGAGCCTGATACAGGACTCGATCCCAGGACCCTGGGATCATGACCTGAGCCGAAGGCAGCCGCTTAACCAACTGAGCCACCCAGGCATCCCAGTAATCTTTTATGTTTAAAAAAAAAAGAGAGAGAGAGAGAGACAATTATGCACAAAGATGAAGAATGAATTGTACCATACCTGAGAGCAAATGGACTAAAAACCTGTGACTAGAATCTACTACTTCTCATCTTCTCAGTCCTAGTCCTGGTCTAGTCCTAGTCTATTTGGCCAAGGGCCTTCAGATTGATATAAAGGAGATTTTATGTATACTAACATTTTTTTTTTTTTCATTCTTTCCCAAGGTCTGTCGAGTTGCTTACGAAATCATGCAAACACTTCATCCTGATGCTTCTGCAAACTTCCATTCTTTGGATGACATCTACTATTTTGGGGGCCAAAATGCACACAACCAGATTGCCATTTACCCTCACCAACCTCGAACAGCAGATGAAATCCCCATGGAACCTGGAGATATCATTGGTGTGGCTGGAAATCATTGGGATGGCTATTCAAAAGGTGTCAACAGGAAACTGGGAAGGACGGGCCTATATCCCTCCTACAAAGTCCGAGAGAAGATAGAAACAGTCAAGTACCCTACATATCCTGAGGCTGAGAAATAAAACTTCGATGGAAAAGAGGGACAACTGAACTCAGTTCAAATCATTTGAGCCAAACAGTAGATGAAGACAACCCTGACCTTACAACACATGGTGAAATGAGTAAATAACTTCAAGCACCAGGAGCAACTGGAAATGACAGATGCTTCACTGGTGGAATTACTCTTTAACGAGGGCTACAGCGCCCTTAAACTCATGCACAGTCCAATAATGTACTCACATATAACATACAAACAGGCTGTTTTCTACTGTGCCCCTTCTTTAAAGATTATGTCCTCATGAGACAAACACTGCCACATTGTGTAATTTAAGTGACACAGACATTTTGTGTGAGACTTCAAACATGGTGCCTATATCTGAGAGACCTACGTGACCTAACGAGAAGACCCGAATAGCTCCCTACTGTGGGGAGGTTGATTCTTAGCCAGTGGTGCTATTGTAACCACTGAATTCACTCCAGTCAGCAGATTCAGAATGAGAATGGATGTTTTTGTCTGGATTTTTTTTTTTAAGTAATTGCATCAGTTCATCCACTTCATCATTAATAAGTGAAGGGTACATCAGAAAATAAAATATTCACACTCCATTAGAAACTTTTGTAAAACAATGCCATGAACGGATCTTTAGTACTCAATGTTTCTGGACATTCTCTTTGATAACAAAATAAATTTTAAAAAGAGGAATTTTGTAAAGTTTCTAGAATTTTCCATTGTTGGATGATGCAATGTGGTCAGCTTTACAGTTTCCTAGTTTTTCTGCTTTTTTTTCTGTTTCTGATTACCTACTCAGTTCTTAGGTCAAACAGTCATTAGTCCATTTTAACACTGAAAACTGAATTTAGTTGATATGCATTACAGAGTTAAGAGGAATACACTCTGGGTACTTTTATTTTCTTATTTTGGGAATTGTTTATTTTTTTAATTGAACTAAATCACACTTCTTGTCACAGAGGAACTGTCACATCCATTTCCAAAACAATTTCAGGCTCGATGGTAACATTTCTTATTGTGGCTATTGTCAACTTTTTGTGGGTTGAGTCCTGTTGTTTTATCGAGGAAACAATATGTGCCCTTTCTTATCATGTTCTGATTTTGAGAGCACCAGGTTGAGAAGCTGACTCTGTTTCTCAAGTACATAGCTCATAGTATATAGAATTTGCTGGAGTGGAACCAGTGTGAGACCCAAGATGGACTTGGGGTTAGCTCTTCCAAATACTTCTTTTAGTACTTCCATGAGAGAATCACTTCAAAAGATAAGACTTTGATGCCCTCCCTATGCTTTCTTTCTGAACATCACTCTTCTTGTAGAGACACTTCCTATATTCAGTAGCCTGCCTCCTTTAGATGAATGGCAAGAACATTTCACAGCATGTGTTCTACCTTCTGAAAGAAGAATTTGATCCATTGAGAACCAGTAGCAGGCCTGGTGTTGAATATCAGGAATGCCAAGCAGAAAAGCTGTCTTTCACATCCTCACTAAATGAAAATATCTATATGTCAAATCTCCCCACCAAACTTCCCTAAATTCTTTCTACCTCTCTTGTCAAGTCTCCTAAAGAGCAAAAACTAATTACCTATAGTGTCAGCAAGCAACTTTGAATTTAGTTTTAGTACAAATAAAAGTCATTTGAAATAAAAATCTCCCACTGAACAGAGGTACTTTTGAATATGAGTTACTTCTTTTTTTTTTTTTTTTTTAAGTAGGTTGTACACCCAGTGTGGAGCTTAAACTCATGACCTTGAGATTGAGGGTCACAGGCTTTACTGACTAAGCCAACCAGGCACCCCTGAATAAAGTTATTTCCTAATTTCCAACTCATTTGTCATCACAATGTCAGTAGCCATGGGTTACTAATGATAGTATATATTCCTCTGCTTATAATTTCTTTGCTGAGATTTCCTGTTTTTATTCATTACAAGCATTTTACTTTATAGAACGTAGCAGGACATAACTACTTTAGAATTCCTTTTTGCTAAATCCAACATCAGAATCCTCTCAGAGTTGGTCTCCATTGTTTGTCTTTTCTCTAGAGAAAGAGTCTTATTTTTCAGGTTCTTCAAATGCTGACTAATTTTTAGATTGTTTACAACTGAATGTTGTGAATGCTTGTGTTGTGGATTCTGTTATATTCCTCTGAACACAGTGCTGATTTTTTATTTTATTTTATTTTATTTGTATTAGCAGATATTTTAACTTAATTGGACTCACACTGTAAATTGTGTTTTGGGCCACATCTCAAATCCCAATTCAGTTTTTTTATCTTTAGATGGAGTCTGCTGTGCATGTGTGTGGTTCAGGGACCCACCAGAGATTTGCATAGAGTTCATAGAATTTAAGTTTGTCTTTTCTTTGGTTCTTTTCTTCTGAGGTTTTCCCCCCTCACTTTCTAGCAGCTGTGGTTCCTCTGATTCTTCAACTGCAGTTTTCAGTCAGCCTAAAAGCCATAAGAATGGGAATTCACCTTGTGCCATTTCCTTCTTCTAAGTTTCAACCTGTCTCGAAAGTTTGCCTGCTTGTTTTGTTCGTTCTCCAGTGACTTTGGGTAGGTTTTTGTTTTGTTGTTTTTTTGTTTTTGTTTTTGTTTTTTGCCTAGTTTATAGTTGTTCTCAGTAGGTGTCCAGAAAGTGCTTAAACGCCACCATACCAGAAGTGAAACTCTGAGGCAGAGACTTAAAATGAAGAAGCAGGGTGTGGGAGGAAGGAACATAGTCCTGTGACAGCCTGGTTAGACTCTAGCCTTAATAGCTAAGCAGCCAGTAGCTTCAGGCAGGAAGGAAGATGAAGAATTAACCAAATTATTAAACCTGCAGATGTGAAGGGCTAATGAAAACTACTCACCACATCTTCCTGAAAAGCTTTTCTGAGCCCCTTTTTTGCAAATCATGTACATGGTGTTGATTCCTCTGTTACACACTGCCTTGTGGGAAGGGCTGACATTTCCTCACCACTGGTGTACTTTTTCCACTAGGACATGGTACTTAAAAACTGCATGATTTTGAATTGAGTAACCAGTGCTAGATTCGGAAGGCTTGGGTCTTTTCTTTGTTATAAGACCCATTTCTGAAGAAGCCTTACCAGAACCAAATGAGTAGCCTGGGCTAACTGAATGTAGACACCAAAATCCTGCGTATTAATGACTAGAGGTTACAATAGGTCTTACCACAGATCTCCTGTTCCTGCCACTGAAGTTGGAGTTGGTGCTGAGCTGTGCCTGCTGTGAAAGGGCTCCCAGTTCCAATCCAGGGTTTCCTGGTATCGCAAGTGAGGGACCAAATAGATGCTTCCCTCTCTTGAGCTTTAGTTTTTCCTATTATATACAGCCGAGCCTGTCTCCTGGGTTTCCTCCTTAAATCAAGAATATGAACTGAGCTTCTGAGAGGGTTGAATGTAACAAGAGAAAAAGCACACTTAAACACAATCTCATGAAATGTTATATTTAGTTCTGAGAGATTACAATTACCAAAGAATCAATAAGCAGGAAAAGTACTTGTCCAAATGGTGCACTAGAAAAATCTCTGCCTCAGTAAGAAACCTCTCTTAGTTGAGGGGCAACAGACAAGTCCTCTTTGACCACAGCCAACTGCCTGATACTTCATTTGTGCTCCCAGGAAGGCTATGCGATAGCCAGGATTGATAGGCCTCTATAGAACAGATGTGTGGCTTGGGAATCAATGAATTTGGGGACTTGGTTATGACACCCAAATATATGCCAAATACAGGCTCTAGGGAATTTTTAAATGCAGTGTCCACAGGGACACACAAAGGAGAGTTTGCCTCTCTTCCCACTGGTTTCTGGCAGCATTCTCCCTCATAGAAACATGGAGGAGCTAGTCCAAGATCTTTGTCAGGGCAGAGGGAAGCCTTGGTAAGTTCTTGACTTCAGCTGTCATTGACATTATGTGTGTTTTATCCTTGCCCTTTGACAGTGGGTTCATTTTTGGTTATTTCTGCAAGTCAGAATTTCTGACTCTGGGTACCTGCTCAGCATTTCAGCCTTGCCGTCTCCAATCCAGTTCAGTTGCCATCGTCTTTCTCCTTATCCTTAAATTAGACAATCTTGATTTTGTTTCCCACTACCTTTACAGAGAATGATCTCATGTGTTTCTCTTGTTACTGTTCCATTCCTTATGCAGTTCCTATCTTAGTTACTTACACTGTAGTTCTGTCTTGGACATCTCCAAGGTATAATGGGAACCAAATATTCCCCTGGAGAGTTTTAGGTAAGATATTCCTGGACTTGAGGTATAATGAAGCTATGATACTGTGTGTTTGTGTCTAAGCTAAAGATTTCAAATATTTTCACAAATCAGTGTTACTACACTGAAGTGGAGCATGGCCAGGACATCCTTTGTGTGACACTATGTTCATCTGGACAGAGCCTGCACTTTTTTAAAAGCCATGAAGGCCATGGCCATAATCATTTGGCGTTTGGGAAGAGAGCCAGAAAGAGAGTTCTGAGCTTCTGCTGACCTTCTGCCATCCGTAAATGTTCTCTATGACCTCTCCTCCAGCATCAGGGTCTCACAGAGGCTCTCATTCCTTAAATGCCTGTGTGGGTAGAGGAAAGACCATTAACAAAGGAAAAAGCAGTATGTTCATAACCCAGCTGCATATGCGAGTGTCTGGAGGTTGGGAATGTACAGTGCTTTGTACAGAAAGCACAGAGAGTTTAGACTGTAGGTTTGGTCATTCCTTACTGAGGAATGCTGGGACTTTGAGTTTCTGGCTCGTCTTCACTTCTGTCCTGGCTTGCAGCCCCTAAGAATTGGAGCAGAGGCAGAAGTTCTCAGTTTTATTTCTTTGTCATAGTGCCTACTAGCAGGTAATATACGTGGATCTCAGATCCTCTAGGGGAAAGAACAACAGTACTGTAGACCCTTGAACAGTGTAGGTCCACTTACATGTGGGGTTTTTTTTTAATAAATACAGTATGGTACTATGAAATATATTTACCCTTCATTATGACTTTCTTAAATTCATCTTTTCTCCAGTTTACTGTAAGAATACAGTATATAATACATAAAATATAAAAAATATCTGTTAATCAATTGTTTATGTTACTGGTAAGGCCTGGTCAAGTAGACTATTAGTAGTTAAGTTTCAGGGGAGTCAAAAGTTATTTATGGGTTTTCAATTGCATGGGGGGCTGGTGCCCCAACCCCCACATTGTTCAAGGGTCAACTGTGCTCATTGAGGATCACTGAGCTGGAATTCAGAACAGCTAGCCTTGTGATTTTGGCTCTGCTATTAAATGTGAACAGGTCAGATAGTTTTTCAGCTCTCCATTTACTTCTTTGGAATGAATTGCTTGGATTTAATCAGGTTCTAAAAGTGTTTATTGTCTGGTTGGATTCTACTCCTCAGCCTCAGCTTCAGCTGATTATTGTCCCAAGGACAGAATATGGCCAGATATTTGTTTTTCAAGACCAGCAAAATCTATTTGTTTTGCACCATCTTCAAATTTTTAAATATTAACAGCTAATTCAACAAATACATAAAACACTAAGGGGAGCAAATAAGACATCTGTAGTTATTTTGGCCCATGGTCCATTGGTTTACAATCTCTAGATCTAGAAAGTTCTTTCCTAACTTCAAGATTCTATCTCTGCAAAGGATTGGTAATATGGGTAACAGCCGAATAATGCTTTCAGATTCAGTTGCCACACATGTCCCAATTCTTTATTAATATCTGCTTGATTGGCTCTTATCCTGGGCTCAGCAGTAACTTAGTATGCTGAAGGACAGCTCTGCTATGATAGCTCAGACCCTGGGCCCCTCTCAGACTTGGCCTTAAGGATCCAAAGTATCTCTATTTCAATTGCCTTGACCACCAATCTTGATTTCTTACACCAAGGCTTACAGACTGCCTGTGACTCAAGAGGCCACAAACTGAGATGCCACTTCAGGGAGTTCCTGTTATTTTTCTCCATTATACCCAAATATTAAGATACGAGAGTATGCTTCAAGTCTCTGGTCCTCAGTATAGAGAGAGATACTAGGGCTCTCGGTAGTCTTTGAGGAGACATGGTGAACTTGGAGATACTGAATGGTTGAAGATGAGCTGGTATTTCTGTTTCTGAAAATAAGATAGGTTACCAACATATAGATGGATATATTTGACAGTTATGAATGAGGTTTTGGACTCGATTATTAAAAAGCCAACAGCGGTAACAATGCGAGAACCAGACATACCAGACTAATCTTATTTCTTGTTTTCATACAGCTTTACAGTAATAAGAATGACAATACCAACATTTACTGATCACTTTCTGTGTGCCTGGGTTTTTCTAATTACTTTACTGGGTTAACATAATCACCATCATCATAAGGTAGGTACTATCGTTACCTTTTCTTTATTGACCAGGAGCCTGAAGAACCGAAGTCTTAAGTAATTTGCCCGTGATGATAAAGGTGGAGGGCAGTAGAGCTAAGATTCAAATGGAGCCTATCTGGCTTTCAACCACTTCAAGAATACTGTGTCTGTGCGTGCTGCCGTACTAAGATTTCAGCCTGGTATCAGTCATTTTATTGCAGACAAGACAGAACGGAGGCTGCATGAGCAGAAGCAGTTGTATGAAGAATTAGCTGTATTTACTCAGAAGCTTTGGTTAACTCAAGTCTCTGCTGGTTTGCCATAGAGCTCTACCCTGACTTGTTCACATAGTTTATTAATGCTTCGAAAAAGGACATTGATGGGAACAATATGACGTAATAGTCAGAAATCTGAGTTCTCTTGTCAATCTGCTTGGGTTCAAATCCTGGGTCTTCTACCTATTGGCACTGTGATCCTGAGCGAGTACCTTAACCTTTCTATACCTTCATTTACCCATTAACTAAATGAAAATAATAAGAGTAACTACTTCATAAGGTTTTTGTGAGAATTAGGTAAGTTAACATAAAAATCTCTTAGCCCAGTGCCTGGTACAAAGTTCAACAAATCGAGCTATTATTACTATTCTTAGTTCCTTGTTGTCAGATTTTTTTGGTGACTAAAAGTGGAGATAATAGCAAATTATACGGTTTGAATCAGGATCCCTAAAAGTTGCTTAAAAATTGGGGAGGGTATGTGCTATGGTGAGTGCTGTGAATTGTGTAAGACTGACGATTCACAGACCTGTACCCCTGAAGCAAATAATACATTATATGTTAATTTTTAAAAAATTAAAAAGCAGCAACAACAACAAAATTGGAATGAAAGGGTAAATCTAACATATTTTCAGGGCTAAGATTCACTGCATCAGATAATAAATGCTGGCTCATTTGACATCTGTACAGCTTACAAGTGTAGTTTATTCTTAGATCCAAAGGCAGGTTTGTGCCTCAGTTCAGACCACGGAAACTGGAACTAAAGAGAATTTAGTTGCCTGTAAACTCACCCTTGCCATTAGTGTGCTGTGACTTCCCCTCGCTCCCTCCGCTACTCCTCACAGACAGAAGTCCCCTGACAGGGAAGGTACAGAACTCCTGAATCTCACCTTGAACCCTGTGCTTGGTTCATGATAGCCTGTTCAGGTATTGGTGCAGCTGCTGTGGGAAGAAGTAAATAGGGTTTGTTGGGTCACGGTCAAAGGAGTGAGACTGATACAAAGCAAAGGTCAAGCAAAGCTTTATTTCGCGCCAAGCATTGAGAATCAAACTGACCGGCCAGGGCTGTCTCTTGCAAAGAAGCGACCTCTCTCTTCTTTACAGACTAACTTTTAAGGGCAAAGGCCATGTGGTTGGGCCTGGCCATGCAATTGGTGAGCAATGAGGTTGTAACACAGAGAAAGCTGCACAGTCCTGCTAGGTCACACATAAGTACCAATTGAATTACAGTTTACCCTAGTAGATATTTGAACTAGTCTATCACCTTGGTCAGAATTGGCGCCCAAAGGGCACCCCAAGGGCGGGGCCCATACTCCTTGGTAGCTAGGGAGACAGTATGCGCCCCCACTGATTGGATACCTCCACCTGGCCTGACCCACCCTTGTATCTGTGCTTAGTTACCTGGGACTGGTTTCCGGGACTTGTTTTTAAATAAGTTCCCTGAAGGGGTGTGGGAGGCAGGGTCAGGATGGAGCTGCTCTGGCTAAATAGGCCCTTACAGGTTGAGCAGCCATGAGACTAACTTTAGCCCAACACATGAAAGAACTTCCTAATAAATTACGTTGTTGAGAATGACTCAAGCTAATTGAGGTGGCAGCTTCCTGTCCTTGTAGGGATGTCCAAACAGAATGGGATGCGCCAGGGAACCTCAAGCGTCTAACTTGGGTTAGACACCTCCAAGTTCCATTCCAGCCCTAAATTTCTAAAAAGGTCATGGATTTGTGGTCATGTTGTAGAGACTAAAATTCCAATAAGGTCACAAGCGGTGCCCGCCTGAAGCTGCCTGGAGTAGAAGCCTGGACGGCTTGACCTGGTAGCAAGAGAAACAAAGTCCTGTTTGCTAGACTAGGTGACTAGGTCTTTTTCTGGTCATCAGTTGTAACGGAGTAACTTAATTTCTTACCTAATGTAACAGGCTTTGTGAACCTCTGTTTAAATTTGGAAACTCCTCTTTTGTTTTCTTTACCACCTTTGTTCCTGGTAAAGCTTCTTTCATGGAATCACAGCTTTTTTCCTATCTAAATTAAGGGAAGAGGCAAAAGCCAAGAGAACTGAGGAGTCAGGGTCTCTCTGGAGGGCAAGTGTTGGGATGATATTCCCCCTGGACATGATCTGACTTTTCCTTCCCACTCAAGAAATCAAAACAAGTGTGAGTCTCTTCTCATCTGTTTCATTATTTTTTATATAATACCTGTAAACACTGGAAATTGTTTGTGAACATACCTCACAATTAATCCCTGCATACTGGGGGTTCTCCTTGCCAAGAATGAGAACATCTGATGTGTGTTAAGGATAAACACAAGAGGTTTGAAATCAGTTAGCTCTAGTTTCTAGTTTTGGGTTCATACCTGTTGAGTATTAACAGGTTTAGTCTGAAGTAATGTTCTTTCAAGAAATTCTTATTGATAAGTCAGACAGCCAGAATTCTGTGTAAGTCAGTCATCAGCAAGCCATAGCCTCCTGCCTTTTTTGTAAGTAGAGTTTTATTGGAACACAGGCACACCCATTTCATTTACATAGAGGCGACCTTCAGGCTACAACAGTGAAGCTGAGTAATTGTAAAAAAAGACAACTGCCCAAAAGGCTAAAATATTTACTCTCTGGCCTTAGAGAAAATGTACTGACCCTTACTATAAGTAATTTTACCTTGTAGATTCAAAGTGATAACCCCAAGGGCCTCAACATCTCCAATACTGACTGGATTGTCAAAGAAAACTTTAGTTGTAGTAGTAGTGTATTAAGGCCCCCACTAATCTGTGTGGTGCCTTTGTACAAACTCGATAAAGGTGCTCCTTTAGACAATTATTATAATATTTTTATAAGAAAGAACTCTTAACACCATCTGTCAGAAAATTACTTCCTAAATATACTAATAATCTACGGTGTCTACGATATGAATTACACTCCCTGGGGAAACTATATGCAGCAGCCTCAGTGTAGTCACGGGATCTGGTAGAAAAAAACACCCTACTTGGAGTATGAGTCGTGGATTCTATCTCCCGCTCTGAAACCAAACTGCTCGAATCTTGGAAGCAAGCCCTGTGATCTGCCTAGGCCTCAGTTTTCTAACCGTTAGCATGAAGGGAGCCTATGGTGGTTGTTGTAAGACATTAAATAAGATGGTAGACATAAGATTGCTTTGTAAAGGCTTACAGCTCTGTAAAATCCATCTCTGATCATGTTTTGGGAGGCTTCTATAGTTAGCTCATTTACAATTTAACTGGAAAGTTGTACACATACGAACTGCACTGGAAAGTTACAATCTAATGTAAAAAGTTATGTAGAGGGACCCCTGGGTGGCTCAGTCAGTTAAGCATCTGCCTTCAGCTCAAGTGGTGATCCCAGGGTCCTGGGATCAAGTCCCACATCGGGCTTCCTGCTCAGCGGGGAGTCTGTTTCTCCCTCCCCTTCTGCCTGTCAGCCCCCTTGCTTGTGTGCTCACTCTCTCTCTCTCTGTGTCAAATAAATAAATAAACAAAATATATATTTTTTAAAAGTTATGTATATTTAAACTAATTATCCTTTAGCTAAGGGACTTCTCCCACCTTCATCTCTCCCCACCCTAAAGATGGGGTATGAAATACTGGTTCACATTTACTGACCTCCTACTATAAGCCAGACATTGTATTAGGCTCTTAACATGCTTTATGTCACAAGTGTAATCCACAACAGCCATGTGAGGTAGACAACATTATCTCCGTCTTTACAGATAGGGAAAAGTAATAACTGGCCTCTATTTATTTATTTACTATGTTCCATACACTATTCTAAGTGCTTTACATATTTTAACTCATTTCATCCTTACACTACCCTTTGAGATATGTACTGTTATTATTTCTATTTTTCACATGAGGGAATTTATTCATAGATTAAATCGGTGCTTTCCAAACTTTTCCCACATCATGGCACACAGAAAATTCTAACTTTTTGGCATTCTGGGATAAATTTGAGGGTTTGGAGCAACTTTATGGGGTGAGATTAAAAAAAAAAAATCCAGTACCTCTGTATTGATAATTTGAGTAGCTGAGAGGATTCAGTATAGGATCAGGAAAGGTACACGTGATGTAGTCAGCTCAGACTGCTCTCTGGCAATGGGTACTAGGTAGAAAATATGCAATAAAATAACAATTATGATAGTCAAGAAATCTCACAGAGTGCCATACAAATAGTGTTCAAATCTAACTCTGTTATAAAATGCTGAATAGTTACAAAAATTGCTTTAAATACGTCATCATTAAAAAAAGTTCACCGCCAACGGTATTTTGTGGTGCACCTGTGAGCCATTGTGCAAGTTCTGAGATAAATTACTTGCAAGGCAAATAGGTAATAGGCGGCTGAGTAGAAGAACTAAGGCTCAAATCCAGGGCTGTCCGACTGGTAAGTCTGTTCTTCAAGCCTCTATACAATCTTGCCTGTCTGCAGTGAAAAGCCAGACTAGGTGAGCCAGGCTCCATTCATCCTTAGAGTATCTGATGACTTGATCATCCAGACTCACTATAAGGTAAATCTGTCATCAACCATGGTCTTCAGTTAACCTTGTTCCCCTCCCCCATCCTCCCAATAATTTTAGAACTAGTATTCCATACTTCTTTCTATTCACTTTCCACCCATATCCATAACAGGAATTAGAGAAGCAGGTGGGACAAGTGAAGAGTCCTGAGCTAAAAGGTGGTAGACTTCCCCTGTGCTCTGGAGAGACCTGCTTGGGCTCACTCTCCCTTCACTTGCTGCATCCGCTGGGAGGTGAGTCCTAGCAGAGTGTCCCTTCCCGGCTCAGCCGGCTGGTGCTCACAGTGAGCTAGGAGGGTGTAATAAGTGGCTACTTAAACTGTATCAATTACCCAGCCCCTAAATGCAGGAGTTAACTCTAGAATCGATTCTCTTTGCCTTCTGCGCCTCACAAGATACACGTCTGAGCAGAAACAATTCCCTGGGTGTGCTTCAGTCTGTGACTACAGTTGATGTTGGAGCTTTTTATCTATTACTTTTATTTATTTATATAAATATGTGGGGGGGGGTGTATGAAGACACACTATTCTAACATGAAGCTTGATATTACATGTGTGTTTTACTTGATGATGGTTTGTCTACGTTCCAAGCCTATTAGCATTAGAATTTCCTATTCCATCTTCAGGGTGGGGAAAGCTAAAGATGGAAGACGCAGACGGTATTTTATTCCTGGCTTTGTCAGGCATGCCAAATGACTGTTGTGTAGGCTATGATAGGTGGCAGGACATCTGGGGCAAAGGTTAGTGACCCATTAAGGTGTCCTGAGCTCTGATTAGACAGAAACTGGAGCCAGCAGAGCTGTCAACACTCAGTTTCTTTTTGATTAAGATTCTGCCTCTTAGCCCCTGGAGGCCACTTATCCTTCCCACCTCTAAAAAAAGACAGAGTTAAAGCCTGAGGTCATTGCTTGTTAGAAGCCCTGGAGCTGATTGGGCTGGAAAGGGCCTCTCTTAGCCTCTCAGCAGCCTTTCATTACCAGCCTCCTCTACTGACAGGTGAGCTCAGACCCTGTGATGTACAGAGCTCCTCAGCTAAGACGGCTCTCAGAGGAGCAGCTTCTCAAGGATGTGAAAATGCTTACACAAACCCACTGGTGAGGTAGGGAGGCCAGGGGGAAATAAGGTTAGCAATTATCATAGGGTTTTTATTTTTGTTTTAGTTCATGTTGGAGGACAGGTCATGATCTGCTGGGTCCTAGGATCAGTTCAGGTCATGATCTCAGGGTCCTGGGATCCAACCTGGTGTCAGGCTCCCTGCTCAGTGGGGAGCTTGCTTCTCCCTCTGCCTCTGCTGCTCCTGCTCATCCTCACACACACACACACACACACACACTCTCTCTCTCTCACTCTCTCTCTCTAAAGGAAGGAAGGGAGGAAGGAAGGAAGGAAGGAAGGAAGGAAGGAAGGAAGGAAGAAACTACTCCAAACTTCTGGGCGATGATGAAGCATAGGTGAATATGCCTAGACCTCTGAGTTACTCCCTGAGGAGAACCACCTCCACACTCTACTGTTGAACCTATACTAGACGGATATGTGACTAAGAGATGTCTTTGTTGTTAAAAAAAAAATACAGTAGTGGCACCTGGGTGGCTCAGTGGGCTAGGCCTCTGTCTTAGTCCCAGGTCACGATCTCAGGGTCCTGGGATCAAGCTCCCCGTTGGGAGCAGGGGGCCTGCTTCCCCCCTCTCTCTCTGCCTGCCTCTCTGTCTACTTATGATCTCTCTCTCTCTCTCTGTGTCAAATAAATAAATAAAAACTTTAAAAAATTAAAAAAAAATACAATATTGGCCATAATCTGGCCCCAGAACCTGTCTCTCCCCTCTCCTCAACTCAGCAACTCAGAGGACATATTAGGGCAGAGAGTTATGTCAATGCCCATTAAACCTCCAAATGATCGCAGTTACCGCTCCCTCCCTTACTTCCTGGCCTCACTTGCCCACTGCAGGTGCTGCCATTCCTCAACGCTTCTGGCTGTTGAGGCACCATCAAGGCTTTTACCAGTTTCTACCCGGGACAGGAGTTTCAGACTGCCGCCCACAAAGAGGCTCTGGGAGCCACCTGAGAAGATGAGAGGAGAGGATATAGGCAGTGTTCAATGAGGGGGGCTATAAAGCCGCACTCTCACAGCAATTCCACTTGATCTGTGCCATGTAAGATCACATTGGGAGAATTGTACCATTCTTGAAATAAAGAAGAAAAAAAGCCCTTGCTTTGGAAAATCCAAACCTTTGAGCCCTTCTTTATATCTCAAGCCTCTCAGGCTCCACTATTCCTGCCCACCAGGAACAGAGGTGGGATAAGCCAGCGGACTATCCCAACTCCTGATATCCCACTCTCTAGGCTCTGGAGCCAAGGAAAATTACAGTAAAACAGAGCTTGTGCAGAGAGAAAGGTTGGTGGGTTGCTGCTCCCCCTACAGTTCCCACAGTTCTGAGCCTTCACAGGGCCTGACGTGGAGTAGGCGCTAAATGACCACGGCGTGAATAAATGAATGATTCGATCTCTGTTGGTCGGGGTGTAGTTCCAGTGGGGGGAAACCCGGCCTTGATCTCAGAAAGGCCACAGTATTTATTTTTGAAGATTCACAGAGGCAACGTGACATCGACATTAAGAAGGTAGAACCTAGAATAAGAACCTCCAGTTTCAAATCCTGACTCTGCCACTTTCAAACTGTGACCTTATCCTTGCAGAATATGAATAATATTTCCCGAGGATGGAGTCAATATGTGTAGAGCACTTGGTGCTCAGCAAACACTAACAAACACCACTGTTCTCACCATTGTTGTTCAAATGCTCCCTTCTGACTCTCCCAAGCAGAACGCATTGTTCTCTGCACTTTCAGAAAGCACTTTGCCCAGACCTCTGAGGAAATTGTGAGGATTTTTTTCCCACCCCAGATCAAAGTAGATGATGGGGACAATAGAGCAGATTCTTTGAAATCGTGATCTGTAGATACCATAGGTAAAGCCCTACAGCTCCCACAGCTGTTCTGTGTTATGCCCCAACAATGGGTCTGTGATTAAAGGAGCGAGACTGATACAAAGCGAAGGTCAAGCAAAACTTTATTTCGCGCCAAGCATCAAGGATCTAACCTAACGTTCAGGGCTGCATCTCTTACAAGAGAGGGCGACCCTTCTCTGTTTCACAGACTAGCTTTTAAGGGCAAAGGCCATGCGGTCAGGCCTGGCCACGCACAGGTGGCCAATGAGATTGTAACACACACAGGAAACTCCACAGTGATGCTAGGTGACCAGTTGAGTTACAATTTACCCTAGTAGACATTTGATTTAGCCTATCACACCTTGGTTAGGATTGGCACCCAAAAGGCTCCCAAAGGGCAGGAGCCCATACTCCTTGGTAACCAGGAAGACAGTATGCATCCCCCCACTGATCAGATGTCTCCACCTGGCCTGACCCACCCTTGTATCTGGGCTTTGTTACCTGAAGCTGGTTTCCAGGACTTGTCTCCAAGTAAATCCCCTGGGGGAAGGGGAGCAGGGACCGTTTCTAAATAAGTCCTTACATTATGGTCATGTGGCTGTCTCTTCCTCCTCTTACACTTTTGGTCATCTTTGTATCCCAGGGGCATGGTGTGCTGTGAGCGCTGACTGCAGTTTGGTGGCATGGGTGAGCTGCGCTGGCTCTGTCCAGAGTCAGAAATAATCCTCACCATGGCCTCATGGCCTTCCTATCTGCTTACCTCTCCAGATGCTAGTACCTTTTTTTTGCCCCAAGATGAAGAGGACATTAAGAGTCTGGGCTGCGGTCAGGGCACCTCTTCAGGGCTTGGCTGCGTGGCTGTGGGAATTCAGAGCATACAAAGACCTGAAAATTAAGGAATAGAGAGTGAGGCGCACTTAGTCAGAGTAGACCTTTCAAAGCTTCCTCTGTTTGGGCATCTGCCCAAAGAAGAAGCTGCCATGTTCCTGGAACTGTTCAGGGCTCTTTAAAGACACATAATTCTCACAGCAAATTAACAGAGCTATTTTCCTGTTGGTTCCATTTTTCTAGAGGAGGAAACTGAGTTCAAGCCACTTTCTTAAGGTCACATATCTGATACGTCTGAGGCAGAATTCAAACCCGGGTCTGGATGGCAAAGCCTGTTCTTTCCACTGTCCTTGCCGGCTCCCAGTGAAGCATCCATCCCATTCTTCCTCTTCTCTCTACCTCACTCTTTTCTTCATTTCCTCCTATTATCTTCCCTGAATTATTTTTCTTCTTGAGTTGGCTTATTTATCACTTGGCCATGTCTTCTTATTAATACAACCACAACTTAAACAATATGTATCCCCACTGCCTCATTTGCCGGCATGGTGCTGAGTGCTTACGAGCTTGGCAATTAGACTGAGCTCAAAGGGGCCATAACATCTGCATCTTCAGCTGCTTTCATGGGGAGATGGTGTGGAGAGGAAAGAATGTAAGATGGGTCAGCGCAAGGCAGTGCACAGTGTATTCGCACACAGCAGGGGCCAAGGAGGGGAATTGGATGATGACACCACCAAGGATTTCTCCTGTAGTGTACTTGGCCTTCACTCAGAATGACCTGCTTATGGCCTAGAGCTGTCAGCCTCCAGGAAGACCCTAAAGTCATTTCTGCCCAAGAGCCTTCTTCTGTCTTATTCCTATGCCTGGTATCAACAGCAACAGTAGCCACCACTCATTTACCGAGTACCTACTGTATGCTTGACACACATCCCATTTGATCCATACAGCAATCCCATGAGCTAGGTATTAATCTGTTTCAGTATTTAGAAGAGGAAGCTAGAGCTCAGACCATGTAAGCAGTTTGTTCGAACTCATATTCCTAGCAAGTAGCAGAACAAGGAAAGGGGCGAAAAGACCTGAAAATTAAGGAGTAGAAAATGAGGTACATTTGGTCAGAGTAGACGTTTCAAAGCTTCCCCTGTTTGGGCATCTGCCCAGGTGAGCTGACAGAGGCACCTGAAGGCCCCTATCAGCTTCCTTCATGGCCCTCTTGAGGAAGGAGGATCTCTGAATCCCAAAAGTAGATGCTCTGATTTTTTTTCTGAATTTCCAAGAAGACTGCAAAACTGGTAGAGGTTGTCCAGAGACCAGGAAGACTTTATCCTCCAAAGCCCATCATGCTTCATGCTTCTTGGACCAAAACACTTTACATTTTTAATGGATACTTCAAGAGCCCCCCCTAAAAAGACGCCTGTCCCAGCTGATTGTTCTGCCCATGACTATTCTTTTCTGGCAGCTCTTCTCCAACTCTTCTACTTCTTTAGTCTTACCCAACCTCATGGTTTCCTGGGCCCAAGACTTCCAAGAACCTTTGGAGCCCTTCCAACAGGTATTCTAAGACAGTTCTCTTAACTGTTCCCTTAACATTTCCCATAACACAAAACCAATTCTTAAGAAAACCAGGCTCTCTGAGATTTTATCAGTTACCCTGGAGTTGGCTCTACCCTCCAGAGGTCTCTTAGAACCCAGCACCGGTCCAATTCACAGATCTAGGCTATGCCACATAGCCCAGGAAAATTAGCTCCAAGCATCTTTGCGGAAACAGCTACCAACAAAAACTAATAAGCTTTAATGGAACAATTGACTTTTTTTTTTTCATTCTTAAAATATATTATTAATAGACAGGTATGGTCAATAATGCAGGACCAAGTATTAACAAGGAAGATCTCAGTAGTTATAGTTGAAGCTGGCTGTGCTTTTTGCCTCCTCACACCTCACTCCACCTTCCCTATCGTCCCCTTTCCTCATCCCCCTTCTTCCCATAGAATGTTACAGTTGGCAATTTGCACGGCCAGCGTGTATGCCCAGGGGTAAGCAAAGCGATGCTCACTGGTTTATTTAAATATGATATTACCAGGAGCATGGGAGTAGTTGGAAGGACCTTGGAAACTATGCATTGAACAGATATTTATTGAGTACATACTATGTGCCAGACACTATGCTAAGCCTTAGAGGTAGAGCAGAAGACAGAAAAAGATTTCCACCCTCCTGGAGCTTCTTATTATGGAGGGGGGGGGTGGATAATAAATAAGTACATGAACCTTATAACATGTCAAATGTTAAGAATTATGACAAAGAGCAGAGAAAGCGTGTGAAGATTGCTATGGTGGGAGGTGGAAGGTCATCCTTTTACTAGGGTGGGGGTTAGAAGCAACCTCATTTGAGCAAAGAGCTGAAGGAGGTAAGAAAGAAGAGTGCGGCTGACGAGGAAGGAGCATTTCAGCAGAAGGAACAGCAAATGCGAAACCTCTGAGGCAGGAGCGTGCCTGGCCTTTTCAAAGAAGAGCAGGGCAGCTAGTGTGACAGGAAAGGAGACTGGCAGAGAAAGAGGTGAAAGAGGTCATGGGAGACTGGATGGTGTGAGACCTTGCAGACCAGCATAAGGGCTTAGCCTAAATGAAATGGAAAGTTTTTGAAGGGTTCTGAGCGGTGGACTGACATGATCTAATGTATGTAATAAAAGCAATTACTCAGGTAGCTGCCTTGAGAACAGGCTGTGGGTGGTGATAGAGCCGGAAGCAAGGAGACCATTTAGGACACAGGCCAATCTTCTAGATGGGTGAGGGAGCTTAGGCCATAAGAGCAGAGTCTCTGGAGCCAGACTGCCCGAGTTCAAATCCCAGCTATGCCCCCTACTAGCCACATGACCTTGGGCGGACCATTTAATCACTCTGTGTCTCAGTTTCCTCACCTATAGAATGGGGATAATAATTGTACCTACCTCATAGGGGTTTCGTAAGGATTAAATGAGTCATTAAATGTGAAACACCTAGAACATAGGGTTGTATGAGGATTAAGTGAGTTGAAACGCCTGTAACAGCACAGCGCAAATGCTGCCTTCTGTATTTGAGTTATTGTTGTCCTCATCATTATCTTCTGCATGAGGGATGATCTTGGCTCAGGCCAAGAAATAAGAATCAAGAATCAGGCCATGATTTTTTATCACGAAAGAAAAATGGTCATTTGGAGGGAGTGTTTTCAAGGTAGAGCCAACAGAATTTAGTGACACGTTGGATGTGTGGAATGCAGAGAGAGAGGGGTCTCCCCTCTCCCCTTCAGGAGGATAGGACTCCTCCATCACCCTCCTCTTACAGGTGAAGAAACTGAGCACAGCGGAGGCCACCATTGTTAATACCATTTTTTTTTTAATTAAGCAGATTCCACATCTCAGGCTTGAAGTTATGACCCTGAAATTAGGAGTCATGTGCTGAGTCACCAACTGAGTCAACCCTTAAAGAGCCTTGTTGCTACATAGTTTAACATGAACAGAAATCAGTATTAAAGAGCAAGTTCATTCTAACACACAAAAAAACCCTATGTAATAAGCTATTTTAATTTTTACCTATTCCCTTCAATTTTTAATGTTATGCATGCGTGATTCTCAGATAATTATGATAATTTCATTAACATAACTTTATATTCCAAAAAAAGGAGGTAGGAAGCACTTCCTGATTCTAGCAAGTGTTCACCGGTCAAACATTAAGGAAAATAATATGCTCAACACCATTTATACCTCAGGATATACACAGGGAACAGCACTCCCATTTTAAGATGAAACAGCATACAGTCCTGAATTAGCGGCTAAAAGAGAGCTGTGGGAGGCAGGGAGTCATTCATTCATTTATTCACTCCACAAACTTTTATTAAGTGAGTCTATATATAGCTACTAGGTAAGTCGATTGATAGATCGCACTTTTTTGTTTCAAGGGGATTAGTCTGGTGGGGACAAGAGCACATTGCTATAATTGGTTTTTACATCTCAGACCTATACTAAAAGTGTTTGTGTACAATGCCTTTGGAAGCATCATGGAGGATACACTTAATTCTGCTTGTAAAGGTAGGGAGGCTTCCAAAGAGAGAGGACATCTGGATACTATATTCTTTCAGTAGGGCACAGAAGAGACCTCGTTCCCTGACCACCAGGCTATGTGTGTATCTCTCATCCCAGGCGCCGTCCGGATGCCTGACACATGGTCACTCCTTTTTTAATGTCTGTTGAAAAACACACATCATATCTTTAAAAAGTGACCAAAACAGTGGCAAATGAAGAAATCACACAAGTACAATAGACTTATAAGTCTTTGGCAGGGGGTTGGGGGAAGGGGAGGTTGTCAAAAAAAATTCTTCCTGACTTCCTGAAGGACCACAGCTTTCATCCAAAGTCTTGCTTAATGGGTGGTCAGGAGACAGAAAATTCTCTCGGTATTCCAAGTTGGAAGGGTCAAAAACAGAGAGTTAGAGACTTGCGCAAACATTAGATAAGCTGGAGGAGTGAAGGCTCAGGGAAGCCACTGTTAGAGATTACACAGCCAAACTATGCTGAGATCTCGAGAAGCCTCTGCACTCACAACTGCTTGTACTTCCAAAGCAGGTGATTTGCAGAAGAAGCTTGGCCAGAAATCACGGCAAACTCTGCTTCTGCCATCTGCTTATATACTTGCCCCCAGTTGCCACCAGAGAAAAATTCACTTCTCTCCTGCATTGAATCTTTCCCAAGTGCTTCTCATTAGCAGACTATAACCCAGAACCATCTAGGAAGAAAGATCCTCAGAAATGGAGGTCCAGACTTCTCTCCTGCAATGCAGAGGTTTTAGGAGAGGACAGTGCTTATGCTGAATGCACAACAGACCGCTCAGCCCAAGTGGCCTCCCCAAGATGAAGATGATTTCTTCATCTCTAAGCAGGGAGGTGTGCACAACTCTGGTAATATCTCATTCTACTTTCCCTACGCCCAGGAAGCTGTCGTGTTCAGTCCAAACATCTTCCTGATGGAGCAGGATGGTACCTATAACATTTCCATACAACCAAATCATGACAACCTGCTATTTAGTAAGCAGATCCAGACAGTGTCAAATGCAGAAAGGACTCCAGTTTTGGAGGTGGACACACTCTCGAGTGCTGATCTCAGCTGTGCTGCTGGGTAGCCGTGTCAAATTAAGCCAGTGAACTCTTCTAAAAGAGGCGGAGGGTATAACATAATCTGAGCTTTATAAAAAATACATATGTAAGAATGTTTATAAAAGTATTTTTAAGTACACAATTACATACCTCCCTAGTAAATAACCTCATGTATCCACTTAAAATTATCTTATGGAAGAAAAAGGTGGACATGGGGAAATGTTCATGATACGGTGAGAAAAATGAGTTACAAAAAACAGTATGAGCACTGTGATTCCATTTTTATAAAAATAGCTATGTAACTGAAAGCCTATTTATACTAAAATTTTTTTATTTTATTTTATTTTTTATTTATTTGAGAGAGAGAGAGAGAGAGACAGTGAGAGAGAGCATGAGTGAGGAGAAGGTCAGAGGGAGAAGCAGACTCCCCGTGGAGCTGGGAGCCTGATGCGGGACTCGATCCCCAGACTCCAGGATCATGACCTGAGCTGAAGGCAGTCGCCCAACCAACTGAGCCATCCAGGCACCCTATTTATACCAAAATTTTAACAGCAATTCCCTCTAAGGGTACTTAGGATTACAGCTGGGGTTTTCTCCCCCTTAGGTGTGTTAGTTTCTCAGATGTTTAGCACATACTGTGTATTACATTTTTAAGTTTAAAACAATTATTTGAAAATAAAAAGTAGGACTCAATAAAATTGAGAGAAGTAAATCAGGCAATATTTGCAAAGTTCCTGATACATTTTCAATAAATGATAGTTTCCTATTCATTTAAAAATGATTTTACTTTTTGGGGGGCACCTGGGTGGCTCAGTGGGTTAAAGCCTCTGCTTTCGGCTCAGGTCATGATCTCAGGGTCCTGGGATCGGGCCCCACATCAGGCTCTCTGCTCAGTGGGGAGCCTGCTTCCTCCTCTCTCTCTCTCTCTCTCTGCCTGCCTCTCTGCTTACTTGTGATCTCTGTCTGTCAAGTAAATAAATAAAATCTTTTAAAAAATTAAAAAATAAAAATGATTTTACTTTTTTAAGAATAAATAAGAGTCACATTCAAACATAAAGATAAAGAAATGAGAATCATCACTTCTAACTCAGGCCTCCAGATACTCTCTTCCTTTCCCTAGAGTTCATGAATGTTATTGGTTTTTTACATATCCTGTAGGGAAAATATACACATATAAGTAAATATATAAAGTTATGTGTTAATTTAGCTCATTTTTTACACAAATGGTAGCACATTCTTCTACTTTTATGGCCCTTTACACTCTTATTTTATGCTCTTCCTATTGGTAATCTTTCCATATCAGTATAGACAGGTATTACAATAATTAGTTGCATTTATTTAACCTGTCCTGTACTGGTGGACATTCAACCCAGTGATAGTTCTGAAGGAGCCCCAGATACAAGGGATACAAGGGTGGCCTGCACTTTAGGAATGACCTCCCCATCCTGGTCTCTTCTGGGCTTGTAAGCATCACCCACTCCATGGGCTCTGGTCATGTCTTTGCCTCAGCTTCTGAGACTGGGGGGGTCTTCAAGACACCTTGTACTGGTTCCAGCCCAAACCCATACTGGTTCCAATCTTCCAATCTTTTTACCTATTTCTCTGCTTACTTTTTTTTTTTTTTTGCAGTGAGCTGGATCTGGCATGGTTCTGAAGTCATTCTAGTCTACGATCTAACAGCGGATAAGCCATGTGCCATGTATTTAGTATTCTGTCTCCTCCGTGCGGCTCTTTTTCTGTGTCACTGTATTCTTCTGCACTGTCTTCCAACCTCAGTGATTTCTCAGGAGAGGCCTATGGCTCATGAATCTCAAAACTCCCTCTCCCACTTTCCTCATTCTCTTCACCATCTTGGAGGATCTGGAAATAGGACTGGGGTGTTGTCACCTAACACCCTGGGTGACAAGGGCAGTGCTGATGAGAAGCCAGGCTAGGGGTTCAGTGGTGACACAAGGGGGTGACAGCTGGACCTATGGGCCCCTGCCTGATGATCAGGAAAGTGGACATGCAGGGTGAAGTGGGGCATGTTTGGCCTAGGGTAAGTCTTCGGGGTAAGAATCCCTGGGGGTAGTTTGGGGGAGGTAGTTAGGATCTAAGCCAGTAAGAATGGTCTAATTCCTGTCCTTATATAAAACCTATAAAGAGAGCCCTTCGGGTCATTTATCAGTTTGTACTGAACTGATATTGATTCAGTACCTGCTGCATGCAAAGCACTCTACTGGGTGGTCCCTCAGTCTCCATGTTGTCATTTCACACGCTGTGGTTTGCCTTGCCAGCTGCGGTCACTAAGTCCTGCAGTCTCTTCCACTGCTTTTGCTTCAAACTTCTGTGGTCTTTCAAGGCCTGCAAGTTTTTTTCCTGGGGCTCAGCCTATACACCAGAGTTCAAGTCCTTGAAAGTCACAGTTTAAATTAGGGCACTCCCAGACATAGACATCTCATCAGGCTGGCACATAGACACGCTGAGTCAGTGCTGTCTAAACTGACCTGATCCGGGTCTGGGAAAGCCTTCTCTAGAACCGCACGGGCTCCCATCTGCCCTCATTCACTTGAGATAATGGCCTTAGGAACAGTTATCAGCTTAATTTCCTTTTACATCAACGCAGATTTGATGTCCAGGAATATATGTTTTGTACCTTTAATGGCCTTTTAATGATGAAGAGTATCAAAGGCATTTTAGATGTGAGCCCGCACCATTAGTTTCCATTCCAGAAATCCACTGTAATGTTCTCAGCTGTTTCTCCATGCCCAGCGGGAGCACGGGTTGCATGCACATAGTGGCATGATTAATCCCTGTGGCACGGAGCTGGTCTGAGGCAGGTCCAGGGGTGGCTACTGAAGGTGGAAGACAGGGTATGCTGGGACAAGGAGCAGAACCAGAAGGAGTGAAGGGCTGAGTCAGTCAGGGCCTGGAGTGTCAAGATCCCTCAGAACAGGGGTTCTCTCAGCTCTGGTCCTCTCTTCTCTCCTCATGTCATAGTGAAAAAAACTATGGGTTCTTGGTAATTCTCCATTCTCCCCCATCCCATTCAGGAAGATTCAGCAGGGGGCAGGGGCAGGGGAGGGTGTGCGGCATGGGATACAGAGTGCCCAGCTGAGGCGAGCGACTCTGACTAGGCAGAATTTGGGGGAGAGGGCACCAACGGAAGGATCTAAGGGACAGTGATTTTCCAGGGAAAGGAGATGTTCCGATGGAATTCAGAGGGTACCGTTTATTTTTTGAACCCCATCTTCAAGATCCATTGTCTGCTGTTCCTTGTGCCCTAGGAGGCTGACCCCTGGGTACCTCATCACCCAGGCTTTCTTGCTCCCTGGCTTCCACTGGGCTTTGACCATCAGAGGGCACTGGCAGCAGATGTGAGGGTGTAAGGAGCCAGGGGTCAGGGTATTTCTTCCTCCATCCCCTCCCTGAGTAGGCACTGCGGGTCTGGCTATAGTTGTGGGTCTGGCCACAACTATAGCTTCTGTCAGGAAGCCCTTCTTCCTTGGCTCCAGCTCTTCCTGGGCTCTGATAACACATTTTCTCTCCTTGCCCTTGTACTATAAACTTCCTCTTTTTGCTAGCTAGTGGATACTTCAAAATCCCATACAGATTCCCTTAAC
The DNA here is from genome assembly GCF_902655055.1 of Lutra lutra. Taxonomy (NCBI): domain Eukaryota; kingdom Metazoa; phylum Chordata; class Mammalia; order Carnivora; family Mustelidae; genus Lutra; species Lutra lutra. The sequence goes on from NC_062284.1 coordinate 112,368,220, forward strand.
CCCATTCACACCTCTGTAAATAGTACCCTCATTAAATTCAAAACCGCAGCTGAGTGTGCCATCCATTTCCTGCAAGAACCCTGATTGATATAATGAGTATATCAGAAATCAACTCATATTTACCAATCCCGTTTCCTTTTCCTGGACACACAAGAGGATTACATTTTCCATTCTCCCTTGCATTTAGGTTGAGGCTATGCGACTGTGTTCCGGCCAATGGAATGAATTATGACTTCCAAGCCTGGCCATAAAACACCTCTTGTAATTGTCCCCACTGTCTTCCTATTCTAAGATAACATTGGAAGCTATGTATTTAAGGTTACAGGGTCTCAAGCTGGAATAAGTTTGGATCCCTGAGTCACTGCTTGGAGGAGAATTGTCCAGCTGTATTCAACAATGATGTGAGTGAGAAATGGCCTTTATTGCATTGTGCCACTGTGATCTTGAGAGTGGTTTGTTACCATCATGAGGGTTAATTACTTTGACTACTTCAGTGGAGGTGTTCAGTGAAGAGGCCACCTAGAGCAAAGGAGTATTCAAGGTATAAAGATAAGGAAGCATATGATTTTCCAATTTGAGTGACACTGCACCGAAAGTTAACAGAGTGCTAGCATTATTGCTTTGTGAAAAGAACAGGGATTTGGGCATCAGAGTTGAGTTTAAATCTAGGCGTCACCACTTCTAGTGACGTGAGCTTGGGCTAGTAACTTCACTTTTTTAGGTTTTCCTATCTGTAGACTGTCTATCTCCTCAGGCTCTTCGGCAGATAGATGACATATGTCTATAATAGTTGGTACTCAATAGAAGTTCCCTCTTTTACCTCTTTCAGCTCTGAATTATAAACTCAGTCCACTAGTAACTGGTAAATAATTTCAGGTTGTGAGGCACCTGTGTCCGATCCCTGATGGCAGAGAACAAGTCTCACTGTCTGCAGCATCTTGGTATGAAAGTGGCTTGAATATTGACCAGGAAAAAGGGATTTCCTTTAGGTCTTGGGCTTAAGCATTAACTCTTTCACTTCTCTGCCCTCCAGGCCCTGTCTTGAAATTTGTAGGCCAGTTTATGTACGTGTCACGTCAAGCGAAATTGAGTCCCAGTGTCATGTCTTACCTAATGAATGAGTTTAGATCCTGGGACTGAAGTGTCTTTTGGAAAGGTAAAAGGAAAGGACTCCCCATGGAAAATTTTTCATCATCAAGAGGTCTTATTTGTCCATTCATCCATCCATCTATCCAGAAATCCAGAAAATAATCATTTAGTGCCTAACATACGTGAAAACACTTCTAGGCCCTGCAGTAGATACAGAGATGGATTAGATGCATCTGCCCTGAACAGCTTATGTTCTTGCCGAAGAGAAGATAGTTTAACTTCATAAATAACTGCAGGACAGACCAGGTTGTCGTAAGCATGGCAGACCCCATACGAAGTGCTGTGGAGTCTGAGGAAGGGAAACCCCTTCTGGCTGAAGACAGCAGGCGGTGTTTGAGTACATCTTAAAGGTAGGGCAGGATTTGAACATATGGAGATGAGGGAAGAGACCCATGGGGAAATGAAGGTGAATAGTTTGGCTGCCAAGAGGAGGGTTAAGGGGAACAGTTCTAGAAATGTCACCTAAGAACAGATTGGACAGAGCCTGAATTCTAGGTGAAAGGCTTTTGAGGAGGGCAGAGGCAGAGACGGGTCATCCAAATTTTCTGAGCACTGGATTGGCATGTGCCTTGGGAAGAGTAGTTGGGAGGCTGCGTTCAGCAACTTGGAGGCAGGAGGAGGTGGGGATAAGGAGCCCAGCTCGAAGACCTGCCACCATCCAGGTAAACCTTAACTAAACTAGGATAGAGAGTATGGAGTATAGAGAATGGTGGAAAGAATCATCCAACATGTATTTACCATGTATCTATTCTCCTTCTGTCAGTCACTATAGGGGATGAAAACTAAGCAACCCAACTCTTGCCTCCTTGGTGCTTAGCATATGACTCGTGGGATGAATTAGTCAAGGAAAGTTTGTCCTTCTGAACGCTTTCCTGTTATGGCCACCCAGCATAAGTGTAAGCCGCTTTACTGTCCCTACCCACTGTGCACCTGTCAATAGCATCCCGTCTCCACCCCAACAATATCGAAGAGAAGGTAGGGAATGAAGTTTTAAGTTAAGATATGGTCTGCTGTCCATGCTTATTTAACATCTTATAGCACTTATTACATGCTCTGTATATCTTGCTATATGCTCTATTTTAAGAGCTTTATAAATACTACATTATTTATTTTCATAATAATCCTATGATGTAGGCACTATTATCATTCCCGTTTTATAAAGGAGGGCACTGAGGCAGAGATTAAGTAATTTTCCCAAAGTCATATGCTAGTAAGTTGCAGATCCAGAGTTTCAGAACCCAAGGAATCTGGCTCCAGAATCTTACATTTAACCATGACATTGTGCTGCTTCTCCCTGCAACGCTGCTTGCCCTCTGCCCCCTGCAATGAATCATAGCCAAAAAGGAATTACTCTTGGACCTTACCTCTCCCCACTGAATCCGTGCTCTCTCTTTGGTTTGTGATGCTGTCCAAGGTCACAGTGAGTAAAATCAACTCAATGATCTCTGATACAGTCATAGTTACTGTCAATGCTGAATTTGACTTCCCCACCTTGGTGGGTAACCAGCCAGGAAGGTGGGTGGGGCGAAGCAATGAACTGGTGAGGGAAGCCAGTGGTCTCGCACCTATAGGACCTTAACCCTCTGCTCAGAGCAGTCAAGTTAACGCTGCTGCTCACATCCCACTCTGGAAGAGGCTGATAATGGCAATGCCCAGAGCCTGGGCTCTGATATTTACTACCCACAAATGTTTGGACTAAACATCAGTTCCCCATCCACAAAATGGGGGTAATACATAGGAGTTTCCTCATAAAGTTGTAGTAAAGAGTAAACGAGACACTTTCTGTAAAACGCTTAGTCCCCAACATGTCTTAGTCTTAACGTTTAGTCCACAACATGCAGCCAGTACTCAGAAAGTGTTTCCTGTTGTCATTTTGCTCAGTTAAGAACAGACTTTTCACCTGTTCCGTGACACCGGACTCAGAGATACTCAGAGGGCCCAGGCTGGCTCTTCAGGTCCTCATTCAAGATAAGGACGACCATATCACAATAGCCTTTGGAGTGGAGGAACAAGTGAGTTTGGACCTTCCCATGCAGAGTTGTATGTTATTAGTAGTACATTGTGCCTTGTGTTCAGGGGTGTACTGAATCATAGTGGGACCACAAGCCTGATTTAAATCTCAGCTCTGCCATATACCAGCTGGGTGACCTTGGGCAAATTCACATCTCTGAGCCTCAGTTTCATCATCTGCACCAATGAGGTGATGGTGGTATCCTCCTCATAGGGTTGTTGGAGGATAAAGTGACTTCATTATGTCAAGTCTTTAGAGCAGAACTCAGGGCACTACAGATAGGTAAAGAGGATTAGCTAGTATTGCTGCTTTCCTTTGTATCAAACTAATAAATTCCTTTTCTTCTAAAAAAGGAGACTGGGGTAGACTTTTCTTCTTTCATGGCAAGAGATAGCCCACAAAATCCAGGCAAGGAGATAAGGCAGACCTTGATGGTGGGCGTTTTTCCCTCTCCTACAACTGGGAGATGGAGGAGGAGCCCAGGCCTTCCAAGTCTGCGGGTGTCAAACATAAACCAGGCGGAAAGACCAGGATTGACTCCAGGCAGCCATAGTGAGATGGGAGCTCCCTACAAGGAAGAGGTGAATCAGGGTGAAAAGGAAAGTAACCCTTTTATCTGAGGCTTCTCAGGGCATCAGTGGGTAAGTCTGCCCTACCTTGGTCTTTGGAGACAACATATAAGCTCTAAGCTTCTGGCGTTCCCTTCACCTCCACCCTGAGAATGGGAGAGCTCATCATATAAACCTTTCAGCCACGGCAAATAAGGGTTTCTTTTGCCCCCCTCAAAGACCCTCAAACAAGACAAAGCAGGAGATGAGTCATGCATGAAACGGCCACCAATAATCTATGGCCAGAAAGGCTACACAACCAAGAGGGGCTGCAGGAGCGTGTTCCTGGGGGTCCAGTTCCACCCCAGCCAGTAACTAGCTGCTAAGCCCTAAGAGAGCCATGTCAACTTGCTAAGCACCCATTTCCACACCCGGGAAATCCTCCCATCCCAACCTCAGTGTGCTGGGTGATATCTAAGTAACATCCTTCCAGCTCTGTGATCCCATAAGTGTTGGGACAGAAATTCCATTAGGAGTTCAAAGGAGGGACAGATCAACGTGGGTTGGAGTGGTCAGAGAGAGGTTCATGGAAGAGATGAACCTGGGAGGGTTTGTGTAGGCAGAGGGGAGGAAGCGTTGTTCTTGTTCCCTTGGCCTTTAAACCTCACTTTGACAGCTGACAACTTTTTGGGCTCATTCATCAGCCGGAAGAATTTCTCTCCAAGGAGTCCCTGCTCCCCTTCTCACTCCAGGATGTCATCTAACCACACTAAGAGAACCAGAAAAACCTCAAACCAAGGTCATAAGCTGACTAAAATGTCACCTGCCTTGAGGCCACCTACAAAACCTCCTTTGTAGTCAGACAGATGCATTCCATCTGTCTCTCATCCATTAAACACTGCCCATGTCAATGTTCTCTAGGCTGGAGAGATTGTCTTAAAACAAGACTGAGGCTCTGAAGAGGGCTGGATCCCACTGTTCTCTCTGAAAGAGAAGGATGATGTTCATTCATGAACAGGGTTCTGGGTGGAGTGTATTCGCTGGACTTGGCATCCCCCCTTCCCACCACCATCATCTCCAGGAGGGCCCACCAAGGAAGCTTTCCTGGACACTTGCTCAGAAAGAAACCTATTCCTTTACATCCCACCCCCTTCAATGGCTCGCACTGTCAAGCACTGCTTGTGTCCCTGCCAAATCTAATTCAATGACACAGAAGACTGTGGCTGTCCTTCCAAGCTAATTAGAGACCCAAGAAAGGAAGCAGGGAAGGGAGAGATCAGCCCCTGAGAAAACAGTATGTGTGAGAGCATCATGGAAAGCCAATGGGGATTAAACTTCGTGCTGTGTGCCTTTGCTCTGACCTCAATTTTTTTATTCCCAGCTCTCTTTGGGGTCCCTTGTCTACCTCCTTGAAAAACTGTACAGTAAGGTCATTCTTTTAGCAGCAGCCATCTGCCTATTGCCTGTGTTAGAAAGGTGACGTATTTTCCTTTTCTCCTAAAGGTCAAGCTAATTTATTCCCATGTGAGAGAGTCCTGTGTGCTTGTCATGAGTGACAGCTGGGCTGTGATGGATGTCATGTGGTCGCAGTAGCTCCAACTCAGGAACCTGCCTCTTCTAGGACCCAAACCCCCTGGCTGCTTCCGGCTGAGAGATCGAGTCCTCGTCAATGTTCAGAGGCCCGTAGTAACAACTGCCCTCCAGAAGCCCTCTTGCTTATCAGTTTTCTGCAGTTCCATCTTCCCAGCCCTCAGTTCTGTCACTGACCTTTGGAGTCAGGCTCCAGACTCTGAAACTGCCTTCAGTTTTTTCTGGTTAATGACACAGATGGTTATCTTTTCAGATGTGACATCCAGAGGATTTTTTTTTTTAACATCTTTTCTTCTACTGCCACCAGAATAGACTGCAGAGGTCTCTGTCTGGGTTTTGTTTTTTGTTGTTGTTGTTGCTATTTTTTTTTTTTTAATTACACTTCAGAGTTAGGATCTCATATTTTTTTTCTAAAAATGAGAGGTGATTAATGCTGACAAAACACTGTACTTCGGCAAATGAGTAATGATGCCCTCTTTCTACCATGAGAAGACCTGCCCCTCACAGAAAAAAGCCTGCAGTCACAGAACGACACAGCTGGAAGGAAGCTTAGAAACCATTCAGGGCAGCCCCTCATTTTCTAGATGAGGGAATGATGCTTGAAGAATTGAAATGGCTTGGATGCTCAGAAAATACAGCTTTAGAAATAGGGTTCCCTGTGACCCTGCTTCTCCTCCTCAGTGGCCTGGGATGTTAGATGTTCTTCATGTTCCTACTTTTGGGGTCTGACTCTCATCTTGGAAAAAAATACAGAAAACAGAAATTATGTGGAAAAAAGAACAATGTTTCCACTTCAGATAAGAAAACTCACCTGGGTGGCTCAGTGGGTTAAAGCCTCTGCCTTCGGCTCAGGTCATGATCCCAGGGTCCTGGGATCGAGCCCCACATCGGGCTCTCTGCTCAGCGGGGAGCCTGCTTCTACCTCTCTCTCTGCCTGTCTCTCTGCCTACTTGTGATCTCTGTCTGTCAAATAAATAAATAAAATCTTAAAAAAAAAAAAAAGAAAGAAAGAAAACTCTATCCCCTCATCAGCTCCACCAACACTCTTGCCCTAGATCCTTTCAGGTATCGATTACCACAGTCTGGCTCCTGGAGGGTTATACTGGGCAGGACTGGTTTTGCTTCTCTCTGCACCCAGATTGTCATGAGTGACTGAGGCCCCAGCGGACCGGAGTGGAGAGAGACACCTGACTCTACGGAGCCTCATTCATAGACGGATCACCTGCTAAGGACATGACCTGGTTCCAAATGTCGAAACTGTAGTCAGGTGGCATAAGGCCCATGGGTCCCAGAACTAGGGTGACCATGTTGGACTTTGTGCAGAAACAGTAAGCAGAAAGGGCTATTTTTTGTTTTTTGTTTTTTTTTAAGAAACAAATGGGTAGAATCAATTTGGAGACACATGGGCACAAGTGACCATGTTCTCCAGAAAGAGAAAAGAAGGGCTGTGGCTCTTGGTAATTTCTAGTGTTGTGAGGTTCTGCTTTACTTCATTTCCCACCCTTGACTGGCATGGATTTTCACAATCTCCTACCCTCTGTCTTTTATTTGTATTGGCCTTGGTCCCTTACAGCTACAACATCTCTCATCAGAACATTAACTTGTTCTATCTGCGTCTATAAGTCTTGTTCCTCAAACCAGGAACAAGCTCTCAAAGGCCAGAGGTTTATGTCTTAGCCTTTCGAAAAATCCTTCCAAGTAACTTGTACATATGACAGCTGTTGAAAGGTTGGGCTGCAAGGCTTTCTGGAAGTTCAGTTTTATAAGCCCTTTTAAACATTTACATCAGTTGGCCCCAAGGAAGCCTTGTTGAGCCTTCCGATGTAAAGCTGCTCAGTATTAACTGTCACTATACATTTGACTTTGAACACTGAGAGGGTTAGGAGTACAATCAAAAATTCGAGTGTAACTTTTGACTCCCCCCAAACTCAGACTAATAGTCTATGTTGCCTGGATAAGCAATTAACACATAATTTTATGTTTTATGTATTACATGCTGTATTCTTTTTTTCCCCCCCTTAGGAGGGAGAGAGAGAGGGGCAGAGGGAGAGGGAAAATCTCAAGCAGACTCCATGCCTGGCATGGAGCCCAGCGTAGGGTTCCATCTCACAGCCCTGATCATGACCCAAGCCATAATCAAGAGTTGGATGCTCAACTGACTGACCACCCAAGCTCCCCTATATACTGTATTATTATAATAAAGTAAACTATAGAAAAGAAAATGTTTTAAGAAAATAGTAAGGAAGAGAAAAAACGTTTACAGTAGTGTATCATATAAAAAAAGAATGTAGGGCACCTGGATGGCTCAGTTGGTTAAGCAACTGCCTTCAGCTCAGGTCATGATCCTGGAGTCCTGGGATCGAGTCCCGCATTGGGGTCCCAGCTCCATGGGGAGTCTGCTTCTCCCTCTGACCTTCTCTCCTCTCATGTTCTCTCTGTCTCCTTCTCAAACAAATAAATAAAATATATTTTTAAAAAAATCTGGGGGTGCCTGGGTGGCTCAGTGGGTTAAGCCTCTGATTTCAGCTCAGGTCATGATCTTAGGGTCCTGGGATTGAGCCCTGCATCGAGCTCTCTGCTTGGCAGGGAAACTGCTTCCCCCTCTCTCTCTGCCTGCCTCTCTAACTACTCGTGTTCTCTCTCTCTGTCAAATAAATAAATAAAATCTTTTTAAAAAATCTGCGTATAGGGCGCCTGGGTGGCTCAGTGGGTTAAAGCTTCTGCCTTCTGCTCAGGTCATGATCTCAGGGTCCTGGGATCGAGTCCCACATCGGGCTCTCTGCTCGGCAGGGAGCCTGCTTCCTCCTCTCTCTCTCTCTCTGCCTACTTGTGATCTCTTTCTGTCAAATAAATAAATAAAATCTTTAAAAAAAAATCTGCGTATAAGTGGACCTGTGTCGTTCAAACCTTTATTGCTCAAGAGTCAACTGTAATTTTAAGGGAAACGAATGAATTCCAGTGTGTTTTATGTGGTCCTAATTTCCCCAAGCCTCTTCAACTAGCAGGTTGAAATGAGATTACAGGGATTTTAATACCGCAGAAATCACTGGCTCATGTAACACCTTCACCCCTGAAAATGCCCCTCTTCTACTTTTGTAGGTTCCAGGGGAATGTCTCACTTGGGTGCATGGAGAGATTTGCTCCTCCAGGGGCCGCTAACTGTCGACTATCGCCCAGGGATCTTTCTTTACCTTTTTACCCTCCCCTCCAGCTCTTCTTTCACTCCCCCAGCAGATCTGTCTTCCAAACTTAAATCTTACCGCATGATTCCCCTGCTTAACACCCATCTGTGGCCCCTACTACTAGCTGCTGTTCCTCAGTCTTCCCCAGTATTGTTCTTCCTTATCGGGAGTGCTGGTTTCCTATGAGAGATGCCCAGAGTCCCAGATAGTCACCTTCCTAGATTCCCTTGGAGCTATGGCATAGAAATACGCCCTGGCCGACTGGGCTTCAAGGGAAGACTTCTGAGGATTTCTGGGAAATAAGTTCCTCCTTAATGTAAAAGACACAAGTGAGGGGAATTCCCTTTTTCTTGCTTTGGGATTTTGTGTGTTGAGGCTGTGATGCTTAGACCCGGACTCCCATATTGTGATGGTGGAAGTAAGCTGACCCAGAGCCCTACAGTGATGAGCTCCAGCAGCTTTCTACTGCTGGACTTTTTATTATATGAGAAAATTAAGCATCCTTACAATTAAAGTTACTTTTAGATGGGTCTCCTTTTGTTACTTACAGACATCATCCATAGATCCCTACAGGAGAAAATCCAAATTCCTTAGCATGGGTACATCAGGCCTTCCCAGGTTTGCTCTGTATCCTGCTCCAGCATCATTTTAAAAAAAAAAGATTTTATTTATTTATTTGACAGACAGAGATTACAAGCAGGCAGAGAGGCGGGCAGAGAGAGGAAGGGAAGCAGGCTCCCCACTGATCAGAGAGCCTGATTCGGGACTCAGTCCCAGGACCCTGAGATCATGACCTGAGCCGAAGGCGCCACCCAGGCGCCCCCAGCATCATTTTTTTGCCAAATCAACCTTACATTCCCATTCTGTAGCCACACCAAGATATTTGCTAAACGGGCCAAGGTTTTAGAAACCTCAGATTGGAGTGTCCTTCCCTGCCCTGGTCATGCTCACACCTTTTGTGTGGAATTTTCCTTTCTTTGTGCCTCTCTGTACCTGTAAATACTCCCATAGTAGTACCCGTAACAGCTCTTCTTCTTTGGCTGTTTCCACGTCTGACTCTCCTCCCAGCTCTAAGTTCTTTAGGGGCAAAGCCATATATTCTTTTTCGGTTTTATATGTCCAGTGCGAATGGTTAGTAAATGCAATTTTAAATTAATAGATAAATAGATGAGTGACTGAATTAATTACTTGATCCCAATTCTTAACTTCCCTTATGAACGCAATCATTCTAGGATTTGTTTTTGTTTGTTTTTAAGTGTTTTAACTGTCAGCCTGTTTTGGACCAGTACATACCACTCTCCTGGGCCTCTTGTCAGCATGCAGGTTATGACCCATTAGGTCTGAATGGAGGCGCGGAGACTCTGCATCTCCGACGAGCTCCCAGGTGACGCTGATGAGCTGGCCCAAGAAACATAGCAGAGTCATCAGGATAGCAGGGTTGTGGGAGGCAGGGGTGGTCTGTGAGGGGAGACTTATTGATGATGACATTCAGATGACAAGGAGCACAGTTGGTATCCATCACTCCCATCCAGGAGTCTTGGTCTCCTTCTCTGGAATTCATCTTCGGTGATGAGCCGAGCTCTTATTTCTCATTTTCTCCAGCTAGAGTCCAGCCTAGGCCACAAATGTTGCCGCCTCCATACCTCTGAGATCGTTGTCAGGGGTTCAGCTGAGCTGGAAGAGAGAGCACTGAGCCAGCTTCCAGGTGTCAGAGTTGCTGATTAAAGCAACAAGGCAAAAATGAAGGAGTTAAAACCATAAATCACTGACTTCAGTCGTATGAGCGAGAGTCTAAAACTGAAAAAGATAATGACTGGCCATGTTCCATTTCCCCCCGTGGAAAGGCGTACAAGTCAGGGTCAGATGGGTCCGCTGTAGATGGGAGGGTTGTCTTGCTCTTGAGGAAACCCCTGAAGAAAAGGTAGTTTTAAGGCTCCTGAGGTTGGAGGACAGGGATGGGTAAGGGCTTAGAGTGGAAAACTCCTGCATACTGAGTGTGGAGAGTGTCTTCATGGTTTCCTCCCCTAACCGCACTCCCCCTCGAAGGAGGCCTCAGCAGAGATGGGCACCTGAAGAGGACCACTGCCCGAGCCTCGGAGAATGGAATGCTGGTGCCTCCCAGCGAGGAAAGCAAACATGGGAAACACATGACCAGAGAGAGGGTGCCCCCCAGTACGTGTCTGCACCTCCCTCCACAGCCATAGGTGCGCTGTGCCCCAAGACTGCTGTGCAGAAAGCAGCCTTCCCCCGGACCTGCTAGGGAAAGACTTTGTAATTGCTTGACAGCCTTAAACATCACACACAGGTTTTTTTGTTTTTTTGTTTTTTGCTTTTTGTTTTTAAAGATTTTATTTGTTTATTTGAGAGAGAGAGAATGAGAGAGAGAGCATGAGAGGAGAGAGGTCAGTGGGAGAAACAGACTCTCTGGCAATCAGAGAGCCCAATGTGGGACTCGATCCCAGACTCCAGGATCATGACCTGAGCAGAAGGCAGTTGGTTAACCAACTGAGCCACCCAGGAGCCCCTAAACATCACACACAGGTTTTTAAACAGGAGCTATTGTCCTCAATAGTTTTTCTCACCATACTGTCCACTTGAAATTCATTCATATCCATCCCCCTTCTCTTTGTCTCTATCCCCTTCTCCCTTTACCTCCTTCCCCCTTACACCTTGGACCCCCTCAATCCCACTCATCCTTCACAGCTTATTAATTACTTACTATTACATCACAAATTACCAAAGACTTAGTGGCTACAAACAAACATTTATTATTATTTAATAAATTAAACATTTATTATTTATTATTATGTATTATTCCACAGTTTCTAGGAGTCACAAATCAAAGTGTGGCTTTGATAGGTGCCTTTGGTTCAAGTTCTCTCGTAAGACTGAAAACCGACAGCCAGGGCTACAGTCTCCTTGGATGAGGGGGACCTCTTCCAAGCTCACTCACTTGCTCAATGGCAGCGTTCAGCTCCTTGCTGGCTACTGGCGGGAAGACCACCACGGTCTCTTGCCATGGAGCCCCTCCTTAGGGCATCTTACAAGATGGCGACTACTTTCCCTGGGGCAAGCGAGCAAGTGAGAGAGTGCATGAGCATGAATGTCCAAGCTGGAAGGCACAGTCCTTTATGTCACAAGGGGCTTCCCATGACTTCTGCTGTGTCCTGTTGGTTAGAACCAAGTCATTATGTCCAGCCCACATGGGGGTTGGTAATAATCAAGGGCTAGATTCCCAGAGGTGGAGATACTGGGGGCCTTCTTGAGGGCTGCCTATCAGGAAGGTCCAGATAACATTTTCTCTGTCTCCTAATTGTTCTTTTGGCATTCTGTAGAGTCTCTTCTCCCTATAACCAAGCTTTTGATTTCATTCCATTCTGGACAGTTGTTTTATTACCCCAAGTGTCTGAAGCTCTGCTTCTTAATGGAATTCTAGCTCCCTTAGGAGCAAAGACTGCAAGGTCTCATCCCTCACTTCCCTTGAGCCCTCGCTATACCCACGCCAGGAAGAGAGCTATGAAGAACATTTATTGACTAGGATCAACTCTCAACTTAAACTTGTTTGAACTTTTTCTCTTTTAGTCTAGCTTTCTGGGGCACAGAGATTTCTGTGAGAGTTTTTGTATTCAGAGCCTTTTCCTGCTGAGCAAACAGACCTCCTCCGGGTTGGTAATCCTTGCTGGGAGGGTGAGGCCGAGGGTGAGGCCGGGTTATTGTTTATACTACAGAGCTGTCCTCTAACGCCTGTAACATTGGAATTTAGCTATTGAAAGAAGCAGGCGTGGTTTAGAGCCCTTGAGAACAGAGGAAAGATGAAAGGCAAGAGCCCTGGTGCTTGGTGTTTTTTCTTATTGTGTCCTCCCAGCAAACACAAGGTGGACTTCGTCACCCTCACTTTGCAAATACAGAGTTTGGGACCTCACAATTAGCAAGGAGCAGAGTCAGAACCTGAACTCAGACCCCAGAGTCTTTTCTTCACCCCTGCCTTATGCTTCTAGGTGGGATTTCCAGAGTGGTTTGTCCTCCCATCAGGCTCCTTCCTGCTGGGGCTATTGGCAGTATCACTCTCCCATGATTCTCACAGTCCATTCCCAGATGCCCAGTAAACACCTGATGAATGAACTGTTCCTCCTCTGGAGTTGGGGTGGCCAGGGGGCTTCCATGCTCACTCCCAAAGGCCAAGCAGAGCATTAGACCCAACTAGCCAGTGCACCTGATTCCAGGAGTGGAGTTGTGGAGTGAGGTAGGGAGAAGCTGGGTTGGGTGAAGTGTGGCAGAAGCTCTGACACCGCGGGAAGAAAAGGTCACCTGAAATGTAAGCGCATGTAAATGTACGGCTTTGCCAAGCAGACTTGTCTGCCCTTTTCAGAGGGCCCTCAGCAGTGACCTTAACCCCTGAGTGGGACACTTGGTAGAGGTTAGCGTTGCAGGGGACATTGAACAGATCCAGAAATGGATGCAGAAAGAATGACCCTAGCAGGCCTGACATGGCTGTGTTTGGAGAGGCCAGCTTGCATGGCTGGCCTCTGGGAGCTTGCCACTCAGGAGGGTTCCTATCACCCCAACTGATAAGTTGCTCACTGTGCCTATACTGTTTGTGCAAACAGTGTGGCTTCTGCTCAACAACCACTCTCTTTCTGGAACTCCAGAATTTGGGGTCACGCGAGGCAGACAGTACCTACATGACTAGCTCCCAGTAAAAATCCTGGGCACTGAGTTGCTATTGAGCTGTCCCAGTAGCATCCCATAGTTAGGATGTGTTGCTGGGGGAACTGAGTGCCTCCTGCATGACTCCGCAGAGGTAGGACTCTTGAAAGCTCATGCCTGGCTTCCCTTGGCTGGTTTTGCTTTGTATCCTTTCACTGTAGTAAATTTTAGCCTTGATTATGACTAAATACTGAATCCTGTGAGTCCTTCTGGCAAAACACTGACCCTGAGATAGTCTTGGAGACCCCTGACATATGAGAGAAGAAGGAGTAGAGGGTATGATGTGGGAAACAGAGGCAGAAGAAAAATTATTAGCCTTATTGACTGACAAGCCCTTAAAACAGGCAGAGTGACTCTCCTCTAGGAACTCAACTACCCCCACCTTAAGGCTTTGCTAAAGGCAAAGGATAATTGTAGTCAGACCGACCCTACCCCCAGCCAGGATCCTGTAAGTCTACTTTGACAATTCCTTTAGGAAACTTTATCTCTAAACCTACAAGATAGTGTCGACAATCATTCCCAAGCAAAGGGCCCGCTGATAGACATTTAAAAGGTTTTTATTACTGGTAATGAATAACCTTTTCCCCAGACAATAGCTAGCCCCTCAAGGTCCTAGAAAACCTTGTTTCCAAAATTCCTTAGAGGCTTACATCATCTCTAATCCCCTCTCTAACTTACAAGTATATAATAGACCACTCCTCACATCCCCGGGAAGCAGCTCTTCCTGACCATGGGTCCTGTCCCCGGGCTTTAATAAACCACCATTTTGCACCAAAGATGTCTCAAGAATTCTTTCTTGGTCATCACCTCCGGACCTCACCCCACCGAACCTCACCTATGTTCTAGAACTTCATCAGGTAGGTGTGGGGGCAAGAGCTCTCCCTAGCGAGATGTCTGTAAATACTCTCAACTCTACAACTGTCCAAACTTCTCCCCCCGATCACCCTCTTTCCCTCTCAGGGCCTCTAATTTTCTTCTTTCCCTCGTTGAATAGTCTCATTATTCAAAATAAGTGCTTGAGGGTAGCTTCCTGTGATTCAGCCTCATCTGAGCTCCAATGGGAGAATGAGACCAGGGCTCAGGGAAATGAAAAACTCTTGAATCCTTTAGTTAATAAGTATGATGTAGTTTTTGGATATAGGTGAGGTTTGGTGGTGTGAGGTCTGGAGCCAATGACCAAGAAGGAATTCTTGAGATGTCTTTGGTGCAAAATGGTGGTTTTATTAAAGCACAGGGACAGAACCTCTGGACAGAAAGAGCTGGTATACCGAGTTGTGAGGGATGATTGATTATAGACTAGTGGGTGGGTTTGGGGGAGGTAAGGAAGAGGGAGGTTTCAAAAGGATGTTCATATATTAAGGAGTATCTACGAGATACTGGAGGCCTTGTCATTGTCAAGTTAAGGTTGTTTTCCCCTCTAGTAAGGCACTACATTAAGACAGTGGGGAACTTCGGAAGAACATTGTACTCTGCCTGCCTCAAGTATTTGTCCATGGGCTGTAGGTTATAAGGACTTTAATCTTATCCACATTTCCTTCTGGAAGTGATGTTACTGATAAGAATGCTTTTGGGCGCCTGGGTGGCTTAGTCAGTTAAGCATCTGCCTTTGACTCAGGTGGTGATCCCGGGGTCCTGGGATGGAGCCCCACAGCTTCTCCCTCTCCTTCTCTTCCTTCCCCGCCTTCACCACCCACTCATGCTCTCTCTCTCTCTTAAATAAATAAATAAAATCTTTTTTTTTTTTAAAGTGCTTTTTTCTTATTAATCACTAAGACATTTGTAAACTAAGAGAGACTCAACTCTTGCAGGACTGTGATCTCTGTAAGTTAACCATTTGTTTTTCCTTCCCTTAGCTCTAGAGTAGCCAGGACTGCCTGAAGAATGTCCCACAGATTCCACTTGGGAGTTAGGGAACTGTGGGGTGTCACCTGCTTTGTCCTCAGCTTGCTTCCTGCTCTCCCATCAAGTACACTGGTAATAAAATATCTATAGGTTCTCTGCTTAAAATTCTTCTCTCCGTTAAAAGGTCTGAAATGGTGTTCTTCTCTGAAAATGTAGATGGGTGTCACCTGGAGGGCTGTCACAGAGAAACAAGAGTGTCATTTAGCATAGACACAGGAGTCAGAGCATTGGCAACCCCTTAAGGTGGATGTACATGTAAAAGATGTGAGGTTTTCCTCCCCCTAGATATGAGGTAGGTCAAAGGTGGGAGAAGGGCCAGATCCAGTAAGTAGCGGAGGCCTTTTTTACAACCTTGAATTTCAAGTTGGGTGCAGGGGGATGGGGAGTTACTGGACAGGTTTTAACAGAGGACTGAGATCTTGAAAATCTTTTCTAGTTCAAAGACTTTCTATATGAATACCTGAATGTGTCAGATCATTTCTGAAGAAGTACAGGGCTATTTTGGAGAAATTGGTGCTGTAATTTTATGTCCTTTTATTGTAATTTCTGGGAGCCATTGAGCCATCATCAGGGATCCAGCTTGGTTTGACAGTCTTATTTCCTCCCCTTCTTCCTTGCTTTTTCTTTAAGAAATAGAGGCCTTGTCTGTGAGGAAAAACCAGAGTCCTCATTTTCTTCCCTATATCATTGTCATTCAGATTATTTAATTTAGTGAATGGGTTTATGATTTGCATTTAGAAGAAAATTTCCATTTCCATTTTAAACCCAAACAGTAGGGTGATAAATCAGCAGGAGCTCATTATTCCCATTTCCCAGTGGGGTGGGACCCCTGACCCAGCCACACAGCTGGGGAGCAACCCACTGACTACAGGCACCTTCCCTGCTCAGACAAAAACCTTCTCCTGTGGTTAGGCCCCATTTGCCCTCTGAGCAGAGATCTAGAATTCATTGATGAACCATGCTATGGTGATACACTAACACCATGAAGGCAATTAGAAAATGGTATAATAAAAATCTTTCAAGAGTTGAAAGCTAAACTCAACATTTGTAATAAAGCCTTCCTCTTCCCATATGAAAGGACGAATCTCAATTCCTAGATATTTTATTGTGTGCCTACTATGTGCCAGGCACCCTTCTAAGCATTTTACCTCTGTTATTTAATTCCCACAACAACCCTTCCTTTAGCAGGGACAATTATTACTTCCATATGATAGTTCATTTTCTGTGTCAATTTGATTGGGTCACGGGGTGCCCAGATACTTGGTTAAACATTATTTCTGGTATTTCTGTAAGTGAGTTTCTGCATGATATTAACGTTTAGACTGAGTAAAGTAGATTGGCCTCCCCAACATAAGTGGGTTTCATCCAATCCGTAGAATAAAATAAAGGTCGAGTAAGGAAGGATTCTCTTTATCTCCCTATCTCTGAGCTGGGACATCAGTCTTCTCTTACCTTGGACTCAGACTAGAACTGACACCATTGGCTCTCCTAAGTCTCCAGTTTACTGATTCCAGATCCAGGGATTTCTTTTTTTTTTTTTTTTTTAAGATTTTATTTATTTGTTTGACAGAGATCACAAATAGGCAGAGAGGCAGGCAGGGAAAGAGGGGAGGAAGGAGGCTTCCTGCTGAGTGGAGAGCCTGATGTGGGCTCAGTCCGAGGGCCCTGAGATCATGACCTGAGCCCAAGGTAGAGGCTTTAACCCACTGAGCCACCCAGGCGCCCCAGAAACAGGGATTTTTCAATCTCTGTAATCACGTGAGCCCATTTCTTATAGTATATCCATCAGTGGATAGTATATCCACTCTCTTTTTCTCTCTTCCCCTCTCTCTCCCTCTTTCTCTCTCTCTCCCTCTTTCTCTTTTTTCCTTTGAATAATATCTCTCTCTCTGGGAAAAAAAAATGTCTTATTAGTTCTATTTCTCTGGACAACTCGGGCTAACACACCCCATTTCACAGAAGTAGAATCTAAAGCACAGAGCCAAGATCAACATGGCTGTGGTAAGAGGAGCCAAACTGTGATTTCAGAGTTCACAGTAGATGGTCCAGCTCACCAAATAGCAAAGAAGTACAAATAAAAATGAGGATTTGATTCTTCTGCTTCTCAAATTAGCCAATATGAAAGACGATGGAAAAAAAAAAAGCTATATTGATGAGAGATGGGAAAATGGGCACGCCTGTGTGGTGTTGGTAGAGTTGTACTACCAGTTAGTACAATCTTTCCAAAAGCCAGCTTGAGGTTACCACAATGCAAACCGTATAGACCCCGTCAAGAGCTGGCTCCTCAAATATCACCAATGCAACCTGTTGCTAAGACAAAACTGAGCTTCTCTCTTTCCGCCACGAAGGAGACCACCATCTTGAAAATCACTGACAATGTCTCAAAAAGGGAAGGGAAAGCCAGAACTTACTGAGAATGGAAGTTTGGTTTAAGGCCAGTCTATCCATGGAGGTTAGGAGGCGGGTCACAGTTGCTTAGGATTAGGTAAAAATATCCAGAGTTGGTAGAAACAGTAAGGTGAGGATTTTGAGGGAAAGTATTCAAAGGACCTTAATGACACCCTCTGTCTATTGGTATATATTTTAAAGAGCTGATGGGTCTTTGGGAAGTTTCTGTAATGAGCAATCAAACCATTTGCTTATGCAGGACAGTGAAACCAAGTCAGAGCTCTGATCAACAGGGAAAAGGTGGGGCTTGTTGTTCATTTTGGGAAAAACTATAATGAAGTTAAAGTAGATTTTTATTTTTTATTTTCTATGTTTTATGTTTTTTAAAGATTTTATTTATGTTTTTATTTATTTGACAGACAGAGATCACAAGCAGGCAGAGGCAGGCAGAAACAGAGAGAGGGGGAAGCAGGCTTCCCGCTAAGCAGAGAGTCTGCTGTGGGGCTTGATCTGGACTCTGGGATCATGACCCGAGCCAAAGGCAGAGGCCCCAACCCACTGAGCCACCCAGGCGCCCCTAAAGTAGATTTTAAAGGCTGATGAAACATAAAGATGTTTCAGGTGGTTAATCTGAATATGTCACATGAACTACTGCTCCAAACTTCTTTAAAGGATCACAACAACACCATTAATAATAAACAACTCAAATGTCCAACAACAAGGGAAAAGGCTCAGTAACGTATGGCTCATCAACAGTGGAGTTTGGCCATTCAGCCACCGAAGAAATGATTGTGGAGATGCATACAATCTCTACTAGTGTGAACCACCTCCCAGACTGTGTGTCCTTTTTTTTTTTTTTTTTTTTTTTTTTTTAATCTTATAGTTGTCCAGGCTGGCACTACAGGGAAGTGATCTCCAGGATAGTTAGAAAGGGGCAGGCTTGGTGTGGATGGGCTTTGTTCCTATAGAAGCTTGAGAAATGAATGGAGAGAAATTCCAATTTTCTGGGGGTGAGGGTGATACAAAGCCCTAGTGTTAGAAGGCACCTACTCTGATTCCACACAGCTCCTGGACAGTGACAGAGTGTTCCTGCCCCTCACCCAGCACCTCCTGAGACGCCTTCCCCGCTCCAGGACCACTGTCTTAGCTCAGTGGCCTTGTGTCAGGGCTATGTGCCTCTCTCCTCTCTCTTCTGGAGTTCCTCTTTTGGTTAGTTAACTTCTAAACTCAGCATTCTTGGTTCCATATGTCTAGCTCCCGGCACAGCAGGCATTCAGTGTATTTTGTTAAGTAAAGGGATAGAGAAATATCTCTCATCAAATCATTTGAAGAGTTATCTTTTCCTTTTATGAAGAGGTCAAAAGACTATTTCTCAAGTGCATTTTGTGTCAGATTTTTCATTCACCCAGAGGTTCTATAAAAGGGAAATCCTTCTGATAACACATCCCAGCTGATTCCCTATAAAAAATGATCCAAATGGCTCAGCTATCAGGCTCTCCACTTGTTGGTCCCAAGGTAGCAAGGCTGCTTTGTCTAAAGCACAGGGATGGTGTTTGATATAATATATGAAGAGATTTTCCCCTAGGTCTGAGATGGGTAGAGAGAAGTAGATTTGGGCAAGTGCTCTGAGTCTTCTCTGGTTTCTCTCAGAACCTGGGGTTAGATAGGAGGCAACAAATCTGGGGGGAAGAAAAGTATCCTGAAGAATCTACACATCTTTAGAGAGAAAAAAAGCCCTTAAATAAAGTTGAAGAAGAATTTTGGAGAAACCAGAAAGTGACAAGAAACCTGGGTAATGGGAGTCTGATTCCCCTTATTCTTGTTTGGTCTGGGGACATGGTAGAGGGGTGATGTCAGGGAGGAAGTAGGTGCTTGGATCCCCTGTTGTCCTTACCCTTGGAGGGAATGAACCCTACCTTTGAACAAACTAGGGGTTCAGGGTCCAACAGGTGGAACAGAGAAAACGGAACAAGTGCCAACACCCCTGGGGAACACAATGCAGTAAGAGTGGTTTGAAGAACTTGGTCTTGTAAATCTTCCATTGTTGTGTTTGGAGGTTGGACGCATCCTTGTTCCCTCTTCAGTTTCCTTCTTTGTGGAAAAAGTCTCAAAAGAACAGCAGATTGAGTTGTTGGGACTGAGTTTTATCATCTACAAAAGAAAAGGACAATTGGGGTCCCATTTCTGTCTTCATGATCATGCCAGTTAGGAATTGTGCTTATCGAAGAGGCCTTTCTTCTACACCTGCAGAAAACTGTAGGGCTGAGTTACTTTATCATTCTACTCCTCTCTTCCCTTTCAAAATGGTTTGGTCAGAAGACGCTGTGATACTGTTCTCTTTTTCATCACACACAGCAGAATTTTGAAGCTCTAAGAAAATCCTAGCCCAGCCAATTTTTAGAAACAGCAGAAAGGATGCATGGAACATCATTGGGTACAGCCACATGATTTAAATTAGATAACTCTGAGTTTTAATTTTTTGAGAAGTAGGCTTTCATTGGCTTTGGTGTCTGCTTCTCCCTGTACATTTCCGTTTTGAGAAAGAGTCAGAATATGGAAATGAAAGGGCCTATTTCAATGAGGAAAGCATCCAACCATCGGTAAAAGAAAAATCTGACCACAATGGTTTAAATAAATAGGGATTGTTTTTCTCTCAAAAAGGAAGTCTGGAGATAGGTCCCCATTGGTGTTGAGTCAGAGGTCTGATGATGCCAAGGCTATGGCCCCGGGATCCTCTTGGCAAGTCCCTCATGATTGTCACAAGGCTACTCAGGCCATCGTGTCTTCATTCAAGAAAGGAAGAGGCAGAAGGAGCGAAAATGTGATACAATACTTCCCCCACCCCTTCCCTGCAATTTTGCTTTCTGCATTTCAGTTACCTACAGTCGACCTCAGCCTGGAAGCAGCTGTTTCTCCTTCTGATGGATTCTATCATCTCTCATCAACACAAGACACAACAGAAGGGTGAGTACAGCATAATAAGATATTCTGAGAGAGAGAAAGAGAGAGAGGCCGCATTCACATAACTTTTATTCCAGTAAAGTGTTATAATTGTTCTATTTTAATATTAGTTATTGTTGTTAATGTCTTATTGTGTCTAATTTGTAAAGCAAACTTTGTGAAAGGTATGTAGGTATGAGAAAAAAAAAACCCTGCAGTATAATGTATAAAGTATAATATGTTTTGGTATTATCCAGTTTCAGGAACCCACTGGAGGTCTTGGAACATATCCCCTGTGGGTAAGGGAAAGACTCCCTTACTTTTTTACTGGGAAAAAACAATTACCTTCCGGAAGACCCTAGCAGACATCATTGGTTGGAATGATCTCACATGACCATTCCTACCTTCAAGGAAGCCTGGGAAAAAGAGACTTTTGCTTCTTCCCAACTTTGTAGGATAGCCAGTTGGGAGAATAGGGCTGGGAATGTGCGTTGGCTCCACCCACCTGTCATTTTCCATGGTGACGCACAACCCGGGTTTGAGACGTTGTCTACTTTCTGTTTGAGCTTCATTGTTCTCCTTGCATGTCTCCAGTTCATGTCAGTTAGCACAAATTAGTTGCCTCAGTGTTTAGACCCTGTA
Source organism: Lutra lutra (assembly GCF_902655055.1). Lineage (NCBI taxonomy): Eukaryota > Metazoa > Chordata > Mammalia > Carnivora > Mustelidae > Lutra > Lutra lutra. The sequence continues at coordinate 112,389,279 of NC_062284.1, forward strand.
AATATTACCTAAAGGAGGTAACAAACCTTGGTCAAGATGAGAAAAGCACACGTTTTTAGGGGACAGAGGTGGGCGAAGCAGGGTGGGCAAGCGCCAGAAGAAAAAGCTTTGGAGGAGAACCTTTCTCAGAGTGCAGTTAGACTTTGAATCCTGTCTGTCTGAAATACCCTATTATCACTTCCCAAACAGGGGGAAGCCAGTCCCAGTGGGAACCAGACTCAAAGCCTATAGATTTGGGACGCATTAGAAAAGGCAGTCCCCTGGGGATTCATCAGAGGAGAAATTGGGCTCCTCTTCAAATCAGCTGAACTCAAAACTCTCAGAGGCAAATTGTTCACTCCTTGAGCATATCCATCGTTGGGCCCATTAAAGCATAATGAAAGGACTCTTCTGAGCCCCAGACCAAGCTGGACCTGGGGAGAAGGGCCAGGTAATGTTTAAAGTGAATGTGGAGAGGCTGACTTTCCAGCTGAAAGGCTTTTCAGGAGTTCTGAGAGTGGGCTGAGCAAGCCAGGCATTTTCTCAAATGGGGAGGCACTCTCTGAACCCATCCATCCACAACTCTTTAACTCATTGCTTTCCCTGGCACCGGTGGCTCCCAAAGCCCGGGATCAGAATTGCTCACTGCCACAGCAACTTCGAGGATGGCTTCAAATGAGATCTCTCAGATCCTGGAGGAAGCAGGTGCACTCCTCTCTCTTTTCCCTCTCTCTCTTTTCCTTCTTCCTCTCCTACCCTTTCCTTTCCTTCCTTCTCTCTCTTCCTCTCCCTCTCCGTCTTTTTCTCTTTCTCCCTTCTCCAGAAGGCAGGGTCAGGTAGTGATGGAAGAGTGAGAAACCATAGGGTTGAAATTAGCTGTTGAAGTTGCTACTCCAACAAGAAATGGCCCAGACCTCGAGGCAGAGGGTGAACAGATGGTGTATAACTTGGACTCTCAGCCTCCTGAAGCATCTGCCCTCATTCTCGGGTCTTCTCAGAAGGAAAAGGGGATTGGCATTATGGCTACAGGAAATGAGAGAAATGGGATTGCTCTCCTAGGTAGAATTTGGATACATAAACAAGAAAATAAGAAGGACGTTTTTCTCTTATTGTTGTCTCTTGTGCTTACTCATTTTTCAGAAGCAGCCTGGTTTATGTGGAAGGATTCGACAATTCAATAAATTCAGCAACCTTTTATGGAGTGTCTTCTCTTTATTTTTATTTTATCACTTTTATCTCACCTCTTCCAACAGGAATTCCAGGCAGTTTACACTAAAGGATATAAAAGACAAGACTAATAAAATAGAAATCAGGACCAAAAAAAAAAAAAAAACACCAAAACCCCAAAACAAAACAAATATTCTAACCACTAAGGTTAACAGAGTGGTAGCTGAGGATTAAAATTTAATTTGAGAGTCCTTAACACAGAAACAAAAAAAAATTCATATTCTCATCAGTTTCTCTTATAGAAAACAATTTTTCCCCTACTAAATTCCGAAGGACAATTCTCTTGGGGAATTTGGATTTGATTGACATTGTGTAACATACCCTCCTCCTTCCTCTTCTTCATCATGATCATCAGTGACATTTATTGAGAGTTATTTACCAAGTGACATTTATTTGTTGACACTTATTGAATGTGCTACATCCTGTTCCAAGCACTTAATTTTTTTTAAAGACTTTATTTATTTGAGAGAGAGAGAGAGAGAATAAGAGAGAGCACAAGTTGGGGGAGAGGCAGATGATGAAGGAGAAGGAGAAGCAGGCTCCCAGCCGAGCAGGGAGCCCAATGTGGGGCTTGATCCCAGGACCTTGGATCATGACCTGAGCTGAAGGCAAAGTCCCCCAGGCACCCCCCAAGCACTTTAGATATACTACTATCTCATCCTTGAAATAATCCTAGGAGGTATGTGCTATTATCATCCTCATTGTCTAGGAAGGAAAAGGCAAACATAGGTGAAGTCTTCCACATAACAGATTTGGTTCCTGGGCTACTGATCCTGCCAATAGGGACTTTCATCTGCTGAGCCTAACACTGAAGGTGCCCTTAAGGACCAGGACTGGCTCATGCCCAGGGATCCCTCAGCCCATTCACATGCCCCAGGAGAGCCATGTGCTTTCTTAGGTGGAAGAACAGGGAGCTCTGCCTCAGTCAAGATGCCCTTGACTTCAGCTGATGAAGCTGATATTCTGGTCCTACTGCCAAAGTTGTTCTTATTGTGGAAGGGGAGGCAGAAGGTTGAAGGCCAAGGTCTATTATGTCTTTTTGAAGTAAGAACTGAGAATCAAGGCACTTTTGAGACATATGGTCTCGCTTCATGGAAACTTATCATCCCATGAGCTGCTCAAACCAGAGACGCCTGAACCTTCTTCAGGCACTTTCAGTTCTCTCTAGTGCATCGCCTGCCTCGCTTATAGACTAGAGGGCAATAGATGGTTTCCACGGCAGAAAACCCTCTGACATGAGGACTTGTAGACATCCAGCCCCAAGCAGAAAAGGCAGCAGGATCTGGTGCAGAGAGCAGGCTCCAGGGATGAGCTCCAGAAGCCAGAGGGTCTGGGAGCCCTAAGTGGAGAAATCCACCCCAAATATTTTGGTTTAGTGGGAATCCCACGCAGATACTGTGGGACGGCTGGAGGGGCTGGAGTGTTCTGAGCACCTACTCACGTTTTCTTTATCTCTCTCACTTTTGCACAATTAGAGTCAACTCCACGGGCCTTAGGGTCAGTCCTTCAGAGAATTCGACAGCCCCTCTAACTCGGCTGAAACAGTCCTTTGGTCCAAGTCAATATCCATCTTTCTTTCGCACTGTCCGCCAGTTGTGGACTGCTGACTGCCGTAGTCCGTCACCACAAGTCACGCTTTGCTCTTTGCCTCCACATTCTCCCTCCCCCGCCCTCCACCCTGCCACGATTTGCACGGGCATATTTGAAATGTGTCACATTCTTCTTCATAATAATCATTATTGTTTCTCAAGTGCTTATTATGTAGCAGGCGTGGAAGTAAGAGGGTCACATAAATGAATTCATTTAAGCCTCCACTCTACAGGGTGGGGATGATTATCACTTCACACAAGACGAAACTGAGGTTCAGAGACGTCCCGTAACCCCCAGAGTCTCGTAACTGGTAAGTGGCAGAATTGGGATTTTACCCCAGGGGACTGACTCCAAGGCGGGCATTTACACCACTCCCTGACCATCTTCACCTTCCACCACTCACTGCACTACTGCGATGACACGTTTTTTTTTTTTTTTCTTTTACAAAAATGGAGCACGTTTACGCCGGTCCATGTTGCTTGCAGACACCAAAAAGGCAGTTTTTAAAATCAACACTTTACTCGATTTTAATGATGAATATTGTGTTGTATTTGCATATGTTGTCTTTTAACTATTTATGAATGCATAGCTACTCCAGAAAATAAATCTCTTAGGACCCAGCATGAAAAAAAATCCTTGTTAAACATTTTGTTAAAAATCGTTTTGTATTGCTGCCAAAACAACAGAAAATAATGAAATTCCTTCGCATTTTATGATATAATTTACATAAGTCACCATGCTCTTCCTAACTGTGAAGGTCAAGCGTCCTAGTCTGGGCCCCCTATGGTAACCTCTTGGTGTCATTATGATTTCAACATTGTAAACCAAGGTTGAGTGGCAACTTTGCCATTTACGTGACACACAGGAGTCTGACTAATTCTTGGAAAGGACAGTGAAGACCGGAACCAGGGAAAGTTTCCCCAGCCCTAAGAGCCTTGAGAAAATGCAAAGCAGGTTCCCAGGCCATCTGTCAGGGCTGTGTGTGCATGTGTGTCCCCCCAACACCCCTCCCTCCCTGCCCCGCACTGCTCTGAGCATCGTAACTGTCGTTAGCGCCACCTACAGTGTGTTCTGGGGACCTCCAGTGACCTTTTCTTACTCTACCCCTGACCCTGACTCCCAAATGTGACCTTGGGCGATCTTCTCTTCTACCCAAGCCTAGGTTTTTCTATTTGTATAAATGGCTCCCCTCCTCTATTAAGGAATAGGCTTTTGTATTCACTGAGGGAGGAAGGTCTTTGAATAAAACAGCAGCATCCAAATTCGTATTTTTCTTTAGTGTTAGAGGCAGCGGAAAGCTAAGCATTCTACTATGTGTTCTAGGGTGTTTGTGGGTGGGTGTTGGAACAACCTCCCAATGACCCGAGGACAGAGAGAATAAAGCATTTCCTCTTTCCTCCTGCAGTGCAGGCAACCCAGCAAACCGGTCTGTCTTCCTCTTCCAGCTTTCTGGAGGGGCACGGGGTCAGCCCCACAGGCCTGTATAGTTTTCACGGCCTTTATCAACGACATTAGAGTTAGTTATTCTAATCAACACCTCATTGGTATATAGCGGGAGCTGGGTTTTTAAGTGTTTTGAATATTTCGCCAAGGCAGCTGGTGAAGGCTTGGGGTCATAGGTCACCATAAACACAAATTTAATAGCCGGACACTCGCAGGGCTTTAAATACCTTTATCAACTAGGAGACCCATGCAGCATCCTCGCGGCTCTTAAATTGCATAAAAGAAAATTTTATGACTTGGAAGAAGACAATGCAAGTGCTCTAAACCCGCTGCTTCCTATTAGGAAGAAAATGACTGGGGAACTCAGGAGCCACAGGGAATCGTCAGTATCAGTACCATAAACCATGTGGGTTCTGCAGGAGGAGAAACAATTTCTTGGCTCCAGACCCAGGAGGAATGGAGAGAACAATGAAGGGAAAGGGATCTAAAGACAGACGTTAAAAATAGAAGGAAAATTGGGAAAGAGAAGTCCGCTGGGTAATTCGTTCAAGAGGGGAATTAATTTCAGGTCAGACTAAGCTGCTTTGGGTCTTCCCCACTGAAATAGGGTAGCTGCTCAGGACCCCCACTGACTTCTGCAAAGAACTCAGGGAGTACCTCCCTCCTGAGGGAGTCTCAGAGATCCCAGGCTCTCTGGACTCAGTCCTGCTAGCCATCCCTTCTGGCCACAGAGAGGTTCAAGGGCTGGAGAGGCATTCCTAGGGCTGGAAAGCTGGAAAGCTTCTGCAGACCCACAGAGGGACCAAAGAGTACTGAGACCTTGACAACCCTTGTGGGAGTCCGTTGCATTCTCATAGTGCCCTAGCCTCAGCACAATTCCCTAATTTTGCAGATGGATTATCAGCGACTTAGGGGGCACAGAATCAATCCATCCATCAATCAAACCCACAGAAACCGAACTCCCTAAAACGGCAAGGGAAGCAAGCCACAGTGAGCCTGGGGCACATAATTCCTTAAACTGCTTTTCTGTTCTGCACGCTGTGAGGACCAGAGACCAACTACTGTTTGTAATCGGGGTCTATGAGACCCTTTCTGAGGGCGCCTGGACCCTCAGACCACTGTGTTGCTGGGAACCTCCTTGATGGTTGAGGGGATTTCTACTGTCTCTTCTCTTTCTCTCGAAGGGTGCCGGGATGGGCCCAGCACGGGGAGATGAGCTGGAGGAGAGCATTCTTCCCCAGAGAGTAATCCATGATGGTTTTGTAGCCCATAGACAAGTTACAATGAGTTTAAATGACTTACAATATATTAAAGGATGTGCAAGGGTGTTTAAACACATCAGTATATCCCAAGGCCACGCGGCATATAGCAAAAGCGAGATGTCTAATAAGATACAATTAAGGCAATAGAAAAAGAATGGCTATTACAGAGCAAATAAAGGAATATTTGAATAATCTGAACCTACATAAACAAATAAATCATCTTGCATCCTTGGGTGAAAATAAAATTAGATAATAAACTGTAGGATTGGAAAATTTCTTTGACTGCACAGGACTAAGGGAGGAAAAAGGCTAGCTTGGTTTTAATCCTCATAAATGTTATTAGTGATGTTTAACATCGCAACTGAAAAACTCTACTACAGGCCATTAGATAAAACAAGTAAAACCAGGAAGTGGCAAAGAGGCCTGAATCAGAAGCCTTGCATACTGTGGGTGTCTGAGACCCTAACGTGTCTTGTTGGTGGGCTGGGGCAGGCTATGCAAAATTAGAAAACGTCGCTAAGGGCGTTACCCCAAGCAGAGCAACTTCTGACTCTGCCACTCACCCAGTGGATTTCTTCATAGATTGGCTCATTCTACCAGTATTTGCAGGCAATGATGTTAAGCAGACTTCGCCCTGGGCCGGGGTGACATCAGGGAGAATAAGACAAACAAAGTCTTTACTGTCATGAGGCTTGAGTTCTGTGGGAAGTATATTGAGAATAAACTAGTAAGTCCATAAACAGAAAAGATAAAACCAGACTGATAATTGCAGTGAAGGAATGACAACTGGTGCTCGCGGGTGACTGGGGTGGTAATAGGAGAAGAATAAGATAGGGATAGGAGATCCAGGAGGGTTTCTCTGGGGAGCCGAGTGGCATCTGAGCACAGATCTGAATAGTGAGAAAGACATGGTCATATGGAAATCTCGGGGAAAGACCTTGTAGGCGGCAGAAATGACATGTGCAAAGGAGCTGAGAAGGCCACAAGTCCTCTGTACCTAGAAACCGAAAGGACCAGCATGTCTGGGGAGGCCCTGGGAGCCTGGGAAAGGTCTGAGATGCAGGGGATGGGGGTGGGGAGGTAGATCTGGGAGGGCCTTGTCAACAAGAGTGACAAATAGGGGCCTTAATCTAGGTGCCGGGAACCCAGGGAGAGTAGGGAGTGATGCGTTCTGGCCCAGTTGAAAGTCTAGGTCGTAAACTTACACTGGGTACTTGTGGGACCCTCCCCAGCAGAAGAAGGAGCTGGGAAAGGGGAGGAGATAGTTTTGGACATGGGTCAGCTGCAACATGGCCACCAGAGCAGGCTTGGAAAAACCTCCAGACAGGTCAGCAAGCTGTGTTTTTCACCTTGTAGACAGAACAGCGGGAAAAGCCAAGCAGAGAGAACAACAATTTCAAGTAGACCACCCCTCACTAGGCGCTGCTCTGTGCCATGGGGACACTTTACACACATTCACTCATTCTTCCCTAACAACCACCCTATTCCCATCCCTGTTCCAGAGGAGGAAACTGAGGCCTGAGGTGGGGGGCTTAAGTAAGTTGCCCCAAACCTGCAAGTGAGGCAGGGGTGCCGATCCAAAAGCTCGAGCACGTGTCGCCCTGAATTCCCTGCAGCCACCCGCAGACCTTGGCTTTCCAGCCTTCTCAGGACGCTTGCCTGCATTCTGGGAGACGCCCTCCTCCCATTTGCTGACTCTCCCCTTTCTGTCAACGCCATCTTGAGTAGATGTCTGTTATACGGAACTAAGAGTCCTAGCTTCTGAATATGTAAACCCATGGTTGCGGGGGAAGAGCTAGTTTCTACATGACAACACAGGCCCCTCGACTGGTGTCTCAGAAGAAAAGGGATGTTCCCATCCCTTCCACAGACAATTACACTGACAACACTGTTAATCACAGAAAGCATTTGTGACATACTTACAATGTATTCAGGCACCGCTCTGAGTCCTTCCTGTATGCTAACTTATCCAGTCCTTGCTGACAACACAGCTTGCTGACCAGTCTGGAGGTTTTTCCAAGCCTGCCCTGGTGGCCATGTTGCAGCCTGACCCATGTCCAAAACTATCTCCTCCCCTTTCCCAGCTCCTTCTTCTGCTGGGGAGAATTGTGTCCTACCCCAAAATATTTTGAAGTACTAACCCCTTCATACCTCAGTGTGTGACCTTGCTTGGAAAAAGGGTTGTTGCAAATAAGTTGAGATATGTTGAGGTCATACCACAATAGGGGACCCCTCCATCTGATACGGCTGCTGTCCCCACAAGGAGAGAGAGAACACCATATGAAGATGGAGGGAGAGAATAGAGCGATGGCCCACCTACGAGTCAAGGAACAGCAAGGACTTTGGACAGCCACCAGAAGTTTAGAGAGAGAGGAACAGATCCTTCCTTAGAGCATCCAGAAGGAACCACGCCCACCAACACCCTGATTTCTGATTTCTAGCCTCCAGAACTGTGAGAGAATACATTTCTCTCTCAAGCTACCCAGTTGGCAGTACTTTGTTCTGGTAAGTTCTCGGCAATGAAATCAGAGAAGTTAAGCCATTCGCCCACGGCCCAACAGCTGACGGAGTGGTAGAGGGAGTGTCAGCGGGGGTGGGAGCCTCAGCCTTCTTCTCTGCGTCACGCCCTGCCTAGCAGTCCTGGATGTTGTGTCCGAAGGGACACCTAAGCAGACGGCCAGCTTGAGCCGGGGGAGAATCACAGTGTGCCTTTCTCTCTCCGCCCCTCCTCACCTTGGGGCTAAGGCAGAGAGAGTAAAGAGTTCATGAGTGTGCAGGAAGTTCTAGAGGGGGCAACCGACTGGAGTGAAGGCGAGCCCGCTGCACCATCTCTGACAGGGGGTCCCCAGCATCTCTCTCAAGACCTACCCGGACTCGGTGCCCTGGGTGTGTGCGTGTGCGGGAAGGTGCCAGGAACTTGGGACTTGTTTGGCCTCCCATCTGCTGGATGACCGTAGCCCAGGTGACTGACTTCCCCGTGCCTCAGTTTCCTCAAGTGAAAAAGGAGGCCAAATCTGACCCCTCTTCCCCCAGTGCTGTTGTGGCAAACATGGCAGTGAAAGTAAGTGTGTCTGGGCCCAGAACTTTAAAGATGAGGCCACGAGCAGACGTCCTCTGTTCTGTCATCCCCCCGCCACGAGGGGCCACAAGGGAAAGCCACAGGGCGTTCCTCTTTCCTTTCCTCTCCTTGCCTTTGTCTACGCTGGGCCGACTGTGGCTTCTCAAGTTTAGCCCTTAGTATGCGCAGCTCTCCCCCAAGCTTCCAAGTGGGATGATCTACATGAAAAATTAATTGTGTATTTTTTTTCTCTCCTCTTTTTTTTTTTTCAAGTGGAGAAATTATTTAGGGCTTTGGGGAAGACGGGACGCTATTTGCTATGCAGTGGCTCATCCCCTTAGCCATCACCCCTGCCATGTTCAGCAAATGATTCTTCTATTCTCTTCCCAGCAGGTGGTCTCACAGCTACATGTGTTCCTCACATCCAGCAGGGTGCTCCGGGGAACGCAACGTGGTGATGACTGCTATTTCTAATTACCGCCATATCAGGAGGCAAAGGAAAGAAACTTGGCTGGCTGCTGGGCTGTGGTGGAAGCGCTGACATGCTTGGTTATCGGGCTCCTGGGGACAGCGGGGCCTCCTGGCCTGATTGGTCACTTGAGTGTGGACTTGCCTTTCCCCAGACAGACCTTACCGCTGGATGACTGCCAGGAACCGGGCAATCGATACACCCTTATTTACTGAGCACCTAGTATGCTCCTGGTTTTATGTCAAGCCCTGGGGCTGGGGTTGGGGGGGGTGGGGGGGACAAGTAGTCACAGACACACCTCCCTCCGTGTAGCTGGGGACAAGGACAAAAGAAATAAAGAGGAAAAACATTGCTCCGTTTGTCCATCCAGTGGCATTTATTCAGAGCTGCCCTGTGGAATGGATAGTTTAGTGGGGGAGAGAGATAGCAATCAAATAACATCCCAAATAGGCAGGCACAAACCATGGTCAGTGTTATGAAAGCAAAGTACAGAGTTTGGTAGAGCCCAGGTGGGGACCCGATGCCTCTGGGGTTACAGGACTTCTAGATGAACTGCTGTGAGCTCGAATCCTGGACATGGGAAAGCAAGGTTCCTCTAGGAAGCGTTTAGAAAGAATGAACAAGAATTAACAAGCTGTTAGGTGTTGTGGGGAGGAAATTGTTAAGGCTGACTTCTATCTTTCTAACTAGATGCGCTGGAAATCAGGCGCTCTTGTGACACAGGGCACTTGGGATGGGGAGTGATTTTTGCAGGGGAAGCAGCACAGGACAGGACAGGATGACTGGAGATGTTGGGCAAGGTGGGCTGGCAGGTAGCAGGACCCAGGGGTTTGGGGCTGTGACAGGTGGAGGCTTGGGGTGAGGAGCCTACAGGCAAGTGAAGACAGGTGTGGGGGATGCAAGTCTCAAGCCGGGGAGCTGCCCTAGCTAGGGCTGCAGGGGGCGGCACGGTGCCCCCTTACACTGCCCTGGTGTGGGGTCATTGTGCAGCCAGACCCAGAAACTCGCTCCAGGTCATTTCAGTGAAGTGTGTGTGTGCGTATATGTGGTGTGTGGTGTGTATATGTGTGTGTGTGGTATGTGTGTGCATATGTGGTGTTATATCCTAGGGCAGGAAAGAGCTGGACCACCAGGGAGGGGACCTTGGGAGTCATTTAGGGCACCTCCCCTTCCGCCTTTCTGGGGACACATGATCTCTCATCTCTGCCTTTTTCTGTGTATCTGTTCCATGTTCCTGGCTCTGTCTGCTAACTGTTGGGTACTGGAGTGACTATTCCTTGCTTCTTCATGACCATACTGTGGCTTTTTCGTTCAAGAATCCAATATTATCCATCTAATCATTCAGTCATGATAAAACTTACTGAATACTGTGTGTCAGGCAGTATTTTAGGCACTGGGGTACAGCAGATATCAGAGCAAGGCCTCTTATTTCTAGTAGGGAAAACATAGTAAACAAATGATACAATACGCTGTGAAGAAAAATAAAGGCGAGCGAGAGTCTGGAACGTGCCTTTGGGAGGGGGTGGTGTGGAGTACCATTTTCCTAACTGCTGTCTGGAGAGGCCTGGCTCTGATCCAGTGACATTGGGACAGACTTGAGGAGAGAAGAGAGTATTCTGTGCAGGTAGCTGGGTTGAGAGTGCTTCCAGCAGAGGGGAAAGATGGTTAAAGACCCTGAGAGGGGGCATTGCTTTGGTCTTCAAAGGCCAGCCTACAAGGTGGCTTGCATAGAGTGGGCAGGGGAGCCCCTGGTGGAGACTGGCCTGCCAGAGAGGGCGGGGAGTAGAGGAGGGATCTGTGACCCTCACTGTAGCAGTGGGGCTAAGGATCAGGAGCAGGAGACAGACTCTGGGCCTGAGCTCAGGCCCAGGGAGAGCAGCTAGCAGGCTCATCGGGATCCAGGTGAGATATCCCCGAGATGTGGGCCAGGGCAGAGCTAGGAAGCTGACGAGAGGAGGTCACCGTCTGGATAGGTTAGAAGGCTGAAGAGTTCAGTGGATCTGATTTTGTTTCTGGATCTTTTAGTTCAGCTTTTTGAGGGAGAAAATCTTACGTGCTCAGAGCAGCCTGTGCATGGGCTGACCAGAGGCAGAGAAGGAGAGGGTCCCGTTCAAACCCGCAGCTCTCCCAGGGAGTGAGAGAGGAGAGACTCTGGTGTCCCAAGGTTGGCCTGTTTCCTTCACTCACGTCCTGCTCGGGAATGGTGTTCGCAACAGCCCGACGGCGACAGAGGTGTCCTCATTCCAGCCTTCAGTTTCAAAACGCGGGGCTCCTCGAAGACGGGGAGCTTGCCCTGGCCCGCACAGCACAGCGGGTGCAAGGAAGAGCCTGGATCCCACCTTTCGGATTCCGGCTGCTTCTAAAGCCTGCGCTGGGGGAGGAAAACAGCCGAGGGAGGAGACAGGGACAGCGCGGGGACAGGGGCAAGGTCTCGGAGGCCCCGAAGGAGCGTCCGATGAAGGACCGCGCTGACCGTGCGCGCGCCGCAGGAAGCGGCGAGGGAGAGCGCTGAGCGGCGGCCCCCACGCGGGCCCGAGGCCGGGGCTGCTGATTCCGCTGCGCTGCCCCGGGGAGCCGGGGAGCCGGGGAGCCCAGGCCGGGTCAGTGGCCCGCTGGGGGCTGTAGGCAGGGGGAGCCGGGGCGGGGGGTGCGCGGCTAGGAGGACGCTGCCCCCTGCCGGCGGTGCCCGCGGGCACCTGCCGCCTCCTGACCTCCCGCGCCCAGAGCTGGTCCCTTAAACTTGGGCGGGGCCTTGCGAAACTGCCCCCTCAGGGGCTTCGTTTCCTGTTCCATGTTCGGTGGGGATCGATTTCAGCGCTGCTGTTCCCTGTGTTCACTTTGGCCCAGGCTGACAAAGAGCCCCTTGTCTGGGGCTTTGCCATCTCAGTGGCAGAAGGTGAGGAAGAGAGAGAGAGGATGGGAGGGAGGGAGAGAGGAAGGAAGGAAGGGTGAGAGGATGGGAGGGGAGAGAGAGGGAGATGAGATGGGAGGGAGGGAGAGGAAAAAGAGGTAGGGAGGAGAGAGAGAAGGAGAGAGGAGAAAGGGAGGGACTAGAGAGGCAGGGAGGGAGGAAGGAGAGAGGCTGGGAGGGAGGGAGTCAGGAAGGGAGGGGAGAAAGGTTGGGTATCACTGCTCACTGTCCAGGTGACAGGGAGAGGGAGCCCCCCAGGGAAGGGACATAAATATGTGGACAACAACTCAACCTCTCCCCAGTGCCCAGGAAGGCAATCTGCCTGGGCGGAGGGCAGCTCCCCTGGCTCTCATTCTGTTGTTTGCACCAGGAGGAGAACCAGCAGTGGCACCAGTCTGGCTCTGATAACCAGTCCCCAGGCCATCGTGGAAGTCTGTCTGGATCCCCGCAGACCTGTGGCCTGGCCCGCTCCACACACTCCCAGGGCCCCGCTCCCCTCTGCTCTCCACATTCCTCATGCTCTCACCTCAGCCCTCCTCCTCCAGGATCTCCTGGCTCCTCTTCTTAACACTGGTTTTTTTCCCCCCTTAAAAACAAACGAACAAACAAAAAAACCCAACACAGAAATCTGAGTGGAAATCATTTTTAGTTACAGATTTTGTTCAGGATCCCTAGCTAATCACGTTGCACTGGAGTGATGATTCCTTACTTTCAAGACTGCAGAGTGAGGAAAATGTTGCCTCCAGCTTGATTTCTAATAGGAAAAAAGAAAAAGTGAAAGCTGAAGCCATCTCAGTTCTCATAAACCCAGGGGATCCCCTGCACGGGCAGGCGGGGGGGGGGGGGGGGGGGGGGGCGGGGGAAGCATCATCCCTCCCAGTGGAACCGAGGATGAGCCCATAGGCTGTGGCTTACTGTATGTCTGTTCATAAAGAAAAAAGGTGGGACGGACACAGCCTAGGAATTCACATTTTCAGAGAATGACACTACAGATATCTATGTACCCATAGAAGTACATTTTATCCAGACTTGGAATGGAGGCTTGGAAAGGCCAATACTACTTATAAGGGTAGCAGCAACCATGGGGAGGAGGGGGAAGTGGGAAGACCTGTTAAGTCAGGGAGAAAGAACCAGTGAGGAGAACAGAGTGCCATGATGAGCTTGAATTTTTGTCCAGGCTGCAGATGTTATGATTTGCAAGATATTGTTTTTTGTATTTTTGGTTTTTTTTTTTAAGTTAATTTTCTAATTTTGGCCTCACAGCAACCTTGAGAAGTAGAAAGAGCTGGTAGATTTATCTGTACTTTCCTACATAAGATCAACAAAGCTCAGGAAAGATTAAGTGATTGAGCTGAGGACACAGCCCATAAATGAGGGGCTAAATGTTTTGACTCTTTGCTACCTGTTATTTTATTACTACAAGAAGCCTCTGGAAGATGGACATAGGTTCTACAAAATGTTCAAGTAACCATTATTCCTTTCTTCATTAGGAATTCTGGGTATGCCCCAATAGTTCTGTTGGGAAATGAGCAAAGGCAGTAGAGAGCAGAGTTAACAAAGGCTAACTTTGACTGTGACTTACAATCCACTAATTCAGTTAAGTGTAGGCTCATTGGTCCAAGGCTGCAGCCCTGTTCTCACAGGTGGAGATGGTGACAAGGGGTCAGCTGGTGTTCTTGGGTTGCAAACAACAGAAATTAGTGAAGCAGAGGATTGTGTTGGAAAGATTTCAGGCAGCTCTCAGGGTCCACGGGAAAACCGAAGAACTGGGCAGGGACCGAAGCAGTGGCCTGGGCAGTGGGTGTGGGAGGAGGTGGTACCGATAAGGCAGGAACCAGTTGGGGGCAGCACTGGGTCAATGCGGTCAGAATGAAGGGTGGACTGTCTGGCTCACCTTCCCTGAGTCACTTGTCATCCTCTTGGCCCAGCCTACTTGACAGTGCCAGTGAAGTGACCTGCGGTCAAAAAAGGAAAACAGAATTTTCAGTTACTGAAAGGGGGGAAGCTTGGAAGACGATATCCACCCTTTCCGTGGACCCCTCCAGCCCCACGCCATCTTCCAGTAAAGGAGTTTTGCTAGACCCAGTCCAGGATCTTCTGTGATGTGGACAGTGGGGGTAAGTGAGGAGGGTTGGTGGGGGTGATGAAGGGGTTCAGTCAGTCAATGCAGGGAGTGAGTAGAGAGGAGAGAGGAGGAAGGTCTGCATGCCTTGTTTGGTGCTGGGGCTGAAGGAGATTTGGGTTTAGAGTACTTCCCAGATAGCGTCACATAGAGCAAAGACAAGTTTCTCCCAAGATGTGTTGTGGTGAGTTATGAATTGAGTCAGGGTTTTTTTTTTTATTTTTTCTTGTCAAAGATTTTATTTATTTATTCGAGAGAGAGTGTGTGTGTACAGGAGCAAGGAGCAAGGAGCAGGGGCAGAGAGAGAGGGAGAGAGAGAATCCTAAGCAGACTCCATACTGAGTGCAGAGCCCAACACTGGACTCCATCGCATGACACTGAGATCACGACTTGAGCAGAAATCAAGAATCTGATGCTTAACTGACTGAGCTACCCAGGGGCCCCTGAATTGAGTCAGGTTTAATGTACTTCATGAGTTGCAAGCAAAGACTAGCGGTTCCCTTTTATTAATATGCGGGTCCTGGTTCATGTGACTTTGAGTGTGACTTTATGCACAGACTGGATTGGGCTCTGGATTTTATTAAGGTCACAGTAATATTTAGTGTTTGTCATCAAAATTCTTGGAAAGTGAGTGGCCTACAGTTTGCGGGGCAGGAAGATGAATATGCCTGAATTGATCCAGGCCCTTCTTTTTGTCCTTGTTCTGGAATTACTCACTTTAATTTTCTGATGAGGAAAATTTTAAATCTGCTTAAAATTTCCTTAAGGATGTAAAATCTGTAATGGCTTTATTTTCTAGAAAGGGAGCATATTTCTGGTCAGGGCTTAGGATGTACTCAGATGGGTCCTGCATTTCCATTATTATGGTTCCCTTATAAACAGCTTATCATTTTTATTATAAATAAGACCTTGTGAGCATAATTATATGTGTGTATATATATGTATACATATATGCATACATGTATATATATATATATACATATATATATATATATATATAGGCACATGATCTAACTCAGTAGAGTTTAATTTGTTAGTCTGTCATGTTACTCGAATGCCAACAGTACTATCATCATAAGAACTAACTTCCAGACTAAGTATTTCACGTGCATAGTAACCCTGTGAGGTAAATCTACCCTTATCCCCATTGTACAGATGAGAAGAGTAAGGTTACTCGTTTGTCTATAGTCACACAGGTAATAGGAAAGAACATCTCCAACTGGCCCATTTGCACAGTTGCCTCACTGATTAGTTTGAGCTCCTACTGTGGCTCATTTACCACGATGCTCTAACATTCAGAACTCAATCTATTATACTAGCACCATTAAGAGAACTAAAAAAAAAAAAAAAGGCCATTGGTAGGTTAATGAATTAATTTTGGATTAATTAGGGTTTGCTAATTAACTAATTTAAATCTTTCTGGGGTATTTACTATGTGCTAGGCCCTGTGGATGCAGTAGTGAGCTAGGATAAATGTCTTTCAGACATTTCAAAGACATCTTCGAAGATGTCTTCCAGGATCTTCAAGCCTGGTGGAAATGTCAGATGATAATCAAATAATCCCAAAAATTAAATATAATTATAAATTCTAATAGGGATACATTCTTTGTATCTTCACTACTACTGAAGGACAGTAGTAGTGATAGATGGAGAAAAGACAGGAATGAAAAGGAAACAGATATCAGCCATCCACCCGTCTCACATTTCTCGCGTCCTGTAGGTATACAACCTTGTCAATTGCCACGGACAGAATGACAATCAGCAAGATGTAGTCCTTGCTCTCAAGAGGAAGTCAAGGCAGAAAACCTGTGTATGTGAAGAACCAGAACCGTATACCATAAAAACATGCGTTAAGATGACAGGATGATGGAGTTAGCATATGACAGCTAACATCTCTTGGCACACTTGGAAGTACACCCCCTGGGATAACTCAATACTCCTTAAAACAGCCCTCTTGGGTGAGTACTATTCTTATCCTCAAGTGCATGGGAAGGGGATGGAGAGCAAAGAGGCAAGGACAGATCCCAAGTTTCTGCCTAGGGGCTGGGAGAAATAGAGGTGGTGAGTTTTAAGGAATGGCTGGAAAGTGGCAGAAAGAGAGGGACAAAATGTTATGGGTGTTCAGAGCAGGGACAGCATACTTCTGGCTGGAGGAAACAGGATGGGGTGAATTCTGCAAGCAGAGACTGGGGCTGTTGGCACAGATGGTGGCACACACCAAGGCAGGGCACGTGGTGAATGTGCTGCGCTGGGTATGGCTCTCCCTGGGAGCGGTGCAGAGCAGTGGTTCCTCTATCTGGCTGTGCTTCAGTCTCCTGGAAAACTTTTTACAAACTTAGATTCCTGGGATTCACCCCAAGGCTCTCATTAAGTAAATTAGAGAACACCAATTTTGACAAAGCATCCTTCATGAACCGGCTACATTGGAAGGTAGGGTGAGATGGGGTGTGGCCAGATTCTGCATGGCCTGGGGCTTGGGAGCTGGGAGTTCGCTTTATTTGGTGGGACAAAGCTGAGAGAAGACATCTCCGGAGCCAGGCTTCTTCCAGGTCAGTGTGTTTCAGGATGTTGGGCTTTTCCTCGCCCAACGGCAAGGAGACTAATAGTGGCTAGTTAATTGCACCTGCCAGAAGTTCCACCCAGGATGGGGCAGTGAGAGTGGCCAGAGCATTCCAATGAGTCCCGGTGGCAGAGTCTGCAGGACGTGGGACCCAGAAGGATGGGGAGGGGATGGAGAGCAGCTGGGCTGTGCACTGCACGGCCACTTCTGGACCGGGTGGCCAGACACCACAGCGGTCTCCTGCGAAGTGTTTGCTCCACAAAGGAAGATGAAGGAGGGCGGCTGGCCAGAGGCCTGAGCCTCTCATGACACAGGTGTCTGGCCTGAGTCTTTCTCTCTTCATTATGTCTGCCCGGGAGAAGCTTCTAAGATAAAAGCCTCTTGGAAGCCCAGGTAACATTTCAAAAATCCTTCTGGTGGAAAGGATGGGTTCTTATATAGAATCAGAAAGGGAGCGGGATGCAGGAACAAGGACATCAAGACCGAGGCCGAGGAAAGACCTTCCGGTTGAGTAGATTGGTCTTGGCTCAGAGACAGAACAGTTTCAACCAAATAATAGCATCAGTGATTGTAACACTAACAGCTACTGGGTACTAAGTGTGGGACGACCACCGTGTTAGAAGCTTCATCTGAGTCATCTCATTTAGCCCTGAGGAATGCCAATGGAGGCATTCTTAGCTCCAGTAGGCAGACGATGAAACTGAAGGCCAAGGTCCCCCAGCTCCTGAAGGGCAGAGCCAAGATGCTGTTTGAGCCATTGGTGGGGCCATGGGACCTGTGGGCAGCATGGTGCTTGAGGGGGACATGGATGGGGGGAGCCCCGGACCTGGAACCAGAACCTCCAGGGCCAAATCCCAGCTCTATCTCTCCCCAAAGCCTCAAACCCAAGCCCAGTTCTGGCCCTTAAAAAATGTCCACAGTAGCCCCTGCTCTCCCAGCTTTACTGGGTGGCTGCGAGGCTTGAGCGAACAGAGAAGGAAGCAGAAACAGCAGAGGTCCTGCTCTGCCCGCTGCCAATGCAGGAAGGACTCACTCTGCTGTCATTTACTCATTTAAAGGGCAAAGTCTCAGGAGAGAGTGTAAGAAGAGACAGCTCTTCTCAACTCCATACAGAGCAACAAACCCGGAGGGCCAACTCTGTGCCTGGCGGACGCTGGAAGGTTCCCGATGATTGATCCTCCCGCGAAGGGGCAGGGGAAAGACATGAAAGAGGAAGGCCAGTACTCCTACCCTGCCACACAAGAAGCAGTGGGAATGAACAAGACATTGGAGACGTCCTTTTCCACAAACTTCAAAACCTGGGAGACGACTGGATCAATAAATTGTCATTTTGAAAGCAACTAAAGGACAGGAAGGTGATGATAATCAGTGGGGTGCATGGGTTTGTCAGATACAAATCTTATAACACTGGAACAATTGCTTTCCATCCCAAGATAACTGGCTTTGGCTGGGGGCCAACAAAAAGTAGATTTAGGGGAATATTGAGGTTCAACGAAGAAATCACGCTCACTTGAGCTTTCTCTGAATCCTAACTCGGGGAAGTGGCAGCAAACGCCCTAGTTCTTCTAAATGAGGGGAGTGGTGGGGGGAAAAAGAGGAACGAGAAACTGCAGTTTGCTCATCTTGAGACCGTGGCTGAGTTCGCTTCCTTTCCACCTAAGGTGAAATTCTTCCACTGAGGCAGGGTTGACCTGGGGCTGCCAAGTTGTAGAGGAAGAATGTGTATTGATTGTGTTAATGCATTTTACAAGGAAAGAGATGCCCGGGATTGCTCTGAATCTGTTTTATGGTATAACTGTTTCTTAGAGCAAAGTATTTTATTTTTAAGCATCAGCTGTGCAGAGCCTGGTGGTCCTCAGCTGCCTCAGGCAAGTATTTTGTTTTCCGAACTAGAAACCAAGAAAATTTAAGGCAGATGCGCAACCTTCCTCCTCTGTGAGCTCCCTCCCGCCCACCAGCCCAGCCCAGCCCCGATCCGGGGTGAGACAGTGAGGAACACTCTTGGTCTGGGGTGACGACCCTTTCCCCCAGCCTCCGGGTCCCAGCTGTAGCATGGCTTCGGGGCCGCTGCGGGGCTGTGCGGGGTTGATTGTTTAATCTGGTGCTGTCTGTCTGATATACGAGCAGGAGGATCTGTCGGATGGGGTTTATCTTACCTCACCAATAAATGCAATAAAGCCTCTGCATGTCATGGTTTGTAGCTCTCGAGGTTGATAAAACGTCGACAAGCCTGTAGGATATGATCTGCCCATATGGTACTTACATGATTATTTATGGTTTAGGTGTGAGTCTCGTCACTCACTCTTCCAGCCAACATTTATTGAGCACCTACCATGTACCAGGCACTGTGCTAGAAGCTGCTGATACAAAAATAATCGAAAGACAGCCCCAGCTGAGGGTTTTTTTTTTTTTTTTTTTGACACCCCCTAGCTCTTAAAAGTCTGGAGAGAGTGGAAGGGAAGACTGACACAGATGCACATGGTTGTGGTTCAGCGTGATGAGCACAAGGATAGAGAGATGTCCACAGGAGACAGGAGAGAACTTGTGGGGGTTTCTAGAAGAGGCTCTTTGGAAGAGGAAGGAGATTGCTTATCTGGGTCTTAGAGGACTCAGTAAGTGCTTCCCAGACAGTCTAGATTGGAAAGCCATTGGAGGCTGAACCACCGGAACAGAGAGTTGGGGGACCCTTGAGATAAATCAGGGTGCTATTGCTGGAAGAAAGGGAACTGGATGCCAGGCAGGCTGAAAGATAGCAGAGTTGTCTCTAGAATTCCTAACATGACCTGAGTGCCTTGAACTGGAAATCTGGGTTAGTCTTGACCTCCACAGCACGTGGGGATCCACCATAATCACGTGCTGCAGATTCAGCCTTGCTCCCCAGCTGCAGGGTGGGGCCCCTTGAGAAGCAGCTGTCAACAAAGACTTGCCTGTGAAGGGATGGGTCCCTTGAAATCCACTCTCCTTTTTCCTTCTTTAGGCTCTCCCTTTCTGCCCCAAGAACAGCAGGCACTTAATACCTTTCCACCAGGGGGCCCCCCTCACTGTCTTGATGTCTGCCTGCTGTGGCTGGAGGCCCAGGCAAGTCCACTTCCTGATTAGTCTTTGAACCTCATGAGCTGCCCCGGCCAACAGGGCCATACAGGGCTGCATGCCGATTCCCCTCACATATAGCTAAAATGTCCCCCAGTACAGGGGAACTGCTGCTGTAGGGAGATTAGGACACATACTGTCACAAATGGAAGTGACAGGAAGCTACTTAGCCCTCAGCTGGAAATGGTCCCTAACAGATGATTAGGGTAGTCAGGGTTTTCATACTTCATGACTCTAGGCAGACTGGGAGGGGAAGGAAGCTGGGATGGGAGCAGAAACAAGCCCTGGGCAGGAAGGCCTCTGGGAGTAGGGCCAAGGTCAGATCCAATGTCACGGATGGCCCGGTTTCTTTGGTACCACTTTCACTGGCTCCTTGGCCAAGGGAGAGAGGCTGCAGCCAAGGAGAAAGAGCACCAGAGCAGGGATGGGGAAACTGGAAGCCTGGGTCCAGCTCTGGTTTGAATTGGCTGAGTCACTCGGGACAAATGGCTTTCTGTGTCTGTTCCCTCATCTGTGAAATGAGGGGTGGCCCACCCATGAAGAGTGTTGTGAGGGTCACAGAATATGAGGTGCTCTGAACTTCATCTGCTTCCTCACTTGTACATGGGAGGATTTGGCTCTGTGTCTAGGCCCTTTACAGCACTAACATCTAATAGCTACTTTGAAAAATGAAAACCTTCAATGCAAATACTTCGTGTTATTTTTGTTGATGTTATTATTCCAAGTGGTAAATGAAAGATCTCACTGAGGTACTAAAGAACCTGCTATTCTCCACTGGCCAGTTCTTAGCCAAAGGGAGCAGAGCAGCTCTGAGCTTATGACTGACCGGATGCTTCTCTGAGGAGCAGAATCATGGTGGCCTGCTTGCAGAGGAGACTTTCACTGCAAGAGGAATCATAAAGGAAATTGCCAGCATCTCCCCCTGACAAGTTATTCAAACTTACTTAATAGCAAAAAGGATATTTCTGGTAAGGAGTGGGTATAGTAGTAAAAGAACTAACCTGACTTTGGCTAGATTTAAAAAAAAAAAAAATCTAAGCGGGGACCCATGCAGGGTTACAGAGAGAAGCATAAGATCCTTCACTGTGATGCTGGGGGAGCAGGACATCTGAGCACAAAGCATATAATAAAGGAAAGTTAGATGAGAATATATGGAGAGTAGCCAAGAGCCACAGAGCATTCCTTGGTTAGTTGGGGAAATGAATGGCAGGGAGTGGCCTGTGAGGGTGGGAACAGGTGCTGTGGGAGCCACGTGCATGATGCTTGAGGTTTAAGAACTCACAGGGAACGGCCAAGACGGCAGCTGCCTCGCTGTGGGACGGCAGGTCCCACAGAAGCAGAGGTCCAGGAGCCAAAGGGAAGGGGATGTGGTATGGGCTTCATTAAATCCAGAGTAGTCATTTCCTTCTGTATTGACACCCTCTTGTACCTTCTGCTTCCCCAGATTCACTTTGGGGCTTGGCAGATTTTGAGGTCTCCTACAGGAAGGTTCTCAAGAAAGAAACCTCTGGCTTAGGATACTGTGTGTATGTCAGCTATGGGGAAATCACTTGTTTATACCTTACAGGCTTTCTCTGGGGCAGATAGGAAGCAAGAATGGATGGGAAGTACCATGGGGAAAAAAAACTGAACTCGAGGGCCAGCTGGCCCCACATTTGGATCTCCTACAAGTCACTGAAACTCGCAGGGTCTCAGTTTTCTTATTTGTAAAATGGGGTTGATTCTCACAGCTGGTTGTGAGTCTGAGTCAAAAGGAAATATTCAATGTGGAAGAGCTTTGTCAACTCTAAAGTTATTATCGAAAACTGAACAATGCTGTCTGGTGTGGCTCTCCACTTTCTAGTTCTTTGAGCGCCATTTCCTCATGTGTGAAACGCAGATCCTAACAGCACCTGCTGTTCAAGGTCATCCTGAGGAGGAACCCAGGCGATGTGTGTGAAGTGTTTAATTTAGGGCCCGCTCACGGGCCATGTGGAATCCATGTTTGTTCCTCTTCTTCTGGTAGTTCAAAGCTTGGTCATGAGGAAAGTTTGAAGCTGGCAAAAGACTCCATTATAAACACCCTGGTGACTGTCACCTCTGGAGAGGATCTAAGGACTAAACCAGCCTTAGGTCACCTGTCCAGTCCAGCAATTCACAAGCAGATAGAGATCTTCAAAGAGATAGGTCTTTAGCAAACTGTAGCTCAGAGAGCAGCCTACCTTGATCTTTCCTGCCTCCTTTCTGGGCCTCTGATTTGGGCAAGCAAGAAGCAGCTGACAAATGGAGTGAGGTCAGCAGAGAGGACCCTCGGGAACTTGCCTCCCACAAGTGGTTCTTACCATCCACGCAAACCAAGATGGCTCCTCTGTGGCCAAGCGAGCAGCCACATTACTGAGGGCCAGAAGTGACACCGAGCAGTCCTGCCTGCCCCAGCTCCATGACCAGGGTAATTGAGTCCGATGAGCTCTGGGCCAAGCAGGCCATGAATCCTGATTTGCTAGGTCTGCTCATCACAAAATAGTGCCCTGCCCTGGCTTGGGAAAGCTCAAATTGTCTAGCATCAAAGCTTGATTTATCTCTCTTGGGCACTTGCTTGGAGTCTTTGAGGCTCTCTCTGCCTTGTGATGGATATTCCTGGTCCTACTTGCTTCTCCATCACTCAACTGTGTGGGCAGCATTCGGTGTTCTACCCGCAGGCCTTTCTCTTCTCCCCTTGTGGTCCCTGGGCAACACCACCCACCGCCTTGGCTTTCACCATCACATCGTGCTGATGTTGTTGGAATTTCCATCTCGATCCCCACCTCTCTTCTGAACTACGTGTCTATATCTCCAGCTGCCTCCTAGACAGGTTCATTTGCATGGCCCATGTGACTTTGAACCCCAAACATCCCAGACCTAACTCACGGCTTCTCCTACGTTTTGGGCTCCATCTGGGAACCGGATCATATGCTTCCTGGGGTGGCACTTCGTCCAAGTCTGTGGGATGACTTGGATGACTAGAGCTCAGTGTGTGGGCAGGACACATATTCCTGGAGGCTCCATTTTTATGGAAGGTAGGCAAAATACTGTAGAATAGAATGCAAAATCTGTATTAAAAATTAAGGCAGAACTTAAGATTTTAAACAAAATGTGTCTGCAGGAG
Organism: Lutra lutra; assembly: GCF_902655055.1. Taxonomy (NCBI): domain Eukaryota; kingdom Metazoa; phylum Chordata; class Mammalia; order Carnivora; family Mustelidae; genus Lutra; species Lutra lutra. The sequence goes on from NC_062284.1 coordinate 112,412,114, forward strand.
TTGCCTCAGACAGTGCCCCCAGTTCTCAATGGGGGACAAATTTGTTCTCCCCATGAAGGACTCAAGTTACTTTGGGTTAGAGCATAAATATTCAGTCATTGCAGGAAAGAGAATGAAGAACTCCCAGCCAGCAGGTGGAGGTTGTAATTGACTGAGTGTGTGATCGGGGGCTGGTCAGCAAAGGATCCCTAGAAAAAGGAGTGTGTTTCTGTGCACTGACCGGGGAAGGGGCAGTCATGCCAGTAGACCTCCAGACCTACTGACTACGGTATGTCTAATGGCATACTAAGCCAACTGGGAGTGTTCCAGAACCATTGGCAAGAGCGTGTAATAGCAAGTTGTAGGCTGTGGGGGAAATTTTTATTTTTCCTTCTACTATTTGCTCCTCCCATTTTCATTCATAGCTCTCATTAATGTTTGCGATTCACCGTCCCTTATTCTAAGACCACATGTTTCCGGCACAGTCCTACCTTCCGCTTAGGGGTGGAGCACAGGGCGAACCTAGGCTAAGGAGCACATTTCATTCCTCCTGATTACAGTGTGAAATCTTAAGACTTTTGCGGGTCTACTAGAAAATAGGCTGTGTCCTCAGCTAGTTTTGGAGTTGTGAACATGAGGCTGGAGCAGCTGGACCCACTTTGTCACCATGCAGTGAGACTCTGTCTGAAAATGGCATCAACCAAGAGGAGACAGAGACAAGAGAGAGAGAGCTCTCGCGTGAAGTCATGCCTGGTGTCAGCTCTACTTCTGGCTTTCTCAGTTGTATGAACCAGTCGATCCCCCCTGTGCTCGAGCCAGCAGGTTGGGTTTTCTGCCACTTAGAACCAGGAGAATTCTAATGGCCTCTCATTCTTCAGGCCATGTAAGCCTAATGGCAACTGCGTATATGTTTCTTCTTACTTTTTCCTGATTTCGTGTCCTTATTTCGTTCATTATCATGATTCATTTCATTATATTATTATTATTTTTTTGGTCACTGTTGATTTTCCAAGTGGTTCTTGCCAGGGTGAGTGAATGTACTGATTACATATGTATATATATATATATTTTTTTCCATCCAAATAACAGGGTTTTTTTAAATTATAAGGAAGTAAATGGGTTTTCTAATTTTATAATTTGGTCACCGTAAGCCCAGTTCCTTAGAGAAGGTGCAAATTGGGTTTCTGTCTATAAAAGATGGAGGGTCAGATTCTAGATTGTGGAAAACGGACCAGAGGAGTAAGTGTAGACTCTAGGCCTTTTCCCTGAAAGAACAATGTAATATCAAAGTGTAGACATGTGAGCATCGAAAACCTTTAACCTCCTTGTCCTTCAAGAACCACCTGAAATGTCTCCTCCTCCCCTTTTCCCATTCATTCAGTGATGACTTACCAGATACTGGGTATGCGTAGTGGAGAAAACTGACAAAAACACCTGCTTTTATTGAGCTTGTATTCTAGCGAGGGCAGGAGGAAAATAAACAAGATAAGTATGTAATCTAGATAGTAACGCACAAGTGGGGAAACTGAGATGTTTTAGACAGGGTGATCAGAGCAGCAACTCTTCACCAAAGACCCAAGGAGAGTGAGGGAAGTATCCGAATGGTCATCGGGGAAGGGCACCCAGTTGAGGAAATGGCCAGTGCCAAGGCCTGAGGCCGTGGCTGACCTGGCAGTTTGGGTGGGTGGGTGGGACCAGGAGATGGAGTTGGAGAGAAGAAGCCAGGGTGTGCCTGCACGTAACGGTCAGGGTGAGGGGGTGAGAGGCGGGAGGGCTTGAGGGCTTTGAACAAAACAGTGACAGGATTCAACTCGTATTCAGGCAAGATCCCTCCGGCCGCCGTGTTGAGGATGGATGAAAGAGGGACCATGCGTGGAAGCAGGAGAGCACCTGGGAGGTGAGAGTGGCCTGGTCAGGAGTAGAGGCTGACAGGATTTCCTTATTGACTGCATCGATAGCCAAGATTGAACAGTGGCACTGAAGTTTTATTTTATTTTATTTCATTCTATTTTATTTTATATTTCATTTCATTTCATTTTTTTATCTAAGTACTGATGTGTCAACTTTATTTATGCTATAATACACACTTACAAATAGAAGTGTTCCTTCTCCAGGGCTGTGGCTGCTTTAGGGTAGGGTGCTTTTAGTTCTCCATCCTTGTCTCCCCCAAATCTGTGTAGGAGACACTCCTGCAGGGAGCAGATTGTGTGTCAACGTGGAAAGCACGACATGCCTGGGAGCCTGAGCAGCTCTCCCGTGGGAATGCTTCTGGAAATGCTGAGCAAGGAAAGGCGGTGCTTTCCTCACTGTCTGGCAACACAGGCAAGCAGCGTGGTGGTGGAGGTAAAGCTCGGGACCAGTGGTGGAGCAGACTCCAGGGTTTTTCGAGGTCAAGGGAGATCAGGCCTCTGGGGTGGGTGGGCTGGGCATAGTGTCAGGAGCATCAGTGGTCTTGAACCACGGCAGGTGGCATGCACTAACATGATGCAGAGCAGAGACCAGCCCTCTGGAGACAATTGACAGTGGCAATGGCCATGAAGGACATCCAGGTCAGAGGCTTGGCAGAGTCAGGTGAGGCAGGGGTGTGCCACTAACTAAGGTGAGCAGAGTGACAGCAGACAGAAGTGGTGTAGAGAAGTAGACAGATAACAGAACAGGGAAAAGACTGATAATAAATGGAAAGAGATAATCAAAAGGCTTCCCATCCTTTTGGATATTCTCAAGGAGGTACAAGAAGGCAAAGGATTGAGATCATGCCTCTTGGTAGGTGGGTGAAATTGATCTAGAGGTTATCCTATAAACTATTAACTATTAACTACAACTTGCCCAGGGTAGGACCTAGGGGATATTCTAATTTATAAGTGTTATCTCTATAGGACAGTTCTGTTGGTGATTATCAATGTCCTCTGTTCTCTAGGGGTATTAGCAGTGCTAAAGTTGTTTCCTTCTGGGTCTAAACCACCTCATCATTTGTCTTCTCTTTATCTCTGTTGTTTGTTGATGCCCCATACCGACCCATGTCCCTTACTGACCCCTACTGGTCAACACTATTTTGGTTGCTCCCCCATATTAAAGCTTGTAGAAGGGTTGTTGTGTCCTCCCGTCTCTGTCCGCAACTGTTTGTGAAGATTAGGCTTTAATGTACACAGACTTCTGTCTCAATTGTATAGCCTTAATCAATTTGGCTCTCTTTATTTCTTTTTTATGAGATCTATTGTCTTCTGATTACAAAAGAAATACATGCCCATGGTAGAACTCAATTGATTTTCTAGAGCTTTTATTTTAAATTTGCATTCCCTGTGAATGCCCATCTGGGCAATTTGGGAGATGCTGGAGGGGCAGCTCTCCTTGAATGCAAATGCGTCCTGTGAGCCTTTGCTGGTGAAAGGGTGTCTGGGAAACAAGGATTCACAGCTGAGTGCTGCCTGGACAACCTTCCTCGTTGTGCAAACATCCTTCCCCTAGAGTTGTTTTTTGTCCTCCACTTTCAAACAGGCTTTTAGCAACAGCAGCTGGAATTAAAGGCATTCACTTACCAGAAAATATGGGCTTGCCGGGGCTTTGTTGTTTCTCATTTCATGCTCTTCACTTGGACAGCTCACATGCGATTTGAAGGGCTACAACCTTTGTGCAAAATTCTGTAGTTCACCCGTGTGCTGATTTTCTTGGGTACACGATTTGGCTTCTGAGTGTGCAGGGATATCATGCTTATAGTCTTTGGTCAAAGTAAGAAAAATCAGGTAGCTAACCAAGGCTAGCTGCTATCACATGGGACACATTTTCTTGTATCTTTTTCTTCCTCCTGAACTCATTGAATGCTACAGGTCATATACATGAAATTTACCTGTCTTCATAATCACCAGGAAGAAGAAAAAAAAAGAAACAACCCTCATGGAGCATCCAGTTTGTGTCACTCACTTAACTTCTGGGACACATAATCCTTACCACGACTTTTGGGGTAAGTATTTCCCTACTTTACAGGTGTCCCTGAAACACGGATGAAGAAATCGGCACTCAAAGAGGTTAAGTACCTGCCCAAGAATTTGGAGTCTGGTCACCAGATTTGCTGTAACCTTGGATAAGTTCTTAAATGCTATTTCAGGGCAAGGGCCAGAAAAATTGCAACTTGAGGAGAACAAATTAAATTGTTTAATTGTTAAATTGCAGAGAGCAAAGGTGTTGATTTTCTGTCCAGATTATTTTTTTTTTTCCAGCTCTTTCTCAGCCCTATTTTCTTCTTTTTAAACAACCCAATCAGCCAGTTGTCCAGGGATTGATATATGGCTGGGAGCAAACTTGTGTGAGCGTAGGCAGGAGAGCCCAAGGAAAACCTACTGGCTTGGCTGATGAGGGTGACAGCTTGGTAATGGACCTCTGAGAATGTATATATGAATTAAACACCTTTCATTTCCTTTGCTGCAAAAACATCAATTAAGCTTGATTAATCCATGGGTTTTCCCCACTTTCAGGCAGAAGAAAATCAGCACAAATTGGCTGGAGTGTTTTTTCCTCTAGGTTTTGATCATTAATCGTCTTTGGCTCCTTTCTACCCTCCCCCCTTCTCCCCGCACGCTGCCAAAAATACACCCCCACACTGCCATCTCTGGTACCCACTGCCAACACTCATAAGGCAATTTGTTTAGACTTGAGTATAAAGAAGATATGCATTCCATGTTCTGAAGGCTGAATCTATGGAGAGGGGGCCAGGCTACTCGCTGAAGGCTGGTGAAGTTTTGTCCAGAGCCCGTTTTGCAGGTTGGCCAAGTTGATTGGCTTTGACATCACAGTCTGGTCCCTGGCTGGCTCTGCCGGGCACTTGAACCAAACAGATGTGTCTCCGCAGGCCTCTCCATCTGACACCAGCCGGAGAAAGCCTCATTTGTCTTTGAAAGGCCTCCCTCAACTCATACTTTTTTTGAAATGATGCTGGAAACGCCATGCTGCAAGGTTCAATACCGGCATGGACCTTTCCCTCATTCCAGAGCCCGGTATGCCAGTGTTTTGGGTGACTCTGGGCCCCCTGGGTAGCATCCCCGTTCCCTGGGGTGAGCAGTCTCCTGGAGGTCATCTAGCCGCCCCTCTGCTTCTAGGAGGGACACACCTGCACCTGTCAGCCATCGCCTGTCTTGCAAGGGCAACAGTTTACTAAGAGCCAATAGAGTGGCACTTCCCTTTCTGTCCTTCCCACATCTCTGCAGGGAACGTCAGAGGGAACACGCAAAACTGCTGACCATGCAGCTGCTTTGTCAGTTTCATTCAGTGTCTAACAGGTATTAATCAGCCCCACTTTCCAGATGAAGAAAGTGAGGTTCAGAAAGCTTTACTTTTTTCTTTTTTGAGTAGTCCTAAAAGGCTACTTTTAGGCTTTGTACTTCGAGTTGAGAGATTATAAACCCCACTCCCTGAAGTTTATTTTTTTAAAGTCATGAAACACATGAGTCACATACAGAAGCAGCTTATACATAAATCTCATATTTACCTGTCATTGGAAAAGAGCTAGAACAGTTCTGTTATTTTAAATAGAACGTTATGTTATTGTGTTATTTTGTTTTTTATCTATTGTGTGATTACATTTGATGTTTAAATAATAGTGGAAATATTTCATATAATTTTCACTTTTTGGTTGTGAAAAAAATTCGGTTCTCTTCTCCATCTGCCCAGAGAGGTCCGCCCTGCAGACAGTACCCCATGGATGACTCCCACTTCCACCCCCCATAAGCCTACTGTTGACATGGGGCTGCCATGGCATTTTAAGTTCTACTTAATTTATATCAGACTGTGATTTGCAGTTCTTTTTTCCTCTTGTGACTTGTTTTTTACTCAATTTTTGTATATTAGGTATCTATCTGTGTTGTTAAAAGTGATTATAGTTCCTTCATTATAACAGCTACATAGTACTTTAGCATATGGAAAGCCATAATTCTTTATTCATTCTCAAGTTAATGTGCATTCTGGTTATTTCCAATTTTCTGTATTACGAACAGCGCTGCAAGGAATGTTCTTTTTTTTTTTTTATTTAATTTTAGGGGTGCCTGGGTGGCTCAGTGGGTTGGGCCTCTGCCTTCAGCTCAGGTCATGATCTCACGGTCCTGGGATTGAGCCCTGCATCAGGCTCTATACTCGGCGGGGAGTCTGCATCCCTCTCTCTCTCTGCCTGCCTGTCTGTCTGTCTACTTGTGATCTCTCACTCTGTCAAATAAATAAAATCTTTAAAAAAATAATTTTATTTAAATTTAGTTAAATTCAGTTAATTAACATATTATTAGTTTCAGAAATAGAGTTCAGTGATTCATCAGTTGTATATAACACCCAGTCCTCATTACATCATGTGCCCTCCTTAATGCCCATCACCCAATTACCCCATCCCCCCACCCGCCTCCCCTCCAGCACCCCTCAGTTTGTTTCTTATGATTAAGAGTCTCTCATGGTTTGTCTCTCTGATTTCATCTTGTTTTATTTTTCCCTCCCTTTCCCCTATGATCCTCTGTTTTGTTTTTTTAAATTTCACATATGAATAAAGTCAGATGATAATTGTCTTTCTCTGATTGACTTATTTTGCTTAGCATAATACCCTCTAGTTCTAGCCACATCATTGCAAATGGCAAGATTTCTTTTTTTGATGGCTGCATAGTATTCCATTGTATATATATACCACATCTTCTTTATCCATTCATCTGTTGATGGACATCTAGGTTCTTTCTATAGTTTGGCTATTGTGGACATTGCTGCTATAAACATTGGGGTACAGGTGCCCCTTCAGACCACTACATTTGTATCTTTGGTATAAATACCTAGTAGAGCAATTGCTGGGTGGTAAAGTAGTTCTATTTTTAATTTTTTTCAGGAACCTCCATACTGTTTTCCAGAGTGGCTGCACCAGCATGCATTCCCACGAACAGTGTAAAAGGGTTCCCCTTTCTCCACATTCTTGCCAACATCTGTCGTTTCCTGACTTAGTAATTTTAGCCATTCTGTGTGAGGTGGTATCTCACTGAGGTTTTGATTTGTATTTCCCTGATGCTGAGTGATGTTGAGCACTTTTTCATGTGTCTGTGGCCATTTGTATGTCTTCTTTGGAGAAACGTCTGTTCATGTCCTCTGCCCATTTCTTGACTGGATTATTTGTTCTTTGAGTGTTGAGTTTGATAAGTTCTTTATAGATTTTGGATACTAAACTTTTATCTGATAAAGTTTTTGCAAATATCTTCTCCCATTCTGTAGGTTGTCTTTTGGTTTTGTCGATGTTTCCTTCACTGTGTGAAAGCTTTATATCCCGATGAAGTTCCAATAGTTCATTTTTGCCTTTGTTTCCCTTGCCTTTGGAGACATGTCTAACAAGAATTTACTGTGGTGGAGGTGCAATGTACATTCTTACATGTATCTCTTTGCATATACATTTGAGAATTTCTCTAAGAGTGGATTAATTAATTAATTAATTAACTCATTTTCTCTAAGAGTGGATTCAGAGCATGCATTTCATTGGTTACTTCTGAACTGCATGCCAACATGGTTGCATCAATCTACACTCCTGTTAGCCACATATAAAAATTTCTTTTCTCCACATGCTCATCAATGCATGGTGTTGTTAGATGTTTCTGTTGTGCTGATATGATGGTATAAAATGGAATCTCACTGTTGTTTTCCCTACCCCCATGGAATGTGCTGCAATGCCTGTCATTGGGACCTTGTCTGGGGGTGGGGGGGAGACTATGTCCCCACAATCAAGATGGCTCCAGGGTCTCTGGGTCCCAATGACAACCTTGTGGCAGAGCTAGAAAGAATCTCATTGAAGATTTGCTGCAGTTGATGGATGCCTTCCCTTCACACATCATGTCTCTTCCAAAACCCTCTGCTGAACCTCAGACCTTGTGTTTGGAGTAAGTTAATGGAGCCAGGATATCCTTGGCTTTTCACCTGTGAGAGATCTGAGGTCAAATGGCCTCAGTGGACCTGTCAAACATCTGGCAGTTGTCTTTGTCTTGAAGGCCATTCTGTCTCTAATCACTTCATTTCCATGTAACCTCTCCCCTTGTTATCCTTTCCCATAAATCCTCCATCTACACGCTCTTTGGGCTGGTGTTTCATGACCACTGGTTTATGAGTGAGTCTGAGCAAACATACCGTGTTGTATCCAGGTCCTCCTCCAACCTACTCCTTGAAGACAGTCGTTTGGAGCTATATCTCCTCTCTTTCTCTTTTGTTGATCTATGTTCACTGTTAAGGTCCAGAATAGAGAACTAAGATTGTTTACTGGCTGCCAGAAAAAGTAGGATTGTAAGACTCAGCTCTGGTTCCCTCCTCTTAGATCCATTCACATAGTTATATTCTGATATGGGAACAAATTTAATGGGTAGAGAGAACTTTGGGAAAAAGGAACAGGAAAGGTAAAGAAAGATGCTGTAGTTTTCCCAGACTGTGATATGGTGTACAGCCTGAGATCATGAAAAGCATGTTGTGCTTTTGGAGTATCCAGGCCTATTTGAGTTCCAGTTTTCCACTTACTGGTTATGTGACCTTGGCCATGTTACCAAGCCTTCACCTCTCTGAGACTCGATTTTTCCAGGTTTGTAGACAAGTTTTGTAGAGTTGGGCAGTTTAGAGATAATGGACGTGAATCACTCAAAGATCAGGCACAGCTCTGAGCAAAGCCAGGTCAGGGCCTGATTGAACATTGTCCATTCCTGGCTCACTCCTCTGTCTAACACACACATACACACACACACACCACACACATATATAACACATATATACACATGCCATATACACACCACACACACTAACCACCCAAGAACCACCCCCACATAGCCCACATACACACATATACATATACCCTCTCCCACATATACACCCCACCCACACAGATACACACAACACACACACACACACACACACACACAAACAGACCTACTCTAGGTGGTTTCCCATCCACTCAGCTGACTTGGTCATAAAGGACAATCTCTGCTATAACTTGAATATCCTAAAACCCATTTTGATTTCCCTGGGAGAGAAAAGAATGCAGTTTCATCACTTTACCTGAGACGTTCCAGAAAGTAAATAGAGGGAAAGAACGAAGTCATGATCCAGGAAAGAGGTTTAAAAAAAAAAAAACAACAACCCAATAAACTGCCCATCAACTTGGCTATTTGTTCGTAATTCCAGCAGAAAGTTCCTGGGGAAGAGCAGGTCAAAACTATTGTCTAAAAATGTAAGGGTTTTGGATGATGATTTGTTTCCTCTTTTCACTGGGAAGTCGGCTCCTTGTTTACTCAGAGGGGCTCTCTGGAAGAAATAAGAACCAGGGTAGTAACATCACCTTAAAACCGTGAATATTGGGGCACCTGGGTGGCTCAGTCGTTAAGCATCTGCCTTCAGCTCAGGTCATGATCCTGGGGTCCTGGGCTCGAGCCCCACATCGGGCTCCCTGCTCAGCAGGAAGACTGCTTCTCCCTCTCCCACCCCCCCTGCTTGTGTTCCCTCTCTTGCTGTGTCTCTCTCTGTCAAATAACAAATAAAATCTTAAAAAAAAAAAAAAAAACCCTAAATAGTGTTATCTTCCTCAGAGTGTCTCAAATGTATGTTACGTGATTATGGAGCACCTTTAGGGATGTGTCCCAGCTGACAGCCATCTGCTCTTGTCAAGTCCCATGAGCTGTGGCCAAACAGCAAGTCGTTTAGATTCATGTTGGATTACAGTTTTGGGTTCCAGTTTCTAACCAGACAATGAGAAAAATATACACCATCAGTTTTCAGGTGTATTCTGTGTTATGTACCACGATATTTAGGGAGCACTGCTGTTCCACAGAAGGAATTTAATTTCTTGAGCAGTACTGGGCTCAGCCCTGACATGTGGTCTCACCATGACTGCATGAGGCGGCGGGGAGGGGCTGCCATTCTCCCCATTTTACAGGTGACAAAACCAAGTCCATGAACCTGCTCAGTGTAACACTACTTGCCAGTGGTAGAGCCAGGATTCACATGCGGCAACCCAGCTCCGGAACACAAGCTCCCTTCTCCTGTGCTCTGTACCAGAGGTCACCCAGTGTGGTGCTGCTGGGGTTCACTGTCATCCGGGGCAAGGCCAAACTCAGGCTATCAGGAGAGTAAGCCCTGCCTCGCAGGAGACTTGATGATGTCTCCGCAAGAAAAATGACCGTTTGATTACATGCGGGCTTCACAGGCAGAGCAGTGAGAAGATCAGCTGGCAAGAACCAGCTGGGGTCTGGTTTTCTTCTCTGCTCGCCTCTCACTCGACTGATTCTTCTGGGGAATCTCAGCATTTGGGGTGGAACAAGCGTGTCCTGACCATCCCTGTTCATGCCACATCCCTGGCCCTGAGGCACTGGCTGCCAGTCGGGTGCGCAGTCACTGGAGCTGACCTGAAGGGCCCCTCCCCATTTCCCTGTCCTTCCACCTCACTGAGGAGCCATGAGCAGACATCTTGCTGATGTCCTGAGGTGTTAGCAGCTGAGGTGTTAGTCCGAAGGGCTGGGGGAGAGGCTGAGGGGACAGCACCTCCTCCTGTGGGGGAGGGTGGAGTTTCCACTGTGAAGAGGCAGAGGACATTGGAAGGGGACTTGTGACCAGAGTAGAGGACTGAGTGGAAGGGGAGGGATGGAGAAGGGAAGTGAGACCAAGGTCTGGGGAGGGACCTTCGTGAACAATCCAGTGAGTGAAGGCTGCCCTTTGTAAACTGAAGTGACCACCTCAGCTTTCCCACCACATGCTGCCATCTGAGACTCTAGCCTGCTCTGGGCTTGACATGGAGAAGGTTGAATAAGGAGAGTTCGAAAGAAAAAAAGGAAAAAAGCACCATAGATGCTGCCAGCCAAGAAGGAGCCAGCAAGCCCCCTTCCTTCCTGGCGGCATCATCTCTCAAGAGATGTGGCGTCTCACTGTGGCACAGAAGACCTCTCCAAGTGCGAGGCCTGTTGTAGATAGAGCTGTCACACTGACACAAAGGATTTCAGAATGTTGCCCCCTATGGGAGGGCATTTCAGAGGGAAAGTCCCATTTAGCATTGAATTATATGTCCTTTTCAGGCTAATCTCAACCCAGCTCCCAGAGGGATCCTATTAAAATTTAAGTCAGACCGGTGGAGGAGTCAAGATGGCGGAGAAGTAGCAGGCTGAGACTACTTCAGGTAGCGGGAGATCAGCTAGATAGCTTATCTAAAGATTGCAAACACCTACAAATCCAACAGGAGATCGAAGAGAAGAAGAACAGCAATTCTAGAAACAGAAAATCAACCACTTTCTGAAAGGTAGGACTGGCGGAGAAGTGAATCCAAAGCGATGGGAAGATAGACCGCGGGGGGGAGGGGCTGGCTCCCGGCAAGCGGAGGAGCAACGGAGCACAAAATCGGGACTTTTAAAGTCTGTTCCGCTGAGGGACATCGCTCCAGAGGCTTAACCGGGGTGAAGCCCACGCGGGGTCAGTGTGGCCTCAGGTCCAGCAGGGTCACAGAAGGATCGGGGGTGTCTGAGTGTCGCAGAGCTTACAGGTATTAGAACGGGGAAGCCGGCTACAGAGACAGAGCCGAGGAGTGACTCTCAGCTCGGGGTTACCTTGAACCGGTCGCAGGCTCGGTCAGCTCGGAGTGCGGCCGGAGGCCAGGGTGACGGGAGTAATTGGGCGCTGTTCTCTGAGGGTGCACTGAGGAGTGGGACCCCGGGCTCTCGGCTCCTCTGGGCCGGAGACCTGGAGGCCGCCATCTTTATTCCCGCCCTCTGGAACTCTACGGAAAGCGCTCAGGGAACAAAAGCTCCCGAAAGCAAACCCGAGCAGATTACTCAGACCGGCCCGGGTAAGGGCGGTGCAATTCCGCCTGGGGCAGAGACACTTGAGAATCACTACAACAGGCCCCTCCCCCAGAAGATCAACAAGAAACCCAGCCAGGACCAAGTTCACCTACCAAGGAGTGCAGTTTCAATACCAAGGAGAGCAGCGAAATTCCAGAGGAGGAGAAAGCAAAGCACGGAGCTCATGGCTTTCTCCCCATGATTCTTTAGCTTTGCAGTTAATTTAATTTTTTTTCTTTTTCAATTTTTTTTCTCTTCTTCTGCTAAATTTTTTTAACTTTTACCCTTTTCTTTTTTAATGTTTTTTAACTAGTTTATCTAATATATATATATTTTTCCTTTTTATATTTTTTCTTTATTCGTTTTCTTCTTTTAATTGTTTCATTTTTTTTTTTTTCTTTCTGAACCTCTTTTTATCCCCTTTCTCCCCCCTCACGATTTGGGATCTCTTCTGATTTGGTTAAAGTATATTTTCCTGGGGTTGTTGCCACCCTTTTAGTATTTTACTTGCTCCTTCATATACTCTTATCTGGACAAAATGACAAGGCGGAAAAACTCACCACAAAAAAAAAAGAACAAGAGGCAGTACCGAAGGCTAGGGACCTAATCAATACAGACATTGGTAATATGTCAGATCTAGAGTTCAGAATGACGATTCTTAAGATTCTAGCCGGGCTCGAAAAAGGCATGGAAGATATTAGAGAAACCCTCTTGGGAGATATAAAAGCCCTTTCTGGAGCAATAAAAGAACTAAAATATAACCAAGTTGAAATAAAAAAAGCTATTAATGAGGTGCAATAAAAAATGGAGGCTCTCACTGCTAGGATAAATGAGGCAGAAGAAAGAATTAGCAATATAGAAGACCAAATGACAGAGAATAAAGATGCTGAGCAAAAGAGGGACAAACAGCTACTGGACCACGAGGGGAGAATTCGAGAGATAAGTGACATCACAAGACGAAACAACATTAGAATAATTGGGATTCCAGAAGAAGAAGAAAGAGAGAGGGGAGCAGAAGGTATATTGGAAAGAATTATTGGAGAGAATTTCCCCAATATGGCAAAGGGAACAAGCATCAAAATCCAGGAGGTTCAGAGATCACCCCTCAAAATCAATAAGAATAGGTCCACACCCTGCCACCTAATAGTAAAATTTACAAATCTTAGCGACAAAGAGAAAATCCTGAAAGCAGCCCGGGAAAAGAAGTCTGTAACATACAATGGTAAGAATATTAGATTGGCAGCAGACTTATCCACAGAGACCTGGCAGGCCAGAAAGAGCTGGCATGATATATTCAGAGCACTAAATGAGAAAAACATGCAGCCAAGAATACTATATCCAGCTAGGCTATCATTGAAAATAGAAGGAGAGATTAAAAGCTTCCAGGACAAACAAAAACTGAAAGAATTTGCAAACACCAAACCAGCTCTACAGGAAATATTGAAACGGGTCCTCTAAGCAAAGAGAGACCCTAAAAGTAGAGATCAGAAAGAAACAGAGACAATATACAATAACAGTCACCTTACAGGCAATACAATGGCACTAAATTAATATCTCTCAATAGTTACCCTGAATTCCTTGAAAGTCAGTCTGCAGAAGCCAGACCTGTGACCCAGACAGACAGATGCTGTGGTCATTTACCCCCAGATGTGCCATCCGCCTAGTGCTTTTTCCTCTCACCCTGCGGCTTGTTTAAATTTCACAATTATGTATTTAATTCTCAAAGTAATATGTATCGTAGCCATTTGTTGACACTAATACAGATTATTAAGGAAAACAGCTGATCTTTGGGGAAGGGGAGCTACCATACACTTTATAGACACACACACACACACACACACACACACACACCCCATATATATATATAATTTGCTTTACAGGGAATTTTTCAGGGTTTACAAGAGAATATGTGATTGGTAGTAAGATACACAGAATGTTTATGAAGAAATTGCATTTTCTGTTTTCTTTACATTTGAACTTCTTGAATGTTAATGGGCTAAATGCCCCAATCAAAAGACACAGGGTATCAGAATGGATAAAAAAACAAAACCCATCTATATGTTGCCTACAAGAAACTCATTTTATTTTATTTTTATTTTTTTTAAAGATTTTTATTTATTTGACAGATCACAAGTAGGCACAGAGGCAGGCAGAGAGAGAGAGAGGAGGAGGCAGGCTCCCCGCTGAGCAGAGAGCCTGATGTGAGGCTCGATCCCAGGACCCTGGGATCATGACCCGAGCCGAAGGCAGAGGCTTTAACCACTGAGCCACCCAGGCGCCCCAAGAAACTCATTTTAAAACTGAAGACACCTCCAGATTTAAAGTGAGGGGGTGGAAAAGAATTTACCATGCTAATGGACATCAGAAGAAAGCAGGAGTGGCAATCCTTATATCAGATCAATGAGATTTTAAGCCAAAGACTATAATAAGAGATGAGGAAGGACACTATATCATACTCAAAGGATCTGTCCAACAAGAAGATCTAACAATTTGAAATATCTATGCCCCTAACGTGGAAGCAGCCAACTATATAAACCAATTAATAACAAAATCAAAGAAACACATCAACAATAATACAATAATAGTAGGGCACTTTAACACTCCCCTCACTGAAATGGACAGATCATCCAAGCAAAAGATCAACAAGAAAATAAAGGCCTTAAATGACACACTGGACCAGATGGACATCACAGATATATTCAGAACATTTCATCCCAAAGCAACAGAATACACATTCTTCTCTAGTGCACATGGAACATTCTCCAGAATAGATTACATCCTGGGTCCTAAATCAGGTCTCAACTGGTATCAAAAGATTGGGTTCATTCCCTGCATATTTTCAGACCACAGTGCTCTAAAGCTAGAACTCAATCACAAGAGGAAATTTGGAAAGAACCCAAATACATGGAGACTAAACAGCATCCTTCTAAAGAATGAATGGGTCAACCAGGAAATTAAAGAAGAATTGAAAAAATTCATGGAAACAAATGATAATGAAAACACAATGGTTCAAAATCTCTGGGACACAACAAAGGGAGTCCTGAAAGGAAAATATATAGTGGTACAAGCCTTTCTCAAGAAACAAGAAAGGTCTCAGGTACACAACCTAACCCTACACCTAAAGGAGCTGGAGAAAGAACAAGAAAGAAACCCTAAACCCAGCAGGAGAAGAGAATCATAAAGATCAGAGCAGAAATCAATGAAATAGAAACCAAAAAAAAACAATAGAACAAATCAACGAAACTAGGAGCTGGTTCTTTGAAAGAATTAATAAGATTGATAAACCCCTGGCCAGACTTATCAAAAAGAGAAGAGAAAGGACCCAAATAAACAAAATCATGAATGAAAGAGGAGAGATCACAACGAACACCAAAGAAATACAGACAATTATAAGAACATACTATGAGCAACTCTACGCCAACAAATTTGACAATCTGGAAGAAATGGATGCATTCCTAGAGACATATAAACTACCACAACTGAACCAGGAAGAAATGGAAAGCCTGAACAGACCCATAACCAGTATGGAGATTGAAACAGTCATCAAAAATCTCCAAACAAACAAAAGCCCAGGGCCAGATGGCTTCCCAGGGGAATTCTACCAAACATTTAAAGGAGAACTAATTCCTATTCTCCTGAAACTGTTCCAAAAAATAGAAATGGAAGGAAAACTTCCAAACTCATTTTATGAGGCCAGCATCACCTTGATCCCAAAACGAGACAAGGATCCCATCAAAAAAGAGAACTACAGACCAATATCCTTGATGAACACAGATGCAAAAATTCTCACCAAAATACTAGGCAATAGGATTCAACAGTACATTAAAAGGATTATTCACCATGACCAAGTGGGATTTATTCCAGGGCTGCAAGGTTGGTTCAACATCCGCAAATCAATCAATGTGATACAACACATTAATAAAAGAAAGAACAAGAACCATATGATACTCTCAATAGATGCTGAAAAAGCATTTGATAAAGTATAGCATCCCTTCTGATCAAAACTCTTCAAAGTGTAGGGATAGAGGGTACATACCTCAATATTATCAAAGCCATCTATGAAAAACCCACCACAAATATCATTCTCAATGGAGAAAAACTGAAAGCTTTTCTGCTAAGGTCAGGAACACGGCAGGGATGTCCGTTATCACCACTGCTATTCAACACAGTACTAGAAGTCCTAGCCTCAGCAATCAGACAACAAAAGGAAATTAAAGGCATCCATATCAGCAAAGAAGAAGTCAAACTATCACTCTTCGCAGATGATATGATACTATATGTGGAAAACCCAAAAGACTCCACTCCAAAACTGCTTGAACTTGTACAGGAATGCAGTAAAGTGTCAGGATATAAAATCAATGCACAGAAATAAGTTGCATTTCTATACACCAACAACAAGACAGAAGAAAGAGAAATTAAGGAGTCAATCCCATTTACAACTGCACCCAAAACTATAAGATACCTAGAAATAAACCTAACCAAAGAGGCTAAGAATCTATACTCAGAAAACTATAAAGTACTCATGAAAGAAATTGAGGAAGACACAAAGAAATGGAAAAATGTTCCATGCTCCTGGATTGGAAGAATAAATATTGTGAAAATGTCTATGCTACCTAAAGCAATCTACACATTTAATGCAATTCCTATCAAAGTACCATCCATTTTTTTCAAAGAAATGGAACAAATAATCCTAAAATTTATATGGAACCAGAAAAGACCTCGAATAGCCAAAGGAATATTGAAAAGGAAAGCCAAAGTTGGTGGCATCACAATCCCGGACTTCAAGCTCTATTACAAAGCTGTCATCATCAAGACAGCATGGTACTGGCACAAAAACAGACACATAGATCAATGGAACAGAATAGAGAGCCCAGAAATAGACCCTCAACTCTATGGTCAACTCATCTTCGACAAAGCAGGAAAGAATGTCCAATGGAAAAAAGACAGCCTCTTCAATAAATGGTGTTGGGAAAATTGGACAGCCACATGCAGAAAAATGAAATTGGATCATTTCCTTACACCACACACGAAAATAGACTCAAAATGGATGAAGGATCTCAATGTGAGAAAGGAATCCATCAAAATCCTCGAGGAGAACACAGGCAGCAACCTCTTTCGACCTCAGCCGCAGCAACATCTTCCTAGGAACATCGCCAAAGGCAAGGGAAGCAAGGGCAAAAATGAACTATTGGGATTTTATCAAGATCAAAAGCTTTTGCACAGCAAAGGAAACAGTTAACAAAACCAAAAGACAACTGACTGAATGGGAGAAGATATTTGCAAATGACATATCAGATAAAGGGCTAGTGTCCAAAATCTATAAAGAACTTAGCAAACTCAACACCCAAAGAACAAATAATCCTATCAAGAAATGGGCAGAGGACATGAACAGACATTTCTGCAAAGAAGACATCCAGATGGTCAACAGACACATGAAAAAGTGCTCCACATCACTCGGCATCATGGAAATACAAATCAAAACCACTATGAGATATCACCTCACACCAGTCAGAATGGCTAAAATTAACAAGTCAGGAAATGACAGATGCTGGCGAGGATACGGAGAAAGAGGAACCCTCCTGCACTGTTGGTGGGAATGCAAGCTGGTGCAACCACTCTGGAAAACAGCATGGAGGTTCCTCAAAATGTTGAAAATAGAACTACCCTATGACCTAGCAATTGCACTGCTGGGTATTTATCCTAAAGATACAAACGTAGTGATCCGAAGGGGCATGTGCACCCAAATGTTTATAGCAGCAATGTCTACAATAGCCAAACTATGGAAAGAACCTAGATGTCCATCAACAGACGAATGGATAAAGAAGATGTGGTATATATACACAATGGAATACTATGCAGCCATCAAAAGAAATGAAATCTTGCCATTTGCAACGACGTGGATGGAACTAGAGGGTATCATGCTTAGCGAAATAAGTCAATCGGAGAAAGACAACTATCATATGATCTCCCTAATATGAGGGAGAGGAGATGCAACATGGGGGGCTAAGGGGTAGGAGAAGAGTAAATGAGACAAGATGGGATTGGGAGGGAGACAAACCATAAGTGACTCTTAATCTCACAAAACAAACTGAGGGTTGATAGTGGGGGGGGGTTGGGAGACGGGGGGTGGGGTTATGGACATTGGGGAGAGTATGTGCTATGGTGAGTGCTGTGAAGTGTATAAACCTGGCGATTCACAGACCTGTACCCCTGGGGATAAAAATTATTATATGTTTAAAAATAAATAAATAAATAAAATTAATAAAAAAAATTTTAAGTCAGACCATGTCACTTCTCTGCTCAAGATCCCCCCCCACTAACTCCCCATTTCACACAAAGTAAAAACTAAAGTCTTCCCAATGACATCAAATGCACGTTTTGGTGATTATTACTTCTATGACCTCACCTCTTTCCCCCGTCCCCTTCACTCTCTCTGTTCCTGCCACATTCTTCTCCCCAGAATGTTCTGCTGCTGCCTCAGGGCCTTGGCACGGGCTACTCCTCTGCCTGGAAATCTCTTCCTCTACACTTCTGCATGCCTGTCTGTCCACCTTTACGGAAATGTCACCTTTTTAGTGAGGTTCCCCCTGACCACCCTTTTCAAACTGCAAACACTTCTTCCCTGGCCCCAAACCCTTCGAATCCTTCTCACCTTCCTTTACTTTTTCCACAGCGGCTGCCACCAGAATCCAGGATACTCACTCATGTATTTATTGAATATATTTAGACTCTTTCCCATCACAAGGACAGAAGCTCCACAACAGCAGAGATTTTCGTCTGACTTGTTCCCTAGTGCCTTGAATGGTGCCAGGAGAAGCTTAATACGAACTGTTGAGCGAAATATTTCCCATAAACTGGCATTCCTCTGGAGACTAGGGCTCTGGGGATCTAACTGAGATGCCTCCCGAAGCTTTGAAGCTTTCATGTTCATATTGCTAGTCCTTCTGTCAGTGTGGATGCTGTCAGCTTAACCCTTACCCAGCCACAGCACTGAGAAGCTAGATGTTCTCTGCATACACCTGCCTGGTCTCTGCTTCTCAGATTGGGTTGCACTGACCCCAAGAGCTGCCCGTTGGAGCCCCCCACACCATGCTCTGGGGTACCCTGGAGTGACCTCTTCCAGCCCAGGCTCTCTGGCTTCCTGGGCCCCCTGTCCAAGTCTTGACCTGATGGTCCATGAAACGGAACTGCTCCCATTCCTGGGTGGGCCTCCTGGACGCATGCTCCTGGCTCTCCCAGAGTCTGTCTCTGTTCTGTTTATTTTTTCCTTGAACCAGAAATTTGGGAACTGAAAGCTGCAGCCATGGGTGAAGAGCAGGGTGGGTATGTGCACACTCCCGGACAAGGGAGTTAACGGCTTTCTTCCAGGCTGGGGATGAGAATTGCTTTGTGTTAATTTAATGAAAATGACACAGCAGAGCCTGAGTTAAGACCAAAAATGATTCAGAAATTCTAAAAGTTAGGATGGATCAGCAGGTTGAGAACTCTTTAAAATTCTAATGAGCTTTTTAGCATTTGCGCTATTTGCTGGGCTTAAAGGAACACACCAAAAAACAAAAGAACAAGAATTCCCTTTTAGGAAGGACAGTGATGTCTAATGCATCTGTTTCCCTCTATGTGTTCAGTTTCCATTTCATTCCGAGATCCTGCTAAACTCAGGAGGTTGCTTTGGCTTTTCAGCACTGCAGGGGATGATCTAAATCTAAATAATAATAAAAAGCCACTGCTTTTATTGGAATTTTATTTTATAAGTTGATGGAAACATTTTATATACACATTAGGTTTTGTAACCCAATCTTGGTACTTGCTGAGTCCCGGAGGGGCTGTTTCACTACTTGGGAGTTCCCTGGAGTTTGCGTTACTCCTCCAAGGCAGAAGGAGAAAATGTTTTCAGTGAAGGCAGAATAATGTTTTTGTTTGAAAGAATTCATGTGTAAGTCGGGACACACACATTCATAGGCACGCGCACGCGCGCACACACACACACACACACACACACACACCCTTATACATTCTTTCTCTCTTATAATGGCTATATCATAAAATTATAGAGTTTTAGAATTGAAAGGACCTTAGAGATGATCTGTTCTCACACTGGCATCTTACATATGAGGACGCTGCTGCCCAGACAGATGAAGTACCTCATCCAAGGTCACCGGCAACGAGTGGAAGAGTGCTGACTACAATTCAGGTTCCTTGACTCAAGTCTAATTTTCCTTCTGCTACAGCACATTGACTCCCAAATAAGATAATGCATATGAAATCATGTTGAAAACTGGAATGCATTATGCAAATATTGGGTGGGGAGTGGGAGCATGAGAATTAGCTTTTTTTTTTTTTTTTTTTTAGGGACAAGCCTGATATGCTCAGGTCTCCTTCCAAACGAAGTGAATATATGTTATGTGAGTCACACAACATATTTCTAATTAGGCTTCTGGATTTGGCCTCCAGTAAATGAGCCTCAAAGGGGTCAAACCAAGACACATTCTTCTTTCAAATTCAACATGTATATATCCCATCTTTTTCCCTTCCTTCTCACCCTCTCTCTCTACCTCCCTCTAGTGCCCACATTCAGTTATTGCATGTAAGCCAATGCAGCATATACACCTTACAAAATGTTTACGTATTTTTTAATTAAAATTATCTGGTCTATTTTTTATATCAGCAGCTGTTGTCAAGAGCATTGTTAGAGTATTTTTCATATCGACAGGAATAATTGGCGGATACAAAGACTTGGATATTGTTTAAAAAAGTCTTTAAACTAGTTTGTGATTAGCATGAGGACATATTTAAAGTTTGCTTGTTAAATTGTTTTCAGTACACTTAAATCACATAAAAAGTCCTTATAAATAATTGAGACATTTTAATGGCAAGGAGATATAAATGTTTTAAGGTAGCAGGCCTACTAAGTGAACTAACACATGATTCATCCAAAGAAGTACTACTTTAACTATTTGGAATACTAGCAGTTACTAACTATTATCACAGATGACTTGAGGGATTGAAATTTTATTTTGGTACCGTTAATAGATTAATTCACTAAGTCATATAGTAACTACAAATAATTTTTCAGTGGTCTTATGCTAACCTCTCTGCTATGTGTATTTCAGCCCTGATCCATTATAAGTTCTGTGTTCCCTTAAAAGGAGTATGTCTGACATTTCAATATTCTAGCCGAGTCCCTTGTTATGAAATATTGGCAACAACACCCAAAACTCATAGGAAGAAGATTCTTTGGTAGTCTTGCCTAAAATCTCTGGATCGAGTAAGACAAATAGGTTGCTAGCAAACTCTATAAACTCTGGACTCCATCTCCTGACCTTAAAAGGTCCGTCCAAAAACGTGAGTGATATTTACAAATGAGAGCCTTCTACCTCGTTCCCAGCCCTTGTCAGGCTGTGACAAAGAGTTCAGCGTACACGCTGAGTCGAAGTGGCTCTGAGCACCTTTTCCCTGCTACCTGCCTTGATCTACCAGCCCTCAGCTGTCCTTCCACACCCTTCCTTGCTTAGAAACGCACATGGCACCGCCCCCCTGTTGCACACACGGCCACACGCTTGCACACCTGCATTCTGAAGGCTGGGAGAGGGGAAATTGTCAAGGTGGACAGTGGGCTCAGGTGTTGGAGGAGCAGCGGGCACGGGCTGCGGCTCTCCGGGCTGCTGCCTTGCTGGGCACGGCTCAGCAGGAGACCGTGGTCTGAGGACACCCTGACTGTCTCACCCTCTCTTGAAGAAAACTGTCAAGTAACAGAGAATGGAAAATGAAGCTACAAAATAAACATTTTTAAGGTTTTAAAATATAACGTAACACCCTACTTTAACACTCTAAGTGCCATCCAAAAATTCAGTCACATAAATTGTAGGGGAGCCTGATCGCCAGGTTAATGAGACGAGATCGGCGTGAGCCAGCAACCCAGGGCCGAGTTGACTGCCAAGTGTGTGATATTGGAATGGGCTTTAGCAGAAGTGCTTGAGGGAGAGGTTTTAGCACTCCTGAGGGAGGAAGTTGGGGTGGCTACCTGTACTTTTTCCACCTTCCTCCAGGGACAGACTTCTGTCTACCTGTACGGGAGTGAGTGACCCAGGAGAGGCCAACCGCAGCCAGACAGTGGCTGCAGACCATGGTTTCTGGGACAGACACAAGGCAGGTCCGTCAGAGCCCTTCCCTGAGACTGTTCTATCTTCATGAGGCTGTAAGGGCCTGTGTCCAGGGGACCCGGGTGGATATGCAGAGAAGTAGAGAGGGCCATCTCAAAGAGAAAGTTCCAGTGCTGTTCTCCCTAAGGCCAGTTGTACCCACTCATGTCCCTTCTTGCAGTTTAGCATTTTTTCCCCTTTTTGGCCTAAGCCAACTTTAGCTTCTGTTACTTGCAACTGGAAGACCCTTGAAAGATAGAGATGACTCCACGGGTCTGGAGTCTGAAGACGCAGTAGTGAGACAGTGGTCACAAGGGACGAAATCCCATCTTCAGTTAGCTTCAGCAAGAAAGAGACGTGTTGGCTCAGGGAACCAGAATGTCCAGAAGATGCTCTCATTTTAGACACCCAAATGGTATAGGATCCCACTTCTTCTTTGACCCTCTCCTCCCCTTTCCTCAGTCTTCGTTTTATTCGCCGTGTGGCTCTCTCTGCCCATGTCAAATAACCCCCTGCCTCCCAGGGGATAGAAAGGATAGGGGCCCAGGAAAGGAATAGGAAAAGCAGAATAGAAACTATGAAGGGACAACAGATGTGGCAGAGAAGTGACATTCAGGTAGCCAACCTTGTGGAGAAGTCTTCTGGTTTCCCCCCGGAGGGTGGGACCCTGGGAACTGGCCACATAATTGTTCAGAGTTCCCAGCAATGCATGCTTCCAGGGGTGAGCAATCTTCTGGAAGGAAGTCAGTGCCCTGGAGAGCAGGCAGCCGGGGGGAGGCGGGGGGTAACACAACGAGAAGGACAGGCCAATGGCCTCAGCCATTCGTCCTATATACATGAGGCTCAGGCTAGGACTTCCAGGGGATGGATAAGAAATCTGCCTCTGGGGACTTTTCTCTCTCTCTCTCTCTCTCTCCTGTTTTTTGTTTGTTTGTTTGTTTTTGTTTTTGTTTAATTGATAGCTTTTCTCTCCCTTTGGCTTGACCTGCATGACCAGAAAGGGTGAGCTGACTTAGTTGTCAAAAGCAGACAACTTTGCTAGAGACTGGGGTGTGTGGCAGCTGCAAGGTGTCACCCAGGATTTACTGCTCTAAATGGGTCAGGTATAAGAAACAACCATTGGCTTTTGCTGACGATCTCAGATGACATCGGGTAAGCCCTGAGCTGCTCAGCACGGGATGTCTAGTAGATTCCAGGACGTGGAATTACTGAAATCCCTCATCAGTCGGTCAGTGACTTCCCTGGGATGCATCTGAAAGGCCCTGAAATCTTTGTCAAGTGTGGTGTCTTTTTAGGCTCACCCTCTCCTTTCTCCAGCACACAGTGTTTGGAAAAAAAAGGGGGGGGGGGTTGGCGAGAAATTCCAGGCTGAGAACTGAATTAAAGGGGAGGGAGCTGCCTGGCTTCAGAGGACGACTGTGGTTTAGGGGCAAAGTAGATAATCTCATCACCTTCGCAGGAAGGGCTTGGCCCCTGGAGGAACTCCAAACCCCAAAGGCATTCAGAGGCTTGTCAGGTTTCCTGTGCTTGTCCTTGGCAGGGCCATAAATCTATCCCAGCTGAGAAAACTGTTGACTTACAGCCCCAAACCAATCAAGTCGGGCCTTAATGAACACAAACTGGTTGGCTGCTTCCATTCTTGAATTTGATTCTGGATCAAAATACTGATTTAAGGCACTTTAGATTTCCTGCACTCCTCTCCACCCGGAATGAGGAGGTGGTATAACATTGATGTTAAGCCGGGAAGGCAAAGGGAATGAGGGGGCAGGCCGGCAGGCAGGGAGGGGTTTGTTCTAGGCTCAGAGTCCATCTTCTTGGCTTGGAGGCCGTTACAGTCCACATCGATGGCTTGGGTTTTAGAGATGTAGACCAGCATGTAGCCTGGTATCAGCCGAAGATGCCAGTGGGGTAGAAGGCAGGCATGGTTCCTGCCCTTCTAGAACACAGCGTCCACGAACAAATCAATGAACCTTATCAAAAATATCTAGAAATGTTCCTATTAACTGGCATAAGAGAAACTATAAATGAACACAGCCTGGTCGTTCCTGCAAAGGACTCTGGGTGGGAACAGGAGGTGTGAGAAAGAGAGGAGGGGGTCATGGGGGCCAGATCTCTGGCAGGCACGGGAGGAGCTTTGCTTAAGTTTTAAAGATGGAAGCAGAAAAAAAACTTACATCATCATCACTTACAACACTTAATAATTCATCACTTACAACACCCACTGAGAGCCCTCTATGTCTGGAACATGGCAGGAAGGATGAGGGGAAGGAGTGAAGCCAAAATGCTCCCCTATCTCTTTAATTCCAAGGTGTCTCCAGCCACCTTCCCCCCCGGGCCCACCCATGTGGGCTAGAGGGAGAGAGGAAGGAGGGAAGGCAGCCAGGTTGGAGAGGGCACAGTCCGATTTTCACCCACCACACAGGACTGGGTTGTAACTAATGAGATCTAAGAGCTGGCCCTGTGATGGGACATGCTGGCTGTTCTCCGGTCTCCACAGTGGGGGAAGGGAAATATTACATCTCTCATCATTTCTCCACCACATTCGGGGATAATGACTGTCACACTGCTCTATTTGTTCTGAAGGAAATCAAATCTGCCTCTGAGCTCCCACTTACCAGTGGTGAGAAGTCACGATTGGTTACAGGTTAGCCTCACTGCTCCCTTGGAATCTTGTGGAACTCTCAGAGGACATAGGCAGAGCATGGTCTTCTGGGGCAGGGCCTCTGGTCTCCACATTCTTAGTGTCGCTGCTGAGGAAAGGCCTAGAGGAACGGAGTGACCCATGGCTTCTAGACCAAGGGGGTTCAAGCTGCCAGGCCTGACGTCCGTCCCTGGGCACCCACATCATGGCACCCCTCAGAGAGAGGGCACAGTGGATATGCTCATCCTTTCCTTCCCTTTGGATTTGAAGAAACCACCATTTCTCTTCTTGGAATAGGCTGTTGCTCCTCTTATACCCCCTTTCTTAGTTGGCTTTGTCTTCCAAACCAGGTGCTTCTATGGGGAGGGGAAGAAAGGTGTGCCTACACACACATGCATGGCTATCTCCTGGACACTGACAACCAGGGAAACTCCTCCCAAACTAGGGAGCCCGACTGTGCAACAAAAGACCTTTTGGGACGTCAGAGGTAAAAATGCCATCCAAATTCTACCGTGAGCAGCCTGTGGTGAGGGAACACCCACCCCTGCCCACTGAGGGATTGAGTGTTCAGTGACTAGAGTGTGTCCCAGGTGAAATGGCTGCAGATGTGTGAGTAGAAAAAGCTGTCCCCTGGTAGGGACTCATTCTGAGCCTTAATACTGCCTTTGCAGCCTGGAGTGCAAGGGGGAGTCACGTCCTTGTGAACGGGGATGCTGAATGCTGCTCTTGTCTCCACAAACCCTGGCTCCATTCTTGCTGGGTGCCCATGGTGCCCATGTCATTGAGAAGGGGCTGCTGGGGGCAAGGCTGGGGTGTGCAGCTTCAGGGAGCCCCTTCGGGGTCTTGTCTCTCCAGCAGGCTGCAGAAAGGGGAGGGACCCTCGGAAACCAAGCATCCAGGGCCTGGGGGACCCAGCCAGGAAATGGGGTGGAGGTTGGAGCTGCTGGGCTTTGGGGAACTCATACTGCTGCCTTTTTGCAAAGGGTGCCACGGAATGCCACGGAATACCACGTAGTTCTGGGGCATCTCATTGTCAGTGGCACTGAGTCACCAACAATTCCTCTCTTCCCTGGGTAGGCACCACGGCTCTGTCACATGTTCTATTAGATCCTGACAATTGATCTCCAGTGGATTTCCTTCGAAATTATAGGCCGTCCTCTGCAGTATGGGGCACATTTGGGGTTGAGTTTAGTAGGTGATCCAAATGATGGGTTAACTGAGCCCACGGAGAAAAAGAAAATCCAAATAAAAAGCAGGAATAAAATAAATAGAGGAACATCTTCCCAGCACGAAACTGCCAAGTATTAACGGCTCACTGATGGCTTTCTTCTCTCAACTTGTTAACGTTGGTTGCAATAACTTATTTAAAAAAGTACAATAAACTTCTCTCCTTATTTGTACGGTCTGTATTCGCGACTGCTGTTGTCATACCGTTATCACAGCTGTCGATCGTGTCGGAAAGCAGAGCGGTAAGAAACTTTCGGGGCGTTTTTGGCCTGTCCCTAGAGGACAATTGCTCTTTCTCGTGTGCTCTCCTGGGCTTTGCGAGGGCCAGTGTTAAAAGGATCCAGAAATGAAGTCCTGTCACTTCCTCTGGGAAAGACTATTTTAAAGTCAGATCTTATCACAAAGATAAGTTTCTCCCTTGTTATTCTTTCCCAACTTTCTGTTCTAAATGTCATCCTTGCAATCATTAATCACAATGAATAGGAAGTTATAATTAATAGAGGCCCAAACCATTCAAGTGGAAGATTATTCTTTTGAATTCTTGTATTTTTCTTGAAAGATGTCCTTGAGTTAATTATTTAGTATTTGGGATTTTTTTTTCCCCACAATCTTGTTTCCAAAAAGAACAAATCAATCGCAGTAACGTGGGGGTTGAGGGCATTCTGTATAATGTATGCAGGAGACAGATGTTAAGGATACAAACAAGGCTCCGGGGGCTGCTCCCCCTGCTGGCTTTTTAGAAAGAAGAAAGAGCTGCCTTGACTCAGAGAGGCAGGACCCTGAGACACCCTTAGGGTACAAAACCCAGAGGATTGTGGCCCGCGCCAGGTTCTCTGGGAGGCCAGTTGCAAGAGCGGGGCTGGGCTGCTGCGTGCAGCGGGTGAGGAAGAGAGGAAGCTTTCACGAGTACCGGAGGGTTTGGTGGCTGCAGGTTCCCCAGCCTGCCATTCTGTGCACTGAACAGTCCTGTCTTTTCGATGGAGGTATCCTGTGCTCCCAGGGTTGACAGCCTCCGTCACACTGGGAACGTGGGACCTTTAAGTCCTAAGCTGGAATATGGAGGCAACCATTTGACAAGGAGACACTGGGAGTGCAAATGAAAAACCATACACAGCTGTAGTCTGGGTCTGTTGCTGAAAGGGAGGGGCAGAGGATGTGGAAGCCTCTAGAGGGTTCTCCCAACAGCCTATCTATTCCCTGATCTGCTGGCCTGGACTTTGCAGCTCAGCTTCTCTCCTGGCTCGAGCTGTAGGATCCCGTTCCCAGGTACATTCCATATTTATGTCCTGTGTTCCCTTGCCGGTCTCACTGGTGCCACTTGTTTCTGAAAACGACATCATCGTGTCTGTATTCTCCCGGCTCAGCAACTTCTGGGATTCCTGAGCCCCAGGGAGGAAGCCGAGTGCTGCCAGGCTGCTGTGCACTGCGGGGCAGCTCTGGTGTTGGGTGACAACATCGGGCCCGCAGTCCTGCTGACCTCACATCACCCTGCTGGCCTTGAGAAAGCCCCAGATCCGGATGGAATTCCATGACAGAGAAATGCGGCAGCTAGGGTGTCATGGCTGGAATCCTGGACGATACAAGGGTGGGGATGGAGCCATATGCTTAAATCTGAGTCTGAGGGAGGGACTACAGTTCTCCCACTCGCTCATCTGCCATTGACACAGCTAGAGATTCATTCTCATGATGACAATGTTGAGTCCATGCAGCCTTAGAAAACTGTTTCCAGTGCTGAATCTTGGTTGTAAATAGTGACAAACATGACCCCAGTTGTTTCCCTCCCTATAGCCACTCACAAAGAAATGTGGCTTTGCAGTTTTCTCCTCAGAGAGAAGGAAT
Source organism: Lutra lutra (assembly GCF_902655055.1). Taxonomy (NCBI): domain Eukaryota; kingdom Metazoa; phylum Chordata; class Mammalia; order Carnivora; family Mustelidae; genus Lutra; species Lutra lutra. The sequence continues at coordinate 112,439,737 of NC_062284.1, forward strand.
CTAGTTCCCCCGCCCTGCGATCTGGGCTGCCCCTAACCTCCCTTTGACTAGTGGAATGTGGCCGAGTGATGGCATGCCAGTTCAGGGCCTTGGCCTCAGGAAGTCTTGAACACTTCTACTCCCTTTCTCTCTCTGTCCTTCTCTGTCTCAGAACCCTGTCACCTAGAGGACAAGCCCAGAATAGTGGTGTTCAGCAGAAGAGAGGCCACATGGAAAGATGGTCAGTGGTCCCAGCCTAAGGACAGCAGAGACCATCTTATAAACTCCTGACGCCAGACACCTGTGAAAACCCAGCCAAGACAAGGAAAGCAACCTACTCAGCTGTCAGTGGACTGCCAGAGTGTGAGCAATCCTGGCTGAGGCTACAGACTCCCCAGCCTACACATAGGCGTATAACCAATCCTCAATGTCTCCAGGTTTTGGGATGTTTTGTTACACAGCAGTAGCGCACACACACACACACACACGTGTGTGTGTGTGTGTGTGTGTGTGCGTGTGCGTGCACATATATACGGCAGTTGGTTCCAGCTAAGGTTGACTTCTAGAAGGTGTGGACCATTCCAATAACAACCAGCACACCCTCATGCTGCCCAGTGCTGTCTTCTGGCCAGGCAGCCATCAGCCACACCTTCAGTCCTGTAGGCAGCCTCTCCCCTGCAATCCCTCACTGCCCACCTCTGGGGTCTGCAGACTGCTTATGGAGCAGAATGAGGGCCTCATAGCTGCCTGCGAGGAGGGTTTGTAAACCCTGATAGAGAGGAGCTCAGGTCTCTAGGGCTTCAGGACCGCTGAGGCCTGCCCAAAGGCCTTCGAACTGCAGGAGGGGTGACTCCTACTTTTACAGGAGCTCCTTGCCCCTTAGGATTGCTGGGGCTCAGGAAAGCACCACAGGGTGAGGCTGGCATGGCCCTCACAAAAGGGGCCACTCTTGTTCCCACTCCTGCTACTGGGATTGTGGTTCTACAAGCCTAGGCTGCAAAGAAGAAGGGCCCTACACTTTGGGGTGCAGAGTGAGCCACAGCTTGCTGCTTTCTCAGAATCCTGACTTAGGCTTGCTCTTCTCTCCCTCAAGTCTGGAGTTCCCACAATTAGAGTCAAAATTGGCCTTCTAAAATGATGATAGTGCTGGGACACCTGGCTGGCTCACTCCATAGAGCATGGAACTTTTGATCTCAGGGTCATGAGTTCGAGCCCCATGATGGGGATAGAGTTTACGCGCACACACACACACACACACACACACACACGATGATAGTATGTGTATTATCTCATTTGTATTTTTCTCACCAATGTCAGGTAATAAATTTTATTCCCACTTTTGAGGAGGAAATCAAGGTTTAGCAAGTTGACTAACAGCTCAAGGCCATGCTGTCTCTAAAGAACAGAGCTGGGATTGAACCTGTGTTGCCTGGTTTGAAGGGCCCAGCTTTCACCTACTGTACTACACCAACATACACAACAGAGCGACAGAGGATGCCTTCAAAGGGCCACTGTGAGTCCTACCTAACTGGGCAGAGGGGGTGGGAGCTCAGAGTTGTATCAAGTGGTTTGAGTCAGTGTCCTCTCACAGTGAGAGAAGATGGGGTCCAGGACCCCTCAGTTGTCCAGGATAGGGGTACAACCATGGGGTGGTTCTGACACTGGTCACATGGGCTCCCTCAGCGCCTACAACACTGTGCATGCCTCCATGTTAGCAGATCTTGCTGCAGCCCTGCTGGTGGCTTTCTTGCTTCCTCAGGGAGACCATTTGAACCTCTGGAGAGGAGGGCTCATGGCATATTACCTGCCCATGGCAAGGAGGACTTTGGGCCCACAGGTCCACCTCAGGCCCAGGTCAGGTGAGTTGTGGCAGAGCATTTGGGTGAATCAGACAAGACAGGTCAGGTTTTGCAAATGTGGCCCCTGAGACTGGTGGCTGAATCCTCCCCATTCTTAAGGGTGATGGAAAATCTTGAAGGGGAGGAGAGATCATTCTCGAGGATGTCAGAGTAAGGGGAGGCCACTTTTGGTGGTGATATAGGCCATGTGGGGATAGAACATTGATCAGGGCATCGAGAGAAGGGGAAATGTAATTATTTATCTCTCACAGCCACCACCTTCACGGGAGGCCTGTTGATGGAGTGTCAGGGAGACTAGCTACTGGTCCAAGTTCTTCTCCCTTTAGGCAAAGACATTCTGGTACATCTCAGAATGAAGGCTTGCCATGTACCTGGTGTGTGTGTGTGTGTGTGTGTGTAAGAAACCAAGGCATTGTAGCTATTTCTGTTGGTCTTTGTGGGTCATTCAGGAAGGCTCCTCTGTGTGCTAAGGCAATGGGATGGGCCACTTGGGGCCAAATCTTAAGGATCACAGAGCTGGCATGGCGCATCCCCAAAGCTAGGCTTGGACTCAAATATATAGCAGGGAATCCCTTCATGTGGTTCTCAACTCCCCTCCATTAGGTTCCCATGGAGGGCTTGTTAGACACGCAAATTCCTGGGTCCCCAAAACCTACTGCCTCAAAATGAGGGGGGCTGGCCCTGGGAATCTACTTGTTTAGCAATGTCCCCTGGTGATGCTTCTAGCACACTTAATTGGTGAACCAGGGCCCAGAGGAGACCTGACCCAGTCCCTCTGGACCAGCAGGCAGCCTCAAGCATAGGCTCCAAGGCCAGGTGGGCAAGCACAGTGCTCTCTCAGTCTTCACAATGATCTCATTCTCCATACATTCCCTCCTCTATACTATTGGCTTCCAAACATATCTGTACACCAGAATTGCCTGGGAAGATTTTTCTAGAATATGTATTTCAAGTCCTCATCCTAGACCAACTAAAATGAGGTCTCATAGGATGGGGAATCTCCTCTCCTTTTTAGAAGAAAAAAACTCCCCAGGTATCAATCTTGAATACCTTAATATTCAATCAGGTGAGGGGATCATTGGGCGCTACCCATTCTGGCTCCTACACAGGTGACCCGTTCTTACATCAGCGCTCACGGATCCAAATCACTCTCTTAGTGTATCTACTCAGGGTGTGTATATTTTTCCTTTTAATTTGGGGGCGCTCTGAGTCCACAAATTTTTGAGTCTTTGAAAACCAGAGAGAGAACAATGAACATGAACTTGTAGGAGGCAAGCTGAAACAACACGCCATCTGTGATAAAATCAGCATAAATTCCCCAAATGGCCTCACGCTGCCAAGACAATTCTCCAAGGCTTCTCTGTCCGCCTCAGTAGAGCACGAGCCCTGGAGAGGTTCAATTATCCTCCACACATGTGCTCTTGGGGAGCCCGGCGAGAGAGGAGGGACTGGAATGTTCAATAATAAAGTTCTCTGGGTTTTAGAATAAAGGGAAGGGCAGGTAAGTCAGAACCCGACTTGCATTTCTGTTACAGCTTTGATTACTAGCAATTAGCCAATAATTCAATTGTGATCACTTGCATGACTCACCTAATTGGAAAATAACTGATGGACAGCGTCATTATTAAGGACTCATCTCACATTTGAATATCCATTCATTCATCTAACAAATCTTTGTCTACCACGTGCAAAATACTGGACAAGCCACATAGTTTCTGCTGTCCAGTTGCTGATGGAAAGGAGGGTGTGATATTAGAGAGAGACTAAAATAGAGAGGTTTACGGGAGATGCTGTTCAGGTCAGGGAAAATAAGGACCTTTTTAGGGAGGAGATGCACAGGGCCTCAGGTAATAGGTTGGATTGACAGATGTGTGCGTGAATAATGCCCAGAGGTAGGTGGGTGTATGCGAGGAGTTGGGACACAGGGTGGGGTTCTGCTTTTTTAGCAAGGAATTGAAGAGCTCTGATGGTGAAAAGAGGATGATAGTGGGTCAAATGATGGCAGGCCTGGAAGTGGGGTACCCATAGGGGGTGTGGTGTCCCATTGCCCTCTTTCTGGGATCATGGAAGATATGACCCACTCTGCTCCTGGGACTCTCTTCCGTTAACTCTGGATACAGCCTCACAGTCCTTTTGCACACTGTATGTAATTCTTTGTGCGTCCGCCAGTTGGAGTTGGCTTGGGAGGGAAAACGAATTCCTTGCCCCTCTTTGCCCTTTTGAAGCCCAAGCAATTAGCAATTTATTCTGGAGACAGTGAACAGAGGACAGTCTCTCCCACTACGTCACCACCACTGAAGAGGTAACATCATCATGCACATATCTTTGGGATGATTAATCTGGCAATAGAGCCTGAAAACGACTGGGATGGGGCCAGTAGTTGAGGCTGGGAGACTGGGTAGGTGGCTGTGGCAACAGCTCAGGAAGAAGTGATGAGAGCCACAATTAAGGATGTGGCCGTGATGGTGGGAGTACAAAGGAGAGGACAGAAACAAGACCCCTTTTCAGGGTAGAATCGGTAGAATTTGGAAGCCTATGGGATGTCAGGGGCTGAGATGGGGAGAGATCTAAGCATTCAGCTTCAGAGCTGGGAGGAGAATTCCAGAGGCTTCAGAGGGGTAGGTGGGAGAGAGACAGAGGCTTCAGAGGGGTGGGTGGGGAATTTAGCTCTGGACTGAGTGTGAGAAGCTGGCTGCACATGAGGCGGGGAGATGCTCAGAAGTTTAGAATGGCACGTGGAATCAATGTCAGGAAAGAGGAGGAACTGGAAATATATACCTGGTAGTTGTATCTGCAGATGGTGGTTGAAGGCATAGGAGTCGATGAGAGCATCAGGGGAAAGAATGGAGAGGAAGCAAGGGGAGGGGAGAGCAGGGAGAAGGAGGGAGACGACAGACACCTGCTCGCTGAAGCTATTACCAGAACAAGCTGCTTGTGTTTGTCTTCCTGAGTCTGATGGTTTCCAGTCAATTGGAAAATATCCACTTTAAGAGCCTCTGGTAAATGCAGTGCCCCACACCACTACCCATCAGTCGGGTTCAGGAAAGACCTAAACCCCAGACAGGAGCTGATAGACCTCAGCACTGCTGCTTGTGGATGGTCCGGTTTCTGTTGCTGTGATGCCCAGACACGTAAGCATACAGGAGGGACACGAAGGAAAACCCGGTTGTAGTCGGAGCCCCGTGCTTTTTGCCTTAAAACTCACCCCTGATGCAGCCCTGCAGTCTGGGTGCAGAGCTGGGGGGTTGCCCAGGGGCGGCCCAGCCCAGGCTTCAAGGCCACAGCTCCCCTGCTGGCCAGGCGGTCCACTGACGGCCAGCCCCTGCCAGACAACCAGGTGGCTTTGTGGGCCTGCAGCAGAGTCGGGACAGAACTCTGCCACAAGGGACTTGCTGATTTCTTACTAGAGCGTCCTCTTTGGTCTGGGGACTGAAATGGGGACCCCCCATGAGGCTTACCCTGAAAACCTGCAGCTCCCAGACCACAGATGAGGAATGCTTGGGACCCTACTTGTATGTGCTCAGGGACCCCTTGACCCTCCCCCAGTATTAACCTGGTTTAAGCATCTCGTTGGTTCCCAAAGCAGGCTGCTGAAGCAAAATACAATCCTGGGGGCATCTGCGTGGCTCAGTGCGTTAGCGTCCAGCTCCCGATTCCCGCTCAGGTCGTGATCTCAGTGCGGGATCCAGCCCCACGCTCAGCAGGGAGTCTGCTCGAGATTCTCTCTCTCTCCCTCTGCACCTCCCCAATGAAGAAACAAAAATAAAAAATTCTGCTGCAGAGATGTCTGGTGGGAAAAAATGCTTTAAGAAACGAAGTAACAGTACAGACAAAGGTAAACTCCTATATCGATTGCCTCCATTTTCTTTAAAGCAAAAATTTCTTTAAAATGTTCTTGGCCGTCTTTGTGTGTGTGCTTTTTTTTTTTTTTTTTAAAGATTTATTTATTTATTTGAGAGAGAGGGAGAGAGAGAGAGTGCACCCGGGTGTGTGTGTGTGAGGGGTGGGGAGGGGCAGAGGGAGAGAGAGAATCCCAAGCAGACTTCCTGCTGAGTGCGGGGCTGGTTCCTCCATGACCTGAGCCAAAATCCAGTCTGGTGCTTGCCCAACCGAGCCACCAGGGCCCCTTGGCTATCTTTTTCATAGCACTCAGCATCCAGAGTCTTGTCCTCTGTCCTGTGGGAACTTCCCCAGCAGGAAATTCCGTCCTCTGGCCCCAGGACTCTGTAGCTGCCCATCCCTGCCTGTCCTCCCCTGGGTCACTGTTGTTGCCCCTTCCTTCTCGAGCCCCTGTCTTCGGGGCTAGCCTGGCCTTCCTCACCACTGCCATCTCCTTGGTGCTCTCTGGCTCCCAGTGGCTGGGGAGGACTTCTCTGCCTGCAGTGGCTTGAGTGCCATTTCTTGGCGGGTTATATTGCTGCCTTCCTGTGGAGGGTCACAGCTGCTTTGTTGCCTGAGGTGCTAACCACGCTTATTTTGGCTGGGGAGGGCTTTGTCTTTGTATTTTAAGTAGCTTAAAGTATTTGAAGCAGTTTGCCTTTCTCCCAGAGACAACCGCTCCTTCACTCCTCCCAGATGTCTACCTAAACCCGTGATAGCGATCCTCATTTTCATGATAATCATACTAGTAAGAACTAACACAGGCTGCGCTTACCATGCTAAGATCCACTCAAGGAGAGCTCATTTCATCCTCACAATGATCCGATAAAGTTGAGGTAAACACTATTATTATTCCCATTTCACACATGGGGAAACTGAGGCCCAGAGAGGTTAAATAATGGGCTCAAGGTCCATGCGAGGCCCTGAATGCCTCAAGTTGGTAACCACTAGCTGCTGTATTATTTATATTATTAATTCATGTCTGCCTCCGACTGGCTAGGATCTGGGGAAATGCACCCTGTCTTTCTTAGTCTTAGTTTCCTCATCTGTAAAATACAAATCATCTGTAAGCTCCTTTCCAATTAATCTGCATGCTCTTAGGTCATCTTTCCTGCTTTTCCACAGAATGAGTCCTGTTTTCCTAGGAAATCTAGCTCTCCAGCTTTTCCTGGATTTTGCAACAAAATAATTCATGCCTGCTCTGGAAGCTTCCAGAAAACAATTTGAAACAATGCTCAAGGGGCTCCCCTTTTTACCAGGGGGCTTTGGAGTCACAGCCACCTTGGATGTCTCCAAAAACCTTCATTAAACCAGTGTTGTGAATACTACTAAATCAATGTTTTCCAGTCTGGATTCCCTCTGGGAGAGGTGAGGGAAGAGATGGGAGAGGCCAGGTCATTCCTTCATCCCATTTGCTTTCTGGTCAGGTCTTCTGTCTCCACTGCATTACGCTGATGAGATTCCATCACCCTGGGATTTGACCACAAAAGAAGTTAGAATCAAGGGCTCCCCCTTGGCCATCAAAGGGTTTTCTTCTCTTGGAAGAACCACAGTGATGACGGGTGCATTGGTTTTGCTTCCTGATCTTTTGCCATTTATAGGAGATTGAAGTTTGAGCCCCTGGCCCCCCAGACCAATAGGCAGGTCCACGGGCCGGTGGCCTGGGCTTAAGGCAACCGTGCAGGCAGGATGTCCTCTGATCCTGTCTTGTAGAGTCTAATAGAATGACATCGCAGGGGGCTCTGGAGTCTCTGGTCAGAGTGCCAAGAGACAGAACAATAAGGGGAAAACGGTCTTTGAGTCCTGCAAAGCCTAGGGCAGTGTCCTTGCCAAACCAACACAGCGGAAGCCTGCTGGGTATTAATAGCAACAGCTAACATTTATGGAGCGCTTACAATGTGCCAGCTGCTGTGCTAAGCACCATTTAATCCTCACGATGACCCTCTGAAGTAGGTCTTATTATTATTATCACCGCCAACACTTTGTAGATGAGGACACAGACTAAGAGAGGCTGAACTACTTGCCCCGGGCACACAGCAGTGCCAGGCTCTGATGCAAAAGCCCACGCCTTACCCACTGCACTCTACTGCCCTTCTCTGGGGTCCTTGGTGTAATGACACCCCAATGCAGACAAGGGGCACCAAGGACAGCCGCTGAAGTCTTGTTCTGACCCCACCTTTGAGCTGGGTTTGCACCTCATGGGACCTTCAGTCCCAGGTCTGGGTCTTGGTGCTGTGGATTAAAAGTCTGCTATTGGTTATTTAGGGGAATTGAGCCTGAGGGAAAGAATTTCTACTGATCTCAAAGAGAACTCAAGACATTAGCATGCAAATGCTAGTGTACAGGGTGACACACACCAGCTATCTGGTCATCCTTCCTGGCGGATTGTCTGTTTGGGAAACCACTAGGCAGATAGGCACATTGCTCAAGAGATATTTCTATCAGGGAATAACTCTTCTCTTCTTTAGGGATCTTCCTGCCCATTTTACTGGTACTTGTTTTTGGAATTCCAAGTATCTTCTTTTTTGATCTGTGTTGGCGATATTCCAATATATTCTCATTCTCCAGTTTTTATTTCCCAACATTCTCCCTTAAGATCCCAAACCTTCTGTCATTGCAACACAGCTTTAAGGGGCATGTGGCTGGCTCAGTTGGCGGAACATGTGACTCTTGATCTCGGGGTTGTGAGTTTGAGCCCCACACTGGGTGTAGAGATGACTCAAAAATAAAATAATCCAATACAAAAACCCCCCACATTCCTTTAAGAAAACGATGATAGAATTTCTGAAATTCATTTTATTTTATACCAAGACCTTAAAATTCCTGTCTTCCAAAGAAGAAATGGAAAGAGAAGTGGATTATGAGGTAGGAAAACGGAGCGCCAGATCTAGCTCAGCTCGCAGGGAGTCAGCCCAAGGAGCGAGTGGACTAGACACGCTAGTGGGCCCACCAGCATGGACTAGTGAGTAGAACAGGAGTCCAGTCCGTCCGTTTTGCTTCTTGGCCTGGAGGAAGCTCAGCATATACTCCTGCCAGAGGCTGGGATGGAGAGGTAATTGAGATGCCTGGCTACAGAGTGTGGGAGGAAGTCGGGTGTCAGGGCTGATGGCCAGGAGAGGAGATCCAATAGTTCCCGATGACTGAGGGGCACGTGTCCTGGTTACTTCGTAATGAGGAGCTCCAAGCCGCTGAGTGGACACCACTGAGACCCCTTCAGAAGAAACTTTCCTGGCTGACTGGCACAGGGGGCTGGACTGTGAAGCACTTCGGATGTAGGAATGGGAGCCAAGATGAACATCTTTGACACAGATTTCTCTTCAGGTCGCCTTCACGCCGCTTCTGAGCATCCGGTTTGCCTCATGTGTAAAGATAGTCCAGGCATTTTTTTTTTTTTAAACCTCCCTGTTGTTGACAGACTGATATTATAATTTACCTTCTAGAAAAGTGATTGCTGACCTAGAGATCTGGACTTCCAGGTCAGATCAGAGATATTTGCAATCTTTCAGTATTTTCAGTTTTTCAGATAGTCTCTCGGAAATTGTATATTTACGCAGATAATAAGTCTACGCTAACAAAAATGTCAGGTCTCTTTGCCTTTTGGTGAGAACTATTTCATTAGCTTGGCATAGTGACACTGGTTATCTTATGCTAATATGAAAAGTTGGTTGGCAGTAATCTATATTTTGAATAACTAATACGCAGGGAAAAGATACTCACATGCACTTGTCATTTACACCCCACACTCTTACACGCAGTGTGGAGGAGATTGAATTACTGCTCAATTATCTTTTCTTTTAATTGTAGAACATCTTTCACAACATTTGTACGAAAATCCTGGTGAAGGAAGTACGAGGGCATGAAAGGTTGAAGGGCTCTTTGTGGTTCATTATCTCTCACTTCAAAAGGAGGTGGGGGTTGAGGGTCAGCAGAGGACACCTAGAGGCCCTTTAGTCGGGGGGTAGTTGGGTTCAGCTTCCTAGACCTATCCCTCCAACTTAGGGGTGCAGGTGACTTTTTTCTACTCACTGGCAAAGCCATCCAGATGATTTATGTTTCCCTGGGTTCTTTAACTGTCCAGTTATTTAAATTCTTAAGGACTGTCTTCATTCCCAACCTCTCTCTAAAATCCTATCTTGTAGACCAGTTACCACCGGCTTCTCTGAACAAGGGTGGCCCTTTGTTTTCCACCCAACATCCCAGGTAATTAGGCGCTGCCTTGGTGTCTTCACTAGATGCTCCTGTGTTACCCATCTCTGCCAAGGCCTCACTGTAGGCTCCTTGCAGCAAAAGGTTTGATACAGTGCCATAAAGACCTTATCATTTTACAACATTTACTATATCAAAATGCTCTAGTGGCCATCACCATGCATGATCTTCACATCAGTTAGGGAGGTGAGCGGGACAATGTTAATATCCTCCTCTTACAGACAAGGAACAAAGACTCACCTGGAGTCACCCAACAGGCAGGTGGTGGAACTGGAGCGTTTGCCTTCCTGATGTCTCATTTCCTTCTCACTGTGCTATGAGCTATCTCTCTAGGTAGCCAAGTGCAGTGGCTTTTAAATTATATCGCCTTCTTTGATAGGACTACAGCAACTATTTCCTAGAGGGTGTGAGGGAGTTCTTAACTATCCCCATCAAGTAGGGGCACGGGGCTAAGCTTGGAGGTGGCAAGAGTCACGGTGTAGGTTTCTTTGCCTAGCAGACCTCTTTATTTTTCCATTTGATACCTGGGCCAGTCAAGGACTGGGGAGCCCCCTGTGACCCTACATTCCTGTTCTGCCAAGAGGATTTGCCAAAATAAAGCCACCCAGGGAAAATGAAGTTGCCCAGTACAGTACACAAGGAGAACGGAGAGCCATTGTCTAGAAAGCAGTCTACTTTTCGCCCTGTCGATCCGATCTGCTTGCTGATTGGAATCTTGCTGGTTTGTTGGTCTCTGTACCATTTACTTTCGAGTCTTTTTGGTCCCTCACTGCTCGAATTAAGCTCTAGTTCTGGGTTCACTAGGGCAGTCATTTTCTACCCAAAGCCTCACTTCCCTTCTCGGTCAGGACCCAGGGGAAACCTGGATGGTGGGGATTGACTTGTGCCCTTCAGAGCCTGAAGATTTGAGCTCTGCCATGTCCAAGGCAGAAGCCCACTTTGCCTGCCAAAAGGAGGATTTTAGCTGTTCCTCTAAATTGGCTGCCAAGTCTCAATCCCAGACCCCCGACATACTCGCACCCTCCTGGGAGACTGAGAAAGGAATTGCTTCATTTCAAGGCAGCCAAGTGGATAGATGGTAGGAAGCATCTGTTTTGGAAATGCATTTCTCACAGCAAATAACATTTGCATGATTGCGCCTGCAAATATCACCATGGCATTTGTTAAGTTAAACACAGAGCCTTTGCTTGCCTGACCTTTGCCTTGCTTCAGACCCAAGATGCTCCTGGGGGCTGGGAGTTCCACCCTGGGGGGGGAAGTCTCCCCTCAGCTCTGTCCTCTGAGGGTGGGATGTTTCCTTGGGGGATATGTCTCTTTTATACACAGAATTCAGGTTTTAAGGAATTCTGATCCTGGTGGTCCAAGACATGGAGGCAATGACAGTGACCTCTTATAGCTTCTTTTCTGCCTTTCATGAGCATATAGCACTTAAGACAATAGGCCATTTCTATATATATTTTCATTATGTATTTATAGTATTGTATCACCTGTGTAAACTTTCCTCCCCTGCCTTGTGTTGATGTTTTCATATACATGCATTGTGTCCCCTAAAAGAAGGTAAGCTCCCGGCCGAGAGAGACTATACCTTTTACTATGCTGAGTCATCTGTACACGTCAAAATTCTATGTCTAGCTGTATGCATATGTGTCTGTGTAAGATCATATGAACATCGAATATATGGGAAGGTACATAATAGGTTGTTAATATGGATTACCTGGGCAAATGGTGGCTACCGTGGATGGAAGGAAGAAGAAAGTGGGAGTGGGTGGTTAAACAAAAACAAAGAAAAGGACAAAAAAAGACCACATTAACAAAAATTCCCGGCCCATCATTTCAACTCGGTGCGGGGACAGGGGGAAAAAGCCAGGATGGTGAATCAGCAAACCATATTTACCCATCTATGTAAAATTTTACATATGTTTATGCGTCAAGAAATTACCATAGAGTACAATGAAGGAAAAGAAGTACTATGCTCATAACATTCCATAAATATGAATGAATGCTGAGTCGTGTGCTCTATGTGATCATTTTATAGATGTGGATTTTCAAAGAGGTATTTAGTTGCTGATGTTACTATGACACCTGCAATGCTCACAGTGTGTTCTCGTACTCAGAATCACTAATGCCTTCTGCTTCATGGGTAGGGTAGGCTGCCCTTGGGAACCCTAGTTGACTCTGTGGTCATCCTGTTCACTGACCAGCTGCATCAGAACTGGCTGGGGTGATGACCAGAAGTGGGAATGACAGGGTCTCAACCCTAGTGTACTGATTAGCATCTGGTGTTGGAGAGAGGGGGACAGGGACTGGGGCAAGGGTTGGGAATTGGGAACCTGCATTTCAACAAGCACCCCAGGTGATTTTTATGCTCATTAGAGTTTCAGAGCCATTTGCTCCAGGCATGGCTAGCTGCCAAAGTGGTGCACTGCTTTTATAATTAACTATTCTTCAAACAAAACCAAGATTTATTATTTACTATATTTAAAAAATCATGCCTCATTGTCTGACCTTTCTTTGTTTTATTGCCAGTATTTAAAAGACCTGATTCGTGTGAACTTCCTAATATATAGATCCAACTTTGAATGGATCCATCTAACTTGCGGGGGGAAGCCACAGTCCCTGAGCCGAAAATGTCTCGGCACTTTCTCCTGTACCAGCTTTGTGCAGTGGTGACCTGCCCTAGTGAAAAAATTCTTAGGTCTCTAGTCACCCTAAAATAAATTTCTGGAAACAAAATGCAATGTATCGAACATAAAAAAGGCACGGAGGGTAATAGAACAACTCTTCGTGCTTCTTTTAATATGTTCGATATATGTATTTAAGATTTTATTTATTTATTTGAGAGAAAGAGAGTGAGAGAGAAAGCACAAGCCAGTGGGGAGGAGCAGAGGGAGAAGCCCCAATGCGGGGCTCGATTTCAGGACCCCGGGATCATGACCTGAGTGGAAGGCCGATGCTTGACCAACTAAGCCATCCAGGTGCCCCTTGATATGTGTATTTTTTTTTAAAGATTTTATTTATTTATTTGACAGACAGAGATCACAGGTAGGCAGAGAGGCAGGCAGAGATAGAGGAAGGGAAGCAGGCTCCCTGCTGAGCAGAGAGCCCAATGCAGGGCTCGATCCAGGACCCTGGGATCATGACCTGAGCGGAAGGCAGAGGCTTTAACCCACTGAGCCACCCAGGTGCCCGATATGTGTATATTTTAAGTAAGATCCATGCTCTTGCCACCCAGCTTCGTCCAGTCTTAACATTTTGCTATGCTTTCTTCAAATATGTGTTTTCATAAATAAAACATGGTAGAAAAATTGTCTAGCCATCCCTGACCCTTCCCTCTCCCCCTCTGCAAAGGTAGCTACTGTACCGAATTTAGTGATTTTCTTGCCATAAATAATTCGTGTATGTTTTACTATATAATGTATGCATACATAGTTTGGTTTGACGTATTTTGAACTTTATGTAAATGGTATTGCACGGTATGCATTTCGCTGCAAATAGATTTGTTTCGTCCAGTAATTTACCTTGTTGACATATGTAGTTCCAGCTCATTTACCTGTTCTGTGGTATGCCCCAGTGCGCTGCCATGTTGTGTAGTAGGGAATGGTAGGAGACTGTCACCAGCGGGCTCGCAGTGGTCTGTTGGAGCAGCTCCGACTGTATCTATTCTTCTTCTCCTTCTTCTCTCTTTTTTTTTTTTGATGTACATTTATTTTCTTTTTTTTAACGATGATGGAAATGTTGACGTGCACTTTTTCATTGAATTTCTGCTGCTTGTGTGAGGATTTTATGTCTCTAGCAATGGACTTGTGGGCTGTAGCATATGTGAGTCTTCAAGCTTTAACAGATATTGCTAGACTGTTCCACAAAGAAATTGCTCCAGTTCCTATCACCACTTCTTGAATATTCCAGCAAGTTTTTCCTTGCGTGACTTCAACTTTGAAAGCAGAAAACAGAAATATAAGCCAAAGAAAGAAAACAGCTGTGAGAACACGTTTAATTATCAGTGGAACTTAACTCAGACCGTTCATTTTCCAATCTGAAGGCGTTTCTCCCATGTGAGCACCTCCCTTCAAATACAATTATTGCGTATTGGTTAAGCTCTGGTGTCGACGTTTGGGAGTGGCGATGCAAAGGCATACATGTGAAAGGGCTTCTCTGAGAGTTTGAAGAATAACTGGGAAGCTAAGACATATATTATAGATAAAAGTTAATTATTTAAATAAGACTTTAGTAGAAAGAGAGAAAAGATATCAGTAGATAGTGCTGATTCATCATTGAATGAGTTGTGCCTACATTAATTCTATAGAAGTTCTCAAGACGGGGAAGTCAGAGCTTGTGTGATTCCAATTTGCCATAGAATGGTTTCCTAGCAACCATCACTAGCTCAGAATCAGCTAACTCTGCTTTTTGAAGCAGACTTTAGTCCCTTAGAAAAAAATGAGTTAAATAAATGCCAGCTTAAAGTAGAATTTGACCACATAAAAATATATTTGAAATATATGACTTTTGAACAAAGATCTAAAGCGATATCCTTTCCCAGAACCTACAAAAGGTGGATGTGTGGGAGCAGAAGGGGCTCTAGAGTGAGGGACTCAGGCATCTGAATAGGATGTCCCAGGAATTGGGGTTGGACACTGATGAGCCAAGAGAGTGGACCAGCTGGGGATGGGGCAATGGAGCCGCAGGTTTGAATTATGGAAAGGAGCAATTTCCTAGGCACACCTGGGCCAGGAAGTCTGGCCAATAGAGACAGCTGAAAGGTGGGGAAATTGGCCATTTGGGCATGAGCCCTGGAGACTCGCTCCGTATCACCAACTTCTACTGTGTCTCCAGAAATTAGCTTCAAGGAACTAACATCATGTATCTCCTGCATAGAAAAAAAACCCAGCATTAACTTGATAGTTCATTTCTTCTTCTCCTTCTTCTTCTTCTTCTTCTTCTTCTTCTTCTTCTTCTTCTTCTTCTTCTTCTTCTTCTTCTTCTTCTTCTTCTTTTTAAATTTTATTTATTTATTTGACAGAGAGAGAGGGAACACAAGCAGGGGCAGAGGGAGAAGTAGGCTTCCCGCTGGGCAAGGAGCCTGACACGGGGCTCAATCCCAGAACCCTAGGATCATGATCTGAATGAAGGCTGACGTTTAAGGACTGATCCACCCAGGCATCCCTGATAGCTCATTTCTATTTCTCTTACCATGTCTTATGACCTCTGGTGGTGACTGGTTAGAAAAGGGAAGATCTCCTGGGCATTCCTGGGAGCAAGGCCCACAAGGGACCAGTTTATATAGTTTGAGCTTCCTATGTGCTTGTGGCCCTGGCTCCCAAGAGAACCTGCCAGAGGAAATGGTCACCACTGAAGGGCAGAGTTTTCAATGCAAAATCTCAGCTAGGACCACATCAAGGAGACATATCTGGGGCCTTCAAATAGAAATGGAGACTCACTTCTAGATTTGGAAGAGAGTTTTACATACTAAATGTATAGAATATAAAAGAAAATAATCCTGCCTTGTTGTTTGGAGTTATAATTTTACCCAACTCAACCTGGAAACTGCCTCTTAACCTTCCTCCTTTGTACAAAAAAAAATGTTATTAGATACTCTCAGAGACACCTATAAGAGAAGTCATAGTTTATCTTTAAAGCTTAGTCAAGGGGCACCTGGGTGGCTCAGTGGGGTAAAGCCTCTGCCTTCGGCTCAGGTCATGATCCCAGGGTCCTGGGATTGAACCCCACATCAGGCTCTCTGCTCCGAGGAGAGCCTGCTTCCTCCTCTCTCTCCCTGCCTGTCTCTTTGCCTACTTGTGATCTGTCTGTCAAATAAATAAATAAAATCTTTAAAAAAAAGGTTACTCAATAAAACTGAGAATAAACTATAAAGAGACTCTAAAAAAATTCTTATCATTCTTAAAATTGTGTAAAGTTTTTAAGATAAATCTAGAGTTGATAATAGAATTCTGTTAATAATAGATCACCTTGGTACGATTTTCCAGCAGTGTAATTTCTGCTGCACATCAAATGTCATTGAAAGTCGTTAGAAATCAATGCTATGCCAATTTGGGAAATTTATGGGCAAGTATTTTTTTCAAGATGGCGACAAAGTCATACAATTACCCTTGAGGTGTTCCTTGACATCATTTTTTGATATACCAGTTCTTATTAAAAGTAATTAACTTCTTTGAATGTAATTATGGTGACAGATAGACAAAAATGTAAGATTCCAGCCCCCACCAAAATTGGTGGGTCTTCTGGTTTCTGACATCTGAATTCAGCTTATTCTGGTTGAAACAGTGGTATGTTGGGGCTGGCTCTCTTCCCAGCTCGTGTTCAGTGATACATTGGCATCTTGGAATCAGCCGCAGTGCAAGTATTTATACCACTAAAAGTGGCAAACACAACAAATCAGGGCTTTTATTGGAGAACCAGTTGTTAGACATTTATCATCACACCCCTGGATGGAGGTCACCTCTGTTATCACAGTGAATAGAGAACCCTAGGCAGACATTCCTTCCATTGCTATTTGCCATCCATCTCACATGTGCCCAGGGCATAGACTTACTTTTCCTACTGTCCAAGCAAAATATAAAGGAAATCTACAATCACTTCTTCAAAATCAGAAAGGGAATCTACAATCTCTTCTTCAAAAACCACGTTTTTTAATTTTAAAAAAATCTCAAAAAGCTTCATAGAATCCATTCTGGGATTAACGTGTCGAGTATAATATTTTGTTTTGTGTGATTATCTACACCAATAGAAAAACCTCTGTTTCCATGGATTATGGAGACATTTCTGGAAAGCCAATTCAATCATCTTGAATATTCCTTATTTACCTTTCACAGTGGGCCCAGCCTAATGACTGGGTCTGCCTGTTGGGGAGCAGTTTTGATGCAACAGCCCTTCACAGACCCCAGAGAGGACCAGAGAGTCAGAAGGGCCTTTGATTCATGCTGCTTATTAGGAGCTTAGCTCCTTTACTGCTAAGCATTCTCCCTCCTGCTGGTTAAATCCCTTGTTTTTTCCTCTCGGTTGCACTAAGTATGCATCACATATGGGCAGTGTGCTAGGTACTGGTCTGTTGGGAAAACAGGAAGTGGTTTTTTTCACTAAAGCCAATCCAGCATGATAAGGATTTAATGAGAGGCTAGAAAGCACCCCAGTGACAGGTATATGAAGAGAAACCTGTACCCGGTCCTACTGGAATGTCAAAAGTAGCTGATACCTAGAGACCTGCACAAAGCCCAGTGTCCTTGTTACGTTTTTATTACTGATATATTCTTTAAAAAAATAGCAATGAAAAATGTTCTGTCACTTGGACTTTGGGGTTAAATCCCTTTAGGCGAAATAGATATCCATCCATCCATCCATCCATCCATCCCAGGATAATTTATTAAACATTACAAAATCCCAGGATCAAGTATACTCAGACTCTGTGGGAACCCCTTGCCTATGGGTAACCAGGGATCTGAGGACTAGGGGTTACAGAAGAGGTGGGAGAATTTACCTACTATCAGCTTGTTCCTCCAGGGTGCTCGTTGCTTTGGAAGAACAAGAGGTCTTCTCCCATGAGAAGTTTATTACGGAGGAGGAGTCACCATGTCATCTGCAGTGACAGGGTAAAGGTGTTGATTTTATACTTTTTGCACATTCCACTCTTTCTAGGCTTTAAATAAGGTGACTTCAAAAAGAAAAAAAATTCAGAAGGTATTAAAGGAACCACTGATATCAATTTATAAGCCCTTCTTGGACCTTCATTCCCAGCTTCATACTGAGTCAGTTCTCTCTTTTTCTAAGGGAGGGGGAGGGAAATGACCACAGCAGAGCCACGATCTCCTGCACAGTTTGGCCCTCATACCAGCTGATTTACAACATTCTGGGGGCGCAGGGCTACCCGAGCATCTCCACCCTTCTGCAGTTGTATAAGTCTTTGTACTATGCTTCCTGACTCAGAAAAACCCAAGCAGAAATAGTAATTTGGTGGAGGATCACGTTCCACGAGTTGAGTCTCATGCTGTGTTGGTCCCATAGATGCAATTAGTTACCCAACAGCAGAAAGCTCGTTCTGTTGTTGGCAGGTACCTTGGCACATTACCCATAGAACAGATGGCTACTGGTTCCACAAATTAGATTTCCCGATGATTGTATAATAGCATGTCAACCAGCCACTCCTGCCTTGCCCTTCCTGCCTCCCAGATAAATGGGAGTGAGTCTATGTAAATGTATTGACCTCCTACAATTAACCATTCCTGTGGGTGGAAACGCAGTTGGGACAGGGTCGCAGGGAGGGCAAGGGAGTCTGCTCTTTCAAAACAATTAATTAATCCTCAGTGTGTATGTCTTTGTGCCCTTTCTCTCTAGTCCCCATTCCAGCTTTCCCAAATGTTCTATGTATTGACGCGATGGCACCTGGTCTCCCTTCAGTCTGCTTTGTTGACCAGGCTGGAAGGGATTCCCCTGCCCCAGGTCTGTGCTCCTGATTCATAGTGATGTGTGCAAATAAGAATCTTTCCCTATTACTAAGGGGTGGAAGAGGAGGGGCTTCTGCAGCAAACCTGCTCCTTAGTGCTCCCTTGCCCCCATACTTCCTTCATAGAGGTAGTTCTTCTGCTGTGCGTTCTCCCTCCCACCCCAGTGGTGGTTGACTAAGAAACCAATCAGATCCCATGCTTGAAAAATGAAGAGGGAGGGATCAGGAAGCAGAATAGTGTCAATGAGCAGGCACTAGGGTGAAGGTCTAGGCAGTCTTGCAGAGGCCTCAGAAAGGTGCTGGCTCCAGAGTCTAGTTGGTCACCTTCTCTTTGGATTCTACTCAATCTGAATTTTTTGAATAAATTTTCCTTTACATTTGTGTAAATGGTTTCTCTGCAGCCAAATGATTCCTCTCTGGAACGTCCCCCTATTCCATTCCCTTTCCCAAAGGAAATTCACAGAAACCATGTTACTGTCTTGGCTATGATTATCTCCCAAACCCTGAAAAGTCAGATGAACATCCCTGTATCAGCAAAACATTCCTGAGCCAGAACCACCATCGAGTTCAATTACGCATAAGTGCAACCTCATCTGAAGGCCATTCACCTGTGCTCTACCCACTAGAGCAGCCACATAGCTCAAGACTTGGAACCATGACGCCAATATTCTTTCTTCTAGTTGCCGAGATGACAGTGACAAAAAGGCTACACTTCTCTATCTTGGTCTTGCCTACTCAGTGGTGTTTGGCTCATCACACTAATGGGGTTGGGTATGAATCACACCCCTTGATTTCCTTCCTTTCATAAGAGAATGACTTAGAGTAGAGAGAAACAGTGCCTCTCGTGACAGAAGCAGTTTGGGATGTGACCATTTATTTGTCCAGCAAGGATGCAACCAGGCTCAAGCTTGAGGCTTGGCTTTGGTGGAAAAGAGTACATGGAGGCAGGCCTAGGAAACACCCAGATAGCTGAAGAAGAGGTTTGTCCTTTGGTTTTGATTATTTGGTTAGATTATTTTTGCTTATTTGTTTTCTCAGATTTTTAACAAACCTGTCTGGCAAAGTGTGTGCCAGAAGCCCACTGGACTCCGTCTTCCTAAAGGGGACGGTTGGCACTGTGAATAGGATGAAAATGACCTTCCAAACTCCCTGCATATGATGGGACAGAGAGCAGAAGCATCACTCTCATTCTTATCCTAGGCTCTAAACTTGGACCTTTGAGGCCAAGCCCTGGTCAACTCAACCAGTGGTTACTGTCTGTTAACTGTTAGAGGCAGACTTGATATGAACCACTGGGGAGCTGGTAGCCAGCCTATAGAGGGACTTGGGGTAAAGCGATTTCTGTTGTCATACTGGATTTGGCCAAAGGCACACTAAAACAGTAGTGACTTTGGGTGATGAGCCTGTCTCTCCCTGTATGTAGCATGTTCTTTCTGTGTGTTTGGTGACCAGCTAGCTATACATGATGTCATTGTCAAGGATGTGCTAGGCCACGTGAATAATCCTCTTTGGCCAGAAATGTGTGTTTGTGGTTTCTATGAGGGAAGGCAGCGAGGTCTGGTCCTAGGGAAGAAGTCAAGCAAACAGCAAAATTATCATTTCCAGATGTGTCCCATTTCAGTGTAGGGTCAGCTCCCTCATGCAATCAGGCTGGTGCCCCCACGCCACAAGGCTAGCTGAGTCCTCAGCAGGCATTGGCTCTTGTTCTCCTGGCCTATGTTCATTTATCTGTTTTAACTTCAGGCTGACCTGTTGTTTTCTTCTTTGAAATCCCCAGGAGTTTATAAGCAGATAATGATGAGATTTAAATAGGCATACACTTGCAAAATAGGGAAAAAAAATACCAAGACTCAGACCTTAGGCTAGGTTGTAGGCTGCCACAGATCAAAAAACAGGCTTCTCTGTACTGCACACAGTGGGACTGTGTCTGATAGGGGGCAAGTGGCTTGCCCTGTTCTGCTTCTTGGTTGAGCAGCTACACTTGACCTTTTCTGGCATAGAAGTGCCTTCTGGTCTCAAACTCATGACTCTTCAGAATGCTAGCAATTGAGAAAGGGTTATCTCTTCAACACACTACCTGAAGGCGGAATAAAATCCTAACGGCATGATTAAAAAACATACAGCTAAGGCAAAAATATGTCAAAGGATGAATAAATCATAAGGTGTGCAGTGAGCTCAGCCAGAGATGGTTTTACAGCAAAGCATCCAAGAACCAGCCACTCTTGGCAGAGGTTTTCATCGAGCACCATGCAATTTAGGAACTGGCATCATGTTACTATCTCCAAGGCCGCCTTAGGCCATTTGGACAGGCAATGTCTATTGGGTGTTTGCTTTATGAAAGGCATAGGATTAAGAGCTGAGTGGGAGAGACAGAAAGGAATCTGAAGATCTGGTTCTTGTACTCACAGAGTTTGCAATCTCATTGGGAGATATCCTGCAGGTCAAACCATTTAAAGGTAGTTTTCTGAAATCTTAAAGTACAAAGTACCAGTAGTATCCAGGGGTGCGAGGGAGGAGAGGGACCAAGAAGGTGAAAATCCATCCATCTTGTCTGGGGCATTTCTTCAACATATTCTGTGTTAAGATATATCCAGTTTAACTCTAGGAAACAAACTGAGGGGTGCTGGAGGGGAGGTAGGTGGGTGAAGGGGTAAGAGGGGAATGGGCATTAAGGAGGGCATGAGATGTGGTGAGCACTGAGTGTTCTATGCAACTGATGACTCACTAAACCTTACATCTGAAACTAATAATACACTCTGTGTTAAAAAAAAAAAAAAAGATATATCCAACTAGGGTCCAGAATCTATCCACATGGATGTGAAGGTCAGGTGGGGAGCTCTGATCTGCTTAGCAGCTCAGAGACCAATGGTGGGTTGTTAGATGTTCCATCAACATCCCCTGGGGACTTTCACCGAGGAGACTGTTAACCAAGAGCTCTGTGTTACTACCAACTTCTTTTCTCTTTGAAGTCTTGTGAGGGGAAATTCTATTCCTCACCTCATTGTGATTGGACGACATTATTATACACCAATGAGATGTTGTCACCCTTTTACCAAGATGTGTGGGAGGTTAGTGTTCTTATTGGGCATAAGGGTAAATCATATATCTGAACATATGTGCGTGGGAGAGAGTATGTGTGTATGATAAAGGGTACGGATTGGAACACGTACGTACATTTCCTGTGACAGGATAAATGGTCCCAATAAAATGTGAGTATTTTAATTTTCAACACTAGTCCTCATGTGGCTTTCTATTTCTTCCTGTGTTCTTGGCTGGCAATTGAAGGTGACTGGCACACATTGCCTTGGCCTGTCGATTCTGGCCTCATGAGCCAAGCAGCCAGGCTCCCAGGAGGTTGTGTTGATTTAACCAAGTGAATAACATGCTTTGCCTCTTATTTTTTAAAATACCCTTTCATTAAAACAGCTAATCACATGCATTTTCTAAAACTTTATTGCCGACTCTTAAAGATGGCTGAATTTTAGAGCAGTAATTAAGAAAACAGTTAAGAACCTATGGGGTATTATGCTAAGTAAAATAATTCAGACAGAGAAAAAACAAATACTGTGTGATTTCACTTATATATGGAATCTGAGAAACAAATGAACAAACAAAATAAAACTCATAGAGAGAGACCGGATTGGGGGCTGCCAGAGGAGGGGGGTGGGAGTAGGAAACATGGGTGAAGGACATCCAGAGGTACAAACTTCTGATTATTAAAATAAGTCAGGGAGATGTACAGTGTGGTACCTATAGTCAATAATATTTCCTGCATATTTGAAAGTTGCTAAGAAAGTAGATCTTGGAAGTTCTAATCACAAGAGAAAAAAATCTGTTAATTATGTGTGGTGGTGGATGGTAACTAGACTCATTTTGGCGATCCTTTCCCAAAGTCATGTTGTACATTTGAAATTAACATAATGTTATATGTCAGTTATGCTTTAATAATAATAATAAAAGAACAGCATGACAGATCAGAGTAGACTTTGAAAAACAGAAAGAAAAAAAAAAAAAAACAATGTAGGATCCATGTGGTGAATCCATTTAACGAAGGTCAGCTTATTGGTAGGGGATACTCCCATGAAACTGGAGAGACAAATCTAGGTCAAGTTGAAGGATGTATGTATCCTACAGTAGGTTTATGGAGTTTGTTACCCAGAGGAGATAAAATAGGCTGAAGTGAGAATAGATTAAAGTTTGGATTGGTTCTTGGTTTGCAGATTGTTAAGATATCGAGGAAAATGAAGATAGGACATATATGACTAGAACATATATGACTATAACATTTTTAAATAAGAAAAGTCCTGAGGTTTCTGTATCCCTCCCCCAGAAAAAATATTCCTTAGGATCAAGTTGGGAGAAAGAATGAAGGACTGGCCTAATTCAGCATAGGAAGGCCATTGTTTGGGGGTGGGGGAAGCAGCTCTCTTCATCAGAGTCAGTGTAATATTACTGTGACTTTGTGAAGACAACTGACCTCCAGTCAACACAGTGATGAGCTCAGTGATGAGCCATAGTAGGGAAGGCCTGCCAAGTTTGTGTGACCGAAGTGGCAGTAAGAAAAGCCCAGAGACTAGAACGGAGGAGAGGAAAGCCCCAACACACCATCTTCTTAACAGATCACTTCTGGAAGGATCTTTCAAGAAAGGCAAGTTGGAGAGCCAGTAATGTTGCAACTTTGAGAAATAATGCCCACTTAGGTATCCTTTGTCCATGTTCTAGAATTCTCCAAGTGGCTACATTTGTTATCTCACTGAGCCTCAATACAAACCTATAATGTAACATTATCCCTATATAACATGTGAGAAAACTGCGACCCAGGGAGGCTAACAGGCAAGCCAGGGGATGGAGCTTGCAGAACTTAA